>NW_028142953.1:0-600000 GCF_977018435.1 Lepisma saccharinum | reverse complement strand
ACCTGTGGACTTTTCAAGATCTCCGCTTTGTTTTTGAGGGCGTAGTTCGTTTCGTATTCCACCACCGGCATTCTCAACTCCATGCTCCGGATGACGCATTTGGCTGCTTCGGGTAATGTGTTGGGCAGTGGCGTGATAACGTCTGCGTTCAAGTTACTGTATCGCATCAGTGCGTCGTTATCGTTGGCCGCTCTTCGAAATGTGATTCTCAGTACTCCCTTCCACATGATCTCCTTGTAGTCCGAGAAGAATCCCGGAAGTAGACGCATGGGAAAGAGCACCGTGTGACTTCTCGTCGATATTTTGGTTCCCGCTTCGAAACCCCCCGCTTGATAGTATGCTGCGTCCGTTTTGGATAATTTCAATGTTCCCACTGCCGCTGAAGTGATGCCTGGATAATCGATTCTGTCGATGACGGTGTTGTGTTTCCTCACCTCCACCTGCGAGAACAGGTGAGGCACGAAGTTGTCCACGAGTTTCAAATTTACTGCTGCGGGGAACGCGTCTCCGCTTTCTTTCTTCACCTCGTCGAATTGAAGGTAAAGGTCCGCTCTGTGAGGATGAACGAACCCATCGCCTACGTCCACGTCATATTCGATCTCCCGGCCCGCTCCGTTCAAATTTGCTTGTTTTAATGCTTGGAGGTCACTTATTTTTTCAGTCATATCGAAGAAATATTCAGGGTGTGTGTTATAGAATTTTAATTTTTCACAATGTGTGTTATTTATATACCGAAGAATTTTTTTTGATCTCGTACATTTTTTTTCACGATGTGTGTTATTTATATATCAAGTTTTTTTTGACTTGTACATTTTTTTTGGCACGTACATTTTTTTTGACACGTATATTTTTTTGACACGTATATTTTTTTTGACACGTACATTTTTGTTTGTCTCGTACATTTTTTTGACAGTGTGTTAGAGGAAGAAAGTTCGTGCTTTGGAAAACGCGATGATGTGCGTGATGATATCTTCGGTGGTCTCCTGTTTAGACTTGAACCAATCATCCGTGTATCGTCTTCTCCCCTGCCTCGCCTCGTGAAGTTCGTCCATCCTATCGTTTAATTTTTTCCCTCCAGCTGAAAGAAGAGTGTCGAGATTATCGCACCTCATTCCACTGATCTCCCGAAGATAATCCTTGACAACCAATTCACAAGGGATACGAAATTCCGGCGTTGTTCTTGCTATGTTTAAAAGTTTCCCTACATCCCCACAATCTCCGTTTAAAGCGTGTTTGAATATGATGCATAGCAGTTCGGGCGGTAAGTCGGTTATACAAGACATGTTGTTATTATATTTTTACTGTATGTTCTTTATTTATATACCCCATCCAAATTTTTGTTTCGTGTTCATGGCGATGGTGGTGCCCAGTGCTGCAACTTTTTCTCCCAAAGAAGCGTCTCTGCTGACGAATCTTTCGAAAGCGGCATGTTCCAATTTCTTGTCTGCTTCGTGACGTGCATCCAAATTCGTGTGCGTGTTGTAAGCAATATCGTGATCTTTGCATGCAGCGTCCAACGGATTCACTCCCTTGTCTCCTCTCTCCAATCTTTTCTCGAGTTTGGTACCGGGACCGCAGTACTGGTAGCCAGGTAAATGCATCTCGAAAGGTAACTTGTTGATGTTGTCGTTCACGAGTCCCTTTCCTTCGGCCACGTTCCAGAATCTCGGAGGCAGCGTGTTGATAATTTTGATCAGGTAGCCGATACCTTTGTCGTCGTTCACGATGAAGTTGGAAAGTTTGGTGCTGATCATCTCCACAATGCCAACCTTCTCGTTGTAGAAATTACGATTGCCTGCATTCTCTTCACCGGCTATTACTAACAATCGGTCGATGAGTTTCCTCACGTCGTCCACCCAAACGAATTCTTTGGGTAACGTGTTGTAGCGTTTGACGCCGCTTCCACTTTTCACCTCGTTCCAAATCGGTTTGATGAGATTCCTGTACTTCTCACCACTGCTCGATTTCACCCTATTCTGCGAGGCATCGTTGTTCTGGTACATGGCATCCGTCATGATTAAAATTTCCCTGTAACTCTGATAATCTTCGTCGGTGTAATCTTTCGGATATTTTTTGGCAACGAGATCCCACAGTCCCACCGTACCCGGATACCTGGTCCAACTATTTTTATCGCCTAAATTAACTTTAATGTCGTTGCCTTCGAAGGTGACTTTCGATTTCCCAATCTTCCACACGACGCCTTCGTTGGTTTCCATGCTCGGATACAATCCGAACACTTCATCCTTGTCGAATTTCCCCGTGCTCAGGAAGTCTCGTGCCAAAGGTCCCAACTCGATCTTATCCGAAGAAGACGTGCTACCTATGGCTCGACGTCGTGCCGGTACTTCCTTCAGTTCGAACGGCGTCGAAGGAATGCTTGAAATTGGCGTGGGTACAGTGTAACTTTTAGCTGCAAGTGGTACGAGTTCGTTGATCAAATTTTTATTTTGTTCCGTGACACCTTTAATTTCTTTACCTAGACCGCTGATGGCATCGATCACAGGTTGATCTTGACGTTTCTGAAACGTCGAATTCTCAGCCCATATGTTCGGTTCTCGTAGTTTTCTTGCCGTCACCCGCTTGAGACTATCAACTTTTCTAACACTCACTTTTTTTGTTATAATGGTTATTTTATATATACGCTTGAGACGTTTGAAAAAAAAAGAACGTTTTTTTTCAATTTTTTTTTTTGACTGTTTAGGTTCTCGACCGTTGATTTTTTTTTCTTCTCGTTGCAAATCTGAGATTGTCCTCTTCTTAGCCTCAGGGTGATTATTATACTCTGAGACGTCTAGATAAACGTTTATTTTATTCCTATACTTTCCATGGTTTGCTTTTCGAGTCATGTCAATGGTCACGAATCCGAAATCACCTTGGTTCCAACAGTGGGAGCAGAATTTTGAAAATAGATTGTAATTTATGTCAGCCCCTACGTAATCATCATGTGCGTGTTTTAAATTGGTGTGGTCTTGTCGAAACAAGCAAATAAAATTAGCATTTTCACGTAGTAGTTGTTTCGGAACCTTTGAAAAAGTTTGTGCCAGGTAGAAACAATCTAATCCTTTGTGACGACCTCGAGTGAAAAAAATTACGAATCTCGTTTTGATTTTCCAAGATCATGTCGTCGAACACCACAACGGAATTCTCGAGACAATCGTCCAGTGGAATGATTTCAGATGCGAAAGTTGCAATGTCCAGTCCCTCGTACAGTTTCATAAGTTGCTGGAAATTCGGTTGTTCGAGACTTTTCGAAAATACGTAGAGGTGTCTGTTTTCCCAGTCTAACCAATTGTGTGCGAGGATAAAATTATCAATGAGCAGTGTCGTCTTTCCGCACCCTGAAGGTCCTACAATCAGACACCGTATGCTATCGGGGAGCAATTCGCCGTTCCTTTTTTCGTTTGACTTTCCGAATCAGGTAAACGTTTCACAATATTCCACGTACTCACAGAATCACTTCGTTCGAGTCGATCCAACTTGTTCCCGGAAGTCCCAGCCATTTCACCAAAAGTTTGTCACCTCTCTTACGCAAAACGTTTTCGATCAGGTACGTGACGGTGTTTTTAGTTTTAGAGAGTTCCTCCTCGTAGAAGCGCCCCAATAAAATTTCACAGCCACTGTCCTTTATTATATACGTGTGACGGTTCCCGGGTAAAACGCGAACTACGGTAAAAAGTTCCGTGCTCCAGTTTTTGGTGAAACCCTTGTCGAACGTTCGCTTGAATTTACTGATCCTCACCTGGTCTCCAATTTTGTATTTAGGTCTTTTTGTCGTGGGTGTGTACTTTGGGCAGTAAACGGTAGAAATTAAACGCTGCTCGTCGGACTTCGTAATGTCAGCTGGCTTCATGAATATCGTTCTGTGCAATGTGCGATTATAGTCGTTAACGAGTTCCGGAAGAATGGTGACCCACTTGTAGCTTCCCTGAAGCGCAAAGCGTGACCACATGCGCGATTTCAGAGTCCGATTGAATCTTTTCACGATGCTGGCTTTGACGTCACTGAAGGTCGAGTAATGTTGAACGTCGTGTTTCCGAATAAACTGTCTGAACGTGGCATTGTAGAATTCCTTCCCGTTGTCCGTGTGCAGAAACCGAGGTCGTCTGCCGCTTTCGCAAAAAATTAATTTGAATTCTTCCGTGACGCATGTTCCCGTTTTGGCTTTCAAAGGTAGAGCCCATGCGAATTTCGAAAATGTGTCTATGACGGTGAGGAGGTACTTGTTGCCCTTGTTCAATTTATGTACATTTTTCAAATTGCCGCTGTTCATCTCGACGAGGTCACTTTGCCAGAGTTCATCGATGCCCTTTGTTACCACCGCCAAACGTTCGTAGTTGCGGCGTGCAGGTTTATGTAATTATTCGACGATGGCTTGCCTAGACATTTTTAGAGATTACGTTTGAAGAGAAGCACCAGCGTGATGGGATTCAAAGAGGGTGGCACCTCACTTGTGTTTTGAATGATCAGCTTATCACCGGCACTCACGTCGAAAACAGTAAGATCGTCGTCTTCGTGTATTTCATATATGTTGCGCGTTTCGTTCCAACGTGCCAGAGGAATGTTTCCTGCTTTCTGGACACCACGATTCGATATCAACGTCATGGTGGGAACGCTAGCTTTTCTGCCGTGAGACCAGTACGAAAATTCGTTTATCTGAATCGTGCCATCGAGGAGAAACTTGTAATACGGATGATAAGGATGTAACAGGTACAGTTTGTTACCTTCGACGAACGTGGAGATACTTTGTTGATTGGGTACGCTGTTGATTTCGATGGCTTGCAAGGTGAACAATTTGGCGATTTTAGTATCGACGCTGAGCAAATTACTGTGAAGCTGACCCAGTGTGTTTTCTAAAGGTTCGAGTTGTTCTGCAACGTGATCCGTTATGGCAGAAAATGACGGTTTGATTTTCACTTCCATGTTCAACTGCTTGTAGTTTTCGTTCAGTTCTTGCAACTTGGCACCGAAAGAGGCCAGCGTCGATTCCTGCGTGGATTCCAGCACTCCAACTTGATCTCTGATATTGACGACAATGTTCTGAAGGTTCTCAACTTGATTCAATTTCGAACTTTTCTCGGTAAGATCCTTCACGATGCTTCGCATCTCTGTAAACTGCGTGTTGAAGAACCGTGACGCTCTGCGAAGTGGGCAACGTCGACACCAGCGAAGTAATTTCATCTCGAATCTGTTCCACGTTTGCCGTTTCCGTTTCTAGTCGTTTCAGCATTCGAGATATGTTCCTTTTCAAAGCGTGTAATTCTTTGGAGGTGGGGAGATTGGCCACCGTACTTTCGAGATCGCTCAATGAACTTTTGATGTCACTCGATTCGGATAATGCCGTCACTGCCGTTTTCAATTTTTCCAAATCTTCCTTCAAAGGCACACTCGTCTGTAACGATTCCAAGTCACCCTGTATGTTGTCCAGTACGTGATGGAAATGAGCAAGGTTCGATTCCACGTTCAAATTTTCTAAATATTCGATCTTCTGCTGAACCGTGCTTAACGTGTCTTGAATACTCGTCAACGCGCTTGCCTGAGCGTGAATATTTTTAATTTCTTCGTTGATCAACTCCAAGGACGCCTGAAGCGTAGCGATGGTGGTTTGAATGTGTTCGAAATCTTGATAAGAATCCAATTGAATTTTTATGTTCGCAACGCGTTTACTGATGACCTGCAGTTCGTCTGACGATGGTAGGTTTGTCATTGTATCTTCCAAAGTCTGTAACTTGGATTTAATTTCTTCCAACGTGCTGTTGAATTCTTCTTGTAATTTAGAAACGACTACATGCAAGCGTTCTACATCGATATCATTCACAACAGTTTGAAGTTCAGAGAAATTCTTTTCAATTGTGGAAGTTCGTTCTTCGATTTCGAGTTTCAATTTTTCCAAATCTTTCGATTGAAATTGCTGTAATTTGGCCAAATCATTTTGAAGCGAATCCACGCTCAACCGTATATTTTGAACGTTGTCGTAAGAAGGTACATCAACATAATTTTTTATGACTCTAAACTTTTGTTTAAGGTCTCCTGCAAAGCAATCAAATCGCTCCTCAACTTTTTAACTCCAACGTCGAGCATAAGAATCTCTTCTGCGTGGTCTACACGCTTGGTGTGGCCGAAAATGTCGTTAGGCATTTTTTTGTTAACGGTTATTTATAATAGGATAGGCGATTCGTAATTCTACGAAGAGAGGAATGAGTTTGTCGTAATTTCCTAGGAGTTGAACGTAAAGATAATCTCCTGCAGACACATCGTACGCCATGTTAGAAAGCATCTTCTCGTGCTTCATTCGAAAAATGTTTTTGCCGTTAGAAATTTTGATTTCGCCTGCGTTCTCTGGATTCACGGTGATCCGAAGTTTCCCATCGATCGGAATTTCGTAAAAATGTAAATTGTTGTTGAAGACGTAAAAAATCTTGCCGACGTCCTCGTCGAATTTCGTCCAAATGCTGTTGAGGTGAATGATCAACAGGCCGTTTAGTTTAGTTAACACGGAAGGTAGAAATTCATGATCTGTCGTGCGGTGTACAGTCTCCATTGTTTGCTTTCGGAAACCAAAGAGATTCATTGCCCTTGCTAGTTATTTATTGTGTATGTGATAATTTGAGACAGTTAAAGTTTTTTTTTATTTTAGTTATAATTATTTAAGTTTATTTTTTTTAATTTGCATTACCTACAATTTTTACTAATTTCTAAACGATAGTGTCCCCAAGGCAACGTGTGGATTCCACAAGACAAAATACATCTTTTATCGTCATGCGGATCTAATGCTACTTTCCTAACTTTGTCTGTTGTAATCACATGGTCTACACTTTGGATTCTTTGTTCTATACTTAGTATCGTCGATTGTGAGTAAAGGCAATCGATGTAATCGTGGAAGGTAAGTTTGTTCTCCACCGTATTCTTGCACACACCTTTTGCTTTCTTCGTGACGCTACTTTCTGTTCTCATGGCATACATTTTCGAACGCAAACCCGCGAACTCGACAATAATATCACCGTTACATTCATCTTTCAGTTTACCTAGGACTTTTTTGTTGAGGGAATGAATCCCAAATCTGTTGGGTTGAGGATATGCAGAAGTATCGAAATACTCAAGCATGGAAGGATTTTTTATGTCTTCATAGAGGTTAGGTGTTTGTATGCTGTAAATGAAGTTGTCGGTGTCCGTGTACAAAAGTGATATCTTATCATTGAAGAAGGGTTTCATCACGTCATAATGAAATTCGAACATGTAAAGTTTCGGCAAGTCGAGAACCGTTGCGCCAACGTAAATTGGTTTTCTGAATTTCATCAATTTTATATCTAGATTGAAAAGTGCCAAATTCTCATTGTAAATTTTTCTCGACTTGAATCTAGGATCGGCCACCCACTTCATGCATTTATTTTTATCTGAAACCAATTTCACGTTTACATGATTCCGCACGTTTTCCATCGTCTTGCCATACACTACGTTATTCATCAATTTAAAAAAATCTTTGTCTAAATCGGAAGTGGCAACTGTCCTATGTTGCGTGTTTGTTTCAATGTACGGTTTCAGCCACTCGGAATGTTTAAACCTGAGGACTCTTCTAATCTTCGCTACCTTAACACCCTTCCCGATCAAGAATCGGAGATTCGAGTAATGAACAACGTATCTCTTTTTCCCCCTCTAGAGTCAATAAAAGCTTGCATTGATTAGAATGAGGCGAAGATTTGAACTCGGATGCCGGAGGTAAATCGCTGAACAGATCGTGTAAATGGTCGGGGAATTCGATATCCACCTCTGCGAAGAAGCCATACTCACTATCATCGAAATTTTCTATATCTATTGATGCGGAATCTTCCCATTCGAATCCCCCGTAATTAAGTTTCTGTACCATGGCATGTCAGTAGAGATTATTAACGTCGGCGTAGAAGATGTAATTCGCTGCTCGATTTGAATCATAATATTCTTTCATGTGCACGTTGTTGGCTTTTGCATATCTCTGTACACATTGTACCATCCCGCCCCGAATCCCCCTCTCGATGAAAAGAAACATGTCCACGTCCGATATCAGTTCCAGCTTGACCTTTGTCTGGAATAACATTGCCGACCACGCTAATCCTGGTAGGCTGTAGAAATACGCTGCATCTAATTTATAAATATTTGTTGCCGTTTTCCTGAACGCTTGAAAAACATCCGCGAGTATCGTTACGTCTAATTTTAAGTAGGCATCGTTGTAGTCTCCGAGTGTCCTACATTCTAATTTCTCCCACATGAGTTGCGCGTGTTGGTATTCTTCGTTCGTAATTCCTTTCTCTCTGAGTCTGCTGTAAAATTCTCTTGGAAGTGGGAGAGCGCCGTCATTAAATTTAGAATTATCACTAACATATTCGAAAGGATAAATCCCTTTACGTCTAACGAGTTCTATGTCTACGTTGGGAAAACTAGCTTTTGTAATTTTGAATTGTTCGTCTAAAAGTTTGCTGGCAAGAGCGTCCAGGTTGGCAGAGGGAAATCTGTATGAATCCAGAAACCTCATCTCGATGGTATTTTTAGTCTCAGGAATCATAACTATCTTACTTATAGAGATGTATCGTTCTTCGTTTTGAGCAAGAATATCTATTTTTTGAGTGTCGTATCCGAGTTTCCATATTAAGGGATGAAAGTCGTAATTAGAACCATTGTGAAAGAATATGGGGACGAATTTTGGTTTTTGGATTTTGAGGTTGCATGCATTACAGATTCCGCTTATGAAGCGACCGTCCGTGTGCGAATGGTGAAACACTTTACGATTGTCGTCTGTGAAGTTGTTATCACACACAGGATACTTGACAGTGTCATAGTAATTTTGAAGTTTGATAGCAGATAACGGAAGCATCGGTTTCGATATTTGCAGCATGCATACAATTTTCCCAACCTCCTCGACCATCTTTTCGAAGAAGCGTTCGATTGCATCGGGTCCTCGGTATACGTACGGTTCATCTATTTTATCCTGTCGCACGACAACGTAACCGAAACTGTTTGGTTCGTGAAACTGGTAAGGTGTGGTGGAAGAAACTTCGGGATCCGGATCGCAGTATGAGAGTGGTTTGAGGAACGTCTCGAAATCAGCAACGATGATGGCCGGATGTTCCAACAATGCCTTGTGCATTTTGAATTCTTCCACTTCGTTCTTTTCGGGCATCAACTTTCGAACCGGTCTGTTGTTGCCGCAATATATTTTATGTTGAACAAGTTTATCGATAGCAATTTGACGTCCGGTGTAATTTCGATAATCGACTTGTTTTTATCGTTGAATGTGGTTAGGCATCTAGGGCAAACTTCGATGTGGTTTGCATACTTGGTAGTTTGACTTCTGACTAAGCGTGATAGTGAACGAATGAGACAGTAATGGTGAACACTGTCGTTTGAAATTAGAAGAAGATTAATCACACGAGCATCATCATCGTCGACATCGCTTATCCTGACGGGATGCACGACATGTTTATCCAACGTATAGGAATACACGTTGATGATTAAGCGTTTTCCTTCTGCATCTCGTGCTCGTGTTTCGAATTTTGATATATCAGAAATGGTCATCGGGTATTCGATGCCAGCCTAACATTTTCCAGTTCAGGTTCATGCTGCTTGTAATGATAAACCCGTTCTGGATTATTTGACCAATGAATCGGGTGAAGTTCCGCCAACACACACCAAAGAGAACATTTATCATCTATATTTTGAATGTTCAGCATGGCTTTTTTATTTTTAATATCCACTGGAAGAGGAACGTAGCTGGAAACGCGAAGAGGCGAGAATTGGTTCACGTAAACAGTTAACGTGTGAGGACTTCCACACAGAGACCATCCCGACCCTTTAGCCTCGAAATCGTCGTGTTTCTTAACCAGTTCATTTGAAAGATCAGAATAAAATTCGTCCAAATTATCGACGTCCGCCAAATGAAGAGTCTGGTTTTTTGTTCGATGATAAAAGACACTTGTTGTACCATCGACTTTTTCGTATTCGGAAAATAGATCAACGTATACTTTTATGGAATTATTTTCCAATTTATTTTTTAGAATATTTATCACGGATGTTTTCGTTTTACGCAAGAAACTAAGAATGTCGCAGCCTGGTTCCGAAGTAAAAGAGAAATCCTGAATATGACGGTTAAATGCAGATCTAATTGGTTTTCGTTCATCGGATAATTTAACTTGTTTGGAAGTAGAAGCTTCGGTTCCTGGATCATCGATTTTTCTTTTCAATGTTCCTTGTTCGGTCGATGGTTTGCAAATTTTCAGGTGTTTACTTAAATTTGTAATGCTGATCATCTTTCCGCATCGAGCACAAGGCTTAGAAGGTAACGAACGATTAATTTTCGAACCTGTTTCGTTACATCTTGCCCTGTGCTTGCTAATATTAGTTTTAGATATTAATTTTTCGCAAGTAACACATTCGATCAAACTGGTGGATTCCATTATGCTTTCTCCAAAATCACAGAAAACAAAAAGTCTAGTATATAGCGATACAATTTTCAGGTATGTTATTTATAACCAAAAATTCAATGATATTCTATTTACTAGGAAAAGTACGTCCTCAACGCGATACTCGAAGCTTCCGTGCAACAAAAATACATATCGATCTGCATGGGTTCGGCTGTTTCGAACCTTCTACGCTTGGATAGCAGGTACGAAGGCAATCCGCCCATCATCGAATTGGTGAATTCGATTTTGGCTCCTCTCACGGACGAGAAGAACATGCTTCACATGTTCATCGCGTTGCTGGAGATTGTACTCGAATGTTTCGTTTTTTCGATCTTGTACGGGCTTCACCATCTTGCGCTCTCGGCCAGCATCAACTTCGATCGTCCCAGGGTGGGAACCACCTCCTCCTGCACTTGCGAGGCGCTGAAAGGCGTCGCTCTCGGATGCATCAACCATTTGGACATGGGAGTCCTGCTCGAATTGTACGAAAAGAATATAGCTTACGTTTCGAATCACGAACACATCAAGCGACTCGTGCAGAAATTGACCGACACGTTCTTGATAGCCGACGAGAAGACGCGGACGGCCAGGTTGCAGCAGATCATGGCCGAAACCGTAACCAAAGAACTTTTTATCATTTCGATGGGTTGGGCCGGAATGTGTACCCTCTTTCAAAAATTAAATGCAGATCTACTCCTGATGTTCGTGTTCAGGTTTCAAGATAAGAATGTGGAAAAATTATCTTTGGATAGAAGATACACTGTTTTCAAGAATTCTGCGACTTCGAACCTGAAATCGTTCAAACTTTTGTTCCTACGTCAACTCTCCGAACAGTACAATAAAAAGGGTAGGAAAGACAGAGGAAACAACGAACCAATTTTAACTTTGCTGAGAGAACGCGTTACGACTTTTTCCGAGGCGTGCCTGAAAGAGGCCAAGATCGAAATTCCGAAAAAGCCGGAGGATGTGAAAAATCGAGACACGACAACGACTCTGTTGAATTTCGCGACCACGTTCATAAAATCTATCGGGGATCAGACGTACGCGCTCGTGAAGGACCACGAAAAGCCAGGAAGTACTCTTCCAGCTCTCCTATTTGTTCAGTGAACATGAAGATTTTTTTCCCCCTTCACGCAGCACAGTCGATTTCAAATACCGCTACAATACCATTTTTGCATCATGAGGAGAAAGACATCGTAGCAGGGGGCCCAAAATCATCGTAGGAGAGGTCCCGTTAGGTCGTAGCAGGGGGCCACACATTGTAGAAGATCACACATGCGTTTTTTTAAAAAAAACATCGTATTAGGTCGTGGCAGATTACGCTGAGAGCAGGTTGTAGTAGATTACACTGAGGGACCTTACAGTAAGAGGAGACAGCGGACTTATAGGAAAATGTCGTAAGTCATTTCAAAAGTAGGTCAAAGGGCGAGGTAGCATAAGAGCAAAATTGGAGGAGGTAAACAATAGCTTAAAAACTGATGCCAGAGCTTCTTCTCTCCATTTTTTCTCATTGTAGGTTAGTTTAGTCCGTAAAACGTCGTAAAATAAAAAGTAGGTCAAAGGGCGTCGCCAGAACGAAGCATTCCACCTACTACTCTAAAGTAGGTCAAAGCACGTAGAGGCTCTCGTGTAGTTTAGCACGTAATAAAAAAATGAATAGGTTAAGTTATATCACGTAAGATCGTGGCATTCGTACCAAGTACGAGTGGGAAAAATTGAAAATTGTACTAAAACATCGCTAAACGCTAAAACATCGACAAAAAATTGTCAGAATAAGTCAGAAACTGATATTCAATTGATAAAAAAGAGGATAAAAAAGGGCTCGTACCAAGTACGACGTAGAAACAATAAGTTTACACTACTCGTACAACTTGGTTTTGTTAACACGTTTTTAAATTATATTTTGCGGAATCTACAAAAATTTACCTCTGAAACAGAATTTCAGAGAAGTGAGTTACTGTATTATTGAGAAGAATTTATCAAGAACAAATCAATTGTGTGTGAATTGATTGATTGATTGAGTTGGTGTTCTAAAGTTCACTTTATGCACACTACGGCTAATCTGGGATGGACCTACAGTTTCTCCAAACAACAAACACACACACGAACGCCCGCTCACGCACAAAAGTATTCAATACAGAAATCGGACTGAATATTAAGAAAAACTCACTTCACTCAGCCAAAAGCTCTCTGCATATTAACGTTGTACCTTCAAATATGAACATAGTCGGAATGAGAACAATGGAAGTGTCCCGTTGTTGGCTGTTTAACCAGGCGTTTAATCCTAAACGTTTTTCTATGGGCTCGGGAAAATTCTAAAGGAGGTCAATCCGGTAATAGCGCGTCGCTACCAGAGTGGGTGGTTCCACGCCGGTTGCTAGCGCGTCCCGACTATAGGGGCAGTAATGGAAGAACAAAGTAACATAGAGGTGACCCCCGACCCAGCTCGTGACTGAGAAAGTGATTATCTCCACTAGGGTAGCAAGGGGAATAAAGTATGGAATATGAAACGATTTTCAGAGTGAATATACATCATGTTAACGATAGTGTACATCTGTTTTTCCCCCTTATGATAGATATAGTTATGAACACAACTGTTAGAGTAGCGATTGTCAACAAAAATAAGTTAAGCTCCACAACGAAACAACACGCTTTATGGGATTTTCTAGTACGATCCTCAGTGGATGTTGCCCTTCTGCAGGAAGTGTGTGTGACTCAGCTTGAATTACCAGCGCAGTATGTATATGCTATATCTAAAGCCAACGTGTCAATCACAAGGAACGTCCTTAGTTGTCAAACAAAGCCTGCCGATTTCACAAGTTATTCAGCATCCATCTGACCGTATTATAGGTACAAATTTAGCAAATATTTGGTAATTCAACATATATGCTCCGTCTGGGAATACAAACCGTCAATTGCAAAATGAGTTTTTTGGTACTGATGTAGCAGCAGAATTACAAGGGGGAAAAGAGCATATGGTATGTGCAGGTGACTTTAATTGTGCTTTATATCCACAGGGTCAACGGCCTGGTTTCTCCACGTCTAATATGTTAAAAAAATTAGTACACGGTTTTAATTTTGTGGATGTTTGGATCGTTAAGCATAATCGAAAATCAGGGTATACATATTTCCGAGACAACTGTACATCACGTCTAGATCGTTCATGTCACCCCCCAAATAAGTCAAAATGTGACATCAATACAACTCCCTCCCACATGTTTTTCTGACCGTTTAGCTGTAATTATGGGGATAAATTTGGATATCCCTCAGGTTCCGAAAGAGTACAGATATTGGAAATTATATACTTCTATACTCAAATAGCCAAATTTTAAGAATGCTTTTCATGAACACTGGAAAAAATTGGAATTTGATCCAGAGAAAAAGACAGATATTATATGTTGGTGGATTTTTTTTAAAAACCTGGCATTAAAAAATATTGTATTCAATTTTGCCAAAAACGATCCAAAGATTGGAATCTCAAATATAACTTCTATTACACTGTGCTGCGTCAGCATACTAAAGATGCAACGAATGGTAAACCAGTGCAAACTCATATAAAGCTAATTCAAGCCACATTATTCCGTATGGATTCTCCCATTTAGATCGCCATGAAACTGTATCCCTCGCTCATGTTATACAAGAGAGAAAAAACGCGAAGACACAACAAATTGGTAAGTAGTATAAAAGTAGCAATTCCATGCCATACTTAGTAGGTATCCCCTATTTCTAAGCATTTAGCCTCAGTCGTATCATATAATGACGTTTTTTGTGGATATTATGGCATTCGACGACGTTCCAGAGTAGTAGGAAACGGGGGTCGAGCGATCACCCTCCCAAAATCTAACAATTTCATATTGAGCTCTCTTAGTGTAATTTAATTTAATGAAAATCGTGATTTTAGATGATTTTCCAAGTGTAAAAAACTGAAAATTTGTTTTACGCAAGAGCTTAAATTTTAATTTTATTGTATAAAAATGATAAGATTTAGATAATTTCCCCCACGACATCCAATTTTTACATATCACCCACACCCACCCACGCACACCCACGCACACCCACGCACAACCATACCAACACATACAACCATACACTTTCGGTCCACTTCCGGTCTACTTCCGGTCTACTTCCGGTCCATTTCCGGTCTACTTCCGGTCTACTTCCGGTCTATTTCCGGTCTACGTCTGGTTTACTTGACAAAATCCAGTTTTTTTATAAGCAAAAGTACAGTAATTTTGGGAGTTCAAAATTGTACTTGGTAGGAGGCCTATTATTTTTATTAATTAAAAAAACAATGGTAAACCTATTTTGGGCCGCGGTGGCTCAGTCGGTAACGTGTCTGGCTATCATGCTAAAGGTCCCGGGTTCGATCCCCGGCCGGTTCAAATCCGGGAACTTTTCTAACGGTGTAAGCGGCCCCGGCGCCCACCCAGCGTCGAATAACATGGGTACCTGGGGGAAACCCTGGTGGGTAAAGGCGGTCAGGGGCGTGATGCTGATCACATCACCCCCACTCACGACAGGATCAAGAAAGTGTGGGGCGTTACCCCCACACCCCCTATACGCCTTCATGGCGTGGTGCTATGCACAGGGGAACACTTTACTTTACTTTTTTTAAACCTATTTTGATGATGTTTTTGTCGATTTTATACTATTGCAAATCTTTGATTTTCACCTCGTACTTGATACGAGTGTCGAGACCTATTGTTTTTATTAATTTAACCACAGTGGAAAACCTATTTTGATGATCTTTTTGTTGATTTTATACTATTGCAAATCTGTATTTTTTTTTCATCTCGTACTTGATACGAGTGTCATAATTTCTTACGAGTTAAATTACATAACACCCACACCCACCCACACCTACACTTACACCCACACAAATTTACTTCCGGTCTACTTCCGGTTTACTTGACAGACACTTGTGGGTTTTCCAGTTTTTTAAGTATATAGTTTTATTAAGTATATAGTTTTTTGATTTGAGCCCCCAAAAATTATATGTAAATACCAAAACCAAAAATAGTAACAGACAGACTAATCGATCAGATTTTGTTTTGATGTGAACAGATGTTACTTGTTGTCTCCGCAAAATTCTGTTTAATTATTTTACTTTGAAGTTGGTTGTTTTTTCACACTGATTGAATTTTGACTTGATTGTGCGTCTTTGTATTTTTCCCCGAGAAAATTAGTAGTCATAGGGGGGGCACGAGCGATCACCCCCAAAATCTAACAATTTCATAGTGAGCTCTCTTAGTGTAATTTAATACCAAAAAATATACACTACCGACAAAAAGTTTAAGACCACCAGGAAAAAGTGCCAAAAATCAGTAGAAATGAATGTATTTTGTAATTAATGTACAAGAAACAGATGTAAGAATCTGCTTGGCAGTGTACAAACATAGGTACATCCACTATACATACTAATGTCACCTCGTATTTTGCTTTCATCAATATGTCCGCCATGGGCCTTAATGACAGCAGCGCAAAGACGTGGCATGCGCTCCAATACTTTGTCCAGATAGGATGGTTGAATGTTACGCCAGGCATCGTTGATGAATTCCCATAGCTGTTGAGTGTTGCTGGGTAACTTCTTCCTGATGTCCCTATCGATTTGGTCCAATAGCAGTTCAATTAGTGAAAGTTCAGCAGACTATGGTGGTTACGTCATGAGAGTTAATGCCCCTTCTGTTGCCTTGCATTCCAAATACCGCGTGCGCAATTTGGATGTATGTTTGGGATCATTATCTTGTTAAAAAATAAACCCATTACCAACAAGACGATGACCAGAGGGGATGGCATGGTGCACCAATATCTGATGATACCATTCTTTTACCAATGTTCCCTGAATTTTATGAAGGTCCCCCATCTGGTTTCCGGCAAAACATCGCCACACCATTACATTTCCACCCCCAAGTTTCACTGTGGGAACAAGACACACTTCTTTCATTCTCTCGCCGACTTTTCGACGCACAAAGGTTCGCCTATTGCTGCCAAATAATTCATATTTGGATTCGTCGGTCCAGAGTACCCATTTCCAGTTATCCACAGTCCAACGTTGGTGCGTCTTAGCCCAGGCCAATTGTTTCGTCTTATTCACACGTCGTAACAATGGCTTTCTAGCAGCTACTCTGCCATGCAGTCCTTCACGCAACCTATTCTTCACCGTTGACGCAGACACAGGCGTCACTCTGCTGTTATTCAGGGAAGCAGCGATGACTGGTGCTGTTAGGCGCCTGTTCCGTTTGCTACTTACTGTAATATATCTATCGTGAGCTACAGACATTACACGAGCTCTTCCACTACGTGCACGGTCAGCATGACTGTTGGTTTTACGGTATGTGTCCAATGCACAATGAACACCAGTCTTGGAAATATTCAGTTTTCTTGCTATTTCGCGTTCCGAATAACCTTCATTTTTCAGTGCACATATCACAGCACGCTTTTCAATCGAAATCGCCTGTATCCCACGATGACGGGCCATTTCACACAGCTCCACTTACCTAGCACACCTCACACACAATAATGGGCTCGCAAAGTCGCCTGCATGAACAGCAACTGACCCTGAGCCACTGATAAGGATGCCCATGAACCTGACTACCGTAATGACCTGTTTCACGCACACAGCTGCAATGTTGCCAGCTTCAGCAACGTTTTTGTCACTTTCCATTTTGCCAACCACATGCTACACATTCGGCAAAAAATTGGTTTCGCGTCTTGCGAGGTTCAACCTAGACTACAATGCATTTTCCATGTTTATCATCGTCACGTCTTTCTTGGATAGGAACCGTTGGTTCCATACAACACTCCATACTGATTTTTTGGCCGTTTATCATGGTGGTCTTAAACTTTTTGTCGGTAGTGTATATAATTTTCTATACTAACATATAAAAAAACAAATATTTATTACAGTGTATAGTATATTTTTATATTTTTTTGTTTTTTAAATAACATATATTTTTTAAATTATTTTAATTAAAAATATGTCATCTTAAAAAAGTTTTTTGTATATATAAAACCAATCTCAAATTGTATAATTTTTTTAAATTAATTTAAGAATTCAGAAATAATAATTTTTATATAATTAAAACTAATTCCAAAACCTTAATTATAAAAAATGAATAATCATCATTTTTTTAGGTCATATTATATATATGATACAACTGATATAAATAATGAACCATTAGATATTCCCCATTTTCTAACTAAACATAAACCCCAAATTATAAATAAAATAAATAGTCAACTTACAATATGTTCTCTCAAAATAAATTTTATTTTATCGTCAAACTATATAAATTCTTCTAATAATCAAGAATACATTTTTTATCATTATACTCTTACAAAAATTCTACACTATAGTAACAAACATCAATTAGATGATATTTATGAAAGGTTTGGGGAAGAACTTAAGTTAAAACATGAAACTTTTGAAAAAAGAAATTCAGGATGATCACTTTGTGATACAGACCATAAACTTGAATTGAAAATAGCAAAATATCACCCCCTTGGAGGGGGAAGTGGATCTAGTTATTTTAGATGACCAGAACAGATCAGAAACAGAAAAGGTGCATGGAATATTCAAAATGATGACAATAAATGTTTTCTTTTGTGCATCATAGCACATTTTCATCGAGTTAAAATTAATAAAAATCGTGTTTCCCAATTTTAAAAATATGAAATAGAATTTAAAAAAGTTATGAAAGGAATAAAATATCCAGTAGACATCTTAGCTGTCGAGTAATTTGAAAAAGCAATACAAAGAACACAATAATCGCTCGATAGCTGTTCATGTGTATGGTTATAATGAAAAAAATGGTATTATTTATGTACTCAAACAGAATCATTCATTACGACATGATATACACACTATAAATTTATTATATGTTAACAAAAAACAAAAACACTACTGTCTCATAAAGGATCTCCAAAAATTGACAAAAAGTTAGTAACACCACGTCGTGGTAAAATTACTATATGTGGTAGATATCTGAAAATATTTTATGGAGGGGGTAAAATATTAAGCGAACAAGAATTAGAGCAACGTATTTGAAATTGTAATACTCATCCTCATGTAAATTACAAATTTCCAAAGAAAAGTATAAACTTTTCTATGTTTAGGGCACTGCTAAAACATCCATTTATAATCTCTGCTGATTTGTAAACAATACAAAAGCTAATAGCAAACAATTTTAACCAAGATTCAAGTACATCACATACAAGACATATAGCTAAGCATGAAGCTTGTAGTTTTGGACAAAAAATTAATAAATACTTACGGGATCCAGATACCATATAACTTAAGAGAACCGTTTATATATCGAGGTGAAGATGCAGCCAAAAAATTTATTGAAACACTTCAAGAGTGGGTAAAAATTCTTGCTCCATTCTTAAATACAGAAAAACCAATGAAGCATCTTACACCAGAACAACAATGGGAATATAATAATGCCAAACAATGTGTGTACTGTAAAAGTAATTTTGATTTAGATAATAAAAAAAATCTATATCACAACCATTTAATGGAGAATATATCCATACGATTTGCAATTCAAGTAACTTGAAAATACAAAAAACATTTTTTTACTCCAGTACTTATTCACAATTCAAAAAAATTTCATACACATTTATTTATTAAAGAATTAGATTATTATGCAGTGAATATTAATATTATATCACAGACTAAAGAAAAATATATTATTGTAGAGAAAACTATCAGATTAGAAAATAAAAGAACAGATGTTCTTAAATTTTTGGATTCATATCTGTTTCTTTCCAGTAGTTTAGCTACTCTTGTCAAACAATTAACCGAAGACAAATTTATTTATACAAAAAAATAATTTGGGCAATATGATCAGGGCAATTCGGAAAAAAACCTCCGTTTGGTTATCAATGACATACATTCGTAGATACAGAACTTGTATTATATACATTTGAAACTTAGAACATGACATTACTTTTCAACATAATCACTATTCAAATTGAGGCACTTGTCATAACGTTTTACAAGGTTTGAAATTCCTTCTGCAAAAAAATCTGCCGCCTGGGAATAAAGCCACCTGCTAACAGCATCGTGAAGTACATTGTCATTGTCGAAGCGGTGCGATGCAAGCCACTGTTTCATGTGCCTGAAGAGGTGGTAGTCGCTCGGTGCCAAATCTGGGCTATAGGGAGGATGACCAAAAACATCCCAGTGGAACTGCTCCAAAAGTTCTTGTGTACGTCCAGCAGTGTGCGGGCGAGCGTTATCGTGAACCAACACCACACCGGAAGTCAGCATGCCCCGACGCTTGTTCTGGATGGCTCATCTGAGTTGTCGTAATGTTTCACTGTAGACTTCTGAAGTGATGGTCGATCCACGCTCCATGAACTTTACTAACAGTACACCTTTCACATCCCAGAAGACTGTTGCCATAACATTTATGGCAGACAATGTTCGCCGAGCCTTTTTGGGTTTCTTTGGTGAGTGCGTATGTCCCCACTCCATTGATTGCTGTTTGGTTTCAGAGTTCACGTACGACACCCAGGTCTAATCGCCAGTCACAATTCTGTTAAGGAATTGTTCTCCTTCTTCGGCATAACGCGACAGAAAGTCCATTCTGTTTTTTTGTGCTCCTCCGAAAGGAGTTTTGGAACCCAACGAGCACAGAACTTGTGGTACCCCAACTTTTCTGTCACCACCTCGTACAAAACAGTCCGAGAAAGTTGGGGAAAGCGCAGAGAAAGTTACGATATCGTGAAACGACGGGTTTCACGGATAGTTTTGTCAATTTCCTGCATGAGTTCGTTGTGTACTACAGATGGGCGCCCACTTCTTTCCGCATCGTGCACGTCGGTTCGTCCATCTTTAAACATGCAACACCATTCACGTACGACACTGTCACTCATCACCTTTGGTCCGTAAACATCACACAGTCCGCGATGAATCGCAGCCGCCGAAAAATTTTTCGCACACAGAAATCGAATTACGGCACGCACTTCACATTTGGCGGGGTTTGCTATTGGAACGTTCATTTTCATTTGTTGTAACGGACGAATGAACTGCAACACAACCTTCTCCTTCCACTGCTCACTGTCTACTGGACTTCTGCACATACTGCCACAGGACTGACGTCGCTCTTCTCGCGCATGCGCAAACGGAGGTTTTTCCGAATTGCCCTCGTATAAATTTGCTAATGAGAAAAGGAGTCTACCCTTATCAATACATGGATGATTATGAAAAATTTGAAGAGAGACAGTTACCACCGAGAGAAGCATTTTATAACCATCTTCAAGATAAAGAATGTAGCGAGGAGGATTATCAATTTGCACATGAAATTTGGGAAATGCTAGATTGCGAAACAATGGGAGATTATCATGATTATTATTTGAAATTAGATATTCTCTTGTTGGCTGATGTGTTCGATACTTTTCGAAAAAAATGTTTTGAAAAATATAATTTGGATCGTGTTTTTATGTGTACAACACCTGGTTTATCTTGGCAAGCTATACTTTTAAATACTGGAGTTGAAATTGGTCTTCTCGAAGATAGTGAGCAGTTTACATTTGTTGAATCTGCTATACGTGGTGGTATAGTACAGTGTCTTTTGATATATATAAAAGCAAACAATAAATATTTATCTGATTATGATGCTAATAAAAAATCTAAATATATTCACTATATTGATATGAACAATTTATATGGATATGTTATGACTCAATCACTCCCCATTGGTAATTACGAAACGATGACCCAGGAAGAACTTGAAAACAGGGATTTCTTTAAATGGTCTGAAGATCATCCAAAAGGTTGTCTATTGGAAGTTGATATGCTATACCCACCATGGTGTCATGAGAAACACCACGGATTAGCTATGTCACCACAATCTCAAAATGTTCCAGGTACAGAAGAAATAGAATTAATGTTAACATTTGAAAACAAAAATAATTATGTACTCCATTATCGAATGTTACAATATTACGAAAAACAAGGTGTAATATTTACAAAAATCCATAGGGGTTTAAAATTTGATCAAACAAAATGGTTATCTCAATATATTGTGAAAAATACAAATAATCGAATACAAACAAATTCTAAAGTTTTGAAAGATTTTTATAAATTAATAATTAATGCCATATATGGAAAATTCTTAGAGAACCAAAAAAACGATTCAGGTGTAGTTTGGTGACCGAATGGAAAAAAAACTTTTGAAACTTTTTGCTGATCCTACATACAAAAAGTTTATAGAAATTACTGAAAATATGACTCTTATTGAAAGAAGTAACATCGATGTCATGTGTGATGTGCCAATAGCTGTGGGTGTTACAATTCTTGAAATATCTACATTAGAAGTGTATAAATTTCATTATGATGTGATGCAAGCTAGATACAAAAACATAAAAGTAGCATACATGGATACTGATAGTTTTATATATGAAATAGAAACAGAGGATTTGTACAAAGATTTACTAGATATGAAAGAAAATTTGGTTTTAGTAACTATCCAAAGATTGTCTATTATACAATATATTATACAGTGTTGATAACAAGATGATCGCTGAGAAAATGAAAGATGAAGCAGCAGGATCTATAATATCAGAATTTGCTGGACTCAGAGCAAAAATGTATTGTATCAAAATAGATGAAAAAGAAAAAGAAATTAAAAGAGCTAAGGGTATAAAACGACCAAATATAGTGGGACTAACAATGTATGATTTTAAAAATTGTTTATTTGAAATTAAAAATGAAGAACTTAATGTCTGCATATTATCTTACCAAGAAAAATCATACTGTTAATACTACAATAAAAAATAAAATAGCCCTCGATGGCCATGACAATAATTTAGAAATATTAGATTGTAACATCCATACTAGAGAATATGGGCACTATGGAAATGTTGACACAAAACATTGTAATATATGTAAATTAAAAAATTTTTAAAAAATATTTATATTTGATTTTTTAATGTTATATATAATTATTCATATATTGTTATCGAGCCTAAGGCTCTGAAGTAAATAATAAAATAATAAAATTCTATGTTCTATTCTATTCTATTTAAAATTGTTCTATCACTCATTCTTTACATCATATACATATGACTTCTCTACTATTAATATAGCACTGCAAGTAGTATTTTCCGGTAGAGATTCATGAAATTCATATATCAATTTTATATTAGTTCGATCATTAATAACTACCAATTTTCTTTTTGAAGCATTTATTAAAAACATTGGTCTGTGAATTATGAACTCATTTGGATTATAATACATGTCTATGTTACCTTCAGTTACTATTTTAAATGCACTATAAGCTTCATATAATTTTAAATAATCTTGTTCTGCAATGTTTAAATTATAATTTTCACGAGGAAATACTTCATTTAAGCTATTCTTCAGATACACATTTTTAACGTTACAATTATCAAACTGGCTGCTATCCTTTTCCTGATTGTCATCTCTCCCTGTTTGAAACAGCATAGCTACAAACTCTGGCATGTCATATTCCAAAGATTGGAACTGATTAGTAAGGTCAAATTCAAACAATTTACACTCCACAGGCTTCTGTATGCATTGATAAGTATAAAACTGTATCGGAATTTGAGGATTTTTCAAAATGTTGGCTTTGTATTTGAGAGCATAATTCGATTCATATTCAACTATAGACATTTGCAACTCCATAGACTGGATCACACATTTCGCAGCTTCGGGTAAACTAGCCTCATTATCTGTTCCATCTGCATTCAAAGTTTTGTATATCATGATAGCATTATGATCATTGGTTGCTCTGCGAAATATGACACTCAAACCACCTTCCCACATAATTTCTTTATAATCAGAGAAAAATCCAAATAGAAACCTCATTGGGAACAGTACTGTGTGACTTTTTGCTTGAATTTTTGTTCCAGCTTCGAACCTACCAACTTTATAATATGCACTCTCTGATATGGACAGTTTCAATGTCCCCACTGTAGTGGATGTAATTCCAGGGCAATCAATCCTGTCTATGACTTTACCATGCTTTCTGACTTCAATTTGAGAAAATTAGAATGGAAAAAATTATCTATAAGTTTTATATTAGGCCCGGGGGAGGGGGGGGAATTCTTCACCATTACTTTGTTTTACAATATCAAATTTTATATACAGAACAGATCTATGTGGATGAATGAATCCAACCCCCACCGTGATGTCATACTCTTTATTGGGCTGATTCAAATTTGCAAATGTCCTCCTGTTTGGAGGAAAGGACTGTAATTCATAACTCTCGATATTTTCCATCTTGGTATTTATTCATATATTTTAAATATTAATTTCTATTATCGCAGTGCTATTACCACCGTCAAAATCGGTGATTTCATCTTTCTCATTCGTAATTTTTATGTCTATGTAATTAACTTTATCAATAGAAACAGGGATAATAGAGTGGTGGGATTGGAGAATAGAAGATAGGTTCCATAAATTCCGAAATTTGTTTAAAACTTCAGAGAGTGTAAAAATTTCAGAGTAACTTTGATAAACATCTTCTTTAAAATTTTTTGCTTGTCTTTTTGGTAATGAGCTCCATAGCCCTACGGCACCAGGATATCTGGACCAGCTTTTTCTCCCACCAAAATTAATTTTTATGTTATCCCCTTCGAATGTTACTTTAGACTTGCCAATTTTGCATACTAATCCTTCATTTCCCTCCATAGTTTGATACAATCCAAATACCTCATCTTTTTCGAATTTTCCAGTACTCAGGTAATCCCTTGCCAGGGGATCCAACTCGATTTTCTCTGATTCTTCTATAGCTGCTTTAGCAGGTAGTTGCTTAAGTACCAGAGGAGTGTGGATACTGGAAAATGGCGTAGGAGGGAAATCTGCATAATTTTTAACAGTAAGAGGTACCAATTCATTGATGAGGTTTTTATTTTGTTCTGTAACACTCTTAATCTCTTTACCAAGACCACTGATTGCATCGATAATGTGTTGTTCGTAAAAACTTCTATTATCTGATTTCCAACCTTTGAAACGTTTGGACAAGTACGCTCGTAATTTCGAATTATCTTCAGTTTTACGTTTCGTCATATTTATTTTTTGATTAATGGTTATTTTATATCGTTTCATCGTTTAAAATGTCGTTGATTTTATTTCTAAACTTACCATTGTTAGGTTTACGAGTAATGTCGATAGTAACAAATCCAAAATCGTCGCTGTTCCAACAATATGAACAAAATTTTGAAAATTGGTTGAAATTTAAGTCTCTTCCCACATAATCATCGTATACATGTTTCAAATTAGTATGATCTTGATGAAACAAACAGATTAAGTTTGTATTATCTCGTAGTAATTGTTTGGGAATTTTGGAATAAGTTTGAGCTAAATAAAAGCAGCCTATTTCTTTGTGACGACCCTGTGAAAAAAAATTCTAATTTCATTCTGATTTTCCAGAATAACATCATCGAATACCACAACAGAATTTTTCAAGCATTGGTCGAGAGTTTTTATTGTTGATGCAAATGTAGCTATGCCCAGTCCCTCGTACAGCTTCATGAGTTGTTGGTATTTCGGTTGTTCTAAACTTTTTGAGAATACATACAATTGTCTATTTTTCCAATCTAGCCAATTGGGGGCAAGCAAGAAATTATGAACCAGCAAAGTGCATGCAATGAGACATCTTATGATGTCAGGTAACAACTTTTCATTTTTTTTATTTGTTTCCACTACATCTGGTAAACGCTGTACCATATTCCATGTTAGTGTCAAAGAATCACCTGGTTTGCTTCTATCCAAATTTTGTCTGGCAGACCTAACCTTTTCACATACATTTTATTATTTTTCTTCTTCAATATTTTCTCGATTAGATATGTATCTCGATATTTTGTTTTACTAAGTTCCTCTTCATAGAATCTTCCTTTCAATATTTTGTTATGATTATCCTTTATTATATATACGTATTTCTATTCCCTGGTAAAACTGAACCACTGAGAATAACTCCAATTTTTAGTGAATCCCTTCCACGAATAACTGTTTATATTTACTGACCCTTACTATTTTAAACTTTGGCTTCTTGGTAGTATATTTATACTTTGTACAATAAACAGTAGAAATCAATCGTTGCTCATCAGATTTGGTTACCTCAGCATGTTTCATGTGAATAGTACTGTGTACTGTATTGTTGTAATAATGAACTAGCTCTTGTAAAATTTGCACCCACTTATAATTGCCCAGTATATTAAATTGTCTCCACATGCGATTTTTTAATGTTCTGTTGAATCGTTCCACTATACTAGCTTTCAGATCACTGTATGTAGAATAATGTTTAGTATTATGTTGTTGCATTAACTTAGCAAATGTAGAATTGTAAAATTATTTCCCTCTATCTGTCTGTAAATATTTTTGGTATCCTTCCCTCACTAAATATCGACTTAAAAGCCTCGGTAACACAAGTACCAGTCTTGGATTTTAAGAGAACAGTCCATGCTAATTTGCTAAATGTATCAATAACTGTAAGCATATATTTGTTACCATGATTTATCTTATACACATTTTTTAAAGGCCCCCTTGGAGGGGCCATCTCGATGAGATCACCCTGAAACAAATCATTTATACCTTTTGTTACTACACTTAATCGCTTGTAATTGCGACGAGCTCGTTTGTGTAATTCATGAACTATATCTTGTCTTGACATCGAGTTCGAAGTGAAAATGTCGCATAAAATGTCCTCAGGGTATAACCGCTTCATGTCAAATACTAGTCTGTCACCAATTTCAATATCAAAAACTGATAATTTTTCGTCGTCATGTACTTTATATTTATTGGTAGACTCATCCCGGTATGCAATAGGTATTTCAACTGCCTTGTGTATACCATCTTTTCGCACTATAATAATCTGAGGAACTTCAATATGTTTTCCATGTTTTAGAAAACTAAACTTCAGAAATCGTAAACTACCATCAACAAAAAATTCATGTACCTGAGTGTACGGATATAATTTGTAAACATTGCCAGCATTGGCGTACGTCCAGTGCCCTTGAGCATTTGGAACACTTTGTAACCTAACAATTTTAATAGAATAAAATTGACGAGTATTTACGTCATCTAGTCTGCTTAATACCGGTTCCAAGTGTTCGTTGATAGTACGAACCAACTCATCGTAGCTAGGTTTGATTTTTACATCAACATACAGTTTTTTATATTCCTCTTTGAGATCGTGAAGTTGAGTAGCAAAACCTGATAAAGCAGATTCTTGACTTGCTTCAGTAGTAGTCATTTGTAACGTAATATTAGAAATAATCTCCTGTAAATTTTCAACAAGTTTCAATTTAGAACTCTGGGTAGCAAGATCGTGTCCTTGACTTCTGATTTCTGTAAATAATGCATGTAGTTCGTTAATTATTTGATTGTTGGGGAGACTAGCAACAGTTTCTCTGATTTGCACAATTTCTGCTTGAATATTTTTTATATCCTCAGATTTTAAAATTCGATGTACTGCTCTCCTCATAGCTCTGATTTCCTGAGAAGTAGGTAAAGCAGCTACAGTATTCTGAAGTGTGGTAAGTGTTAATTTTATAGCATGGAGGTCTGTTGCATCAGCTGCATTTTTCAAAATTTCTTGCAGTTGCGTTATGTCATCCTGCGTATGTGTAGACTGATGCTGTGTCTCTAATTTACTCTGAATGTCGTCAATAAGATGATGGAAATGCGATAATTCTGATTCAGTATTCAACCTTTCAAGCTTAGAAACTTGCTGTTGAACTATAGCTAGAATATCAGTAATGCCAGGCAGTTACGATTCCAGAGTTTCCTGTACACTTGTTAGCTCATTTCTCACAGTTACAATAGTATCTTCTATGTGAACTATGGTACCTTGTATCTTCCCGAAATCTTCATAAGTCTCTAACTGTAATTTGATGCCGGCAAAGCTCCGAGCAATAGCATTTAATTCAGAAGATGAAGGTAAATTATTGATAAAATCTTCAAATGTCTGTAGTTTCGACTGAACTTCTGGTACAGCTGTATGCAGTTCATCTGTCTGTAATTCAGATTTGATACTTTGCAATGTAGAAACTTCGAAAGATTGAAACTGTTCTTGTAATTTAGCAATTCTAGTATTTACCTTCTCATATTCTTCTGGAGTTTTGATATTCTGGATGAATGGTTTGCAGTTCGGTACGAATACTATTTTCCTGGTCATTTAATTGCTGTTTCAGCTGTTCGGTATTCATTCTCTGAATTTGTCTTAATTTATCAAGTTCTTTTTTCAAGTTGGCAATATTCTCTTCTAAGTTCTGAAGATTATCTATTGAAGCTAAATTAGTATATTTCTCAAGCAAGGATTTGAGTTCTCCATCAATTTTTACTATAGGATCAATCAGTTTAGTTTGAAGATTTGTAATCTCTGCTTGAATATTTAGATTTAGCGAATTCTGTAATATGAATAAATCTGGTTTCAGTTTCTTTAGACGTACATCTAAACTAGCAATCTCGCTGGAATTATCTGGAATCTCTTGTCGCCTTCTATTACCAAATATATCCATGTTTTTTTAGGTATTTTATATATTAATAAGATGATAGATTATTCTTATTTCGATAAACAGAGGAATCAATTTATCATAATCTCCAATTATCTCAGCATACAAAAATTCACCAGCTTCCACTTCGTAAGACGTTTCAGGATTAATGTACTATGTTTAAGTCTATACAAATTTCGTAATATGTGCAAAACTGCCCCATTGGGTGGTGAAATGTTTATTTGAATTTTCCCACTAACAGGTAACTTATATGATGATGAGTAATTATTAATGAAAACAAATAAGTGCTTTCCAGTATCCGCGTCAACATGAGACCAAGTACTATTCAAGTGAACAAGAAGTAACCCTTTCAATTGATGATAAATTTCTCTCAATACATCCATGTTTACTGGAATTCTCTCTACAGGCTGATTATGTTGTTGCTTTTTAAACCCAAATATATTCATGACGTTTTATTTTACGTATATTAGCTATTTTTTTATTATATATAATATATATATATATTTGTATTAAGTATAAAAAAAATAATAAATACATATAGTAAGATAATATCACCCTGTGCTTAGCACATGATAAAATGTATAGAGGAGCACTGCAACAACACGTCCGTACTCTTCAACTGATCTCGCAAAACCAACTAATCTGTCACGTCACATCTTATCATCACAGGTTAGTATTTTATTAAGTTTCAGTTTTTTTGTAGGACTATTCCTCAGTATGCTTGGCTTTTAGTGTAATTTTTCATGTCAAGAAAATGTCAGATTCTGCAACTATCGCAGAGTATTTTGGTGTGGTATTTAGATACGTTGCATAAATTCAAATAATATAGTGCAAAACAACTTTTTAAGTAGCCTAAAAACATCTGAAACAAAAAGCTAATCAGAAGACACCACCTCAAATACAAGTCATTATAATATTACGTAATAGCCTGTTTGCATAAACATGATGCAAACACGTTAACTTCCGTGCTATTGTAATGTTGTGTAATATTATGTAATAGCCTGTTGCATAAGCATGATGCAAGCAACAATTTACCCTTATAAAATACAATAAAGGAAGCTTAACATGGGGGTATCACAATATGATGTAATGTTACGTAATTTAACTCGTAAGAAATTATGACACCCGTATCAAGTACGAGATCAAAAAATCACAGATTTGCAATAGTATAAAATCGACAAAAACACCATCAAAATAGGTTTTCTACTGTGGTTAAATTAATAAAAACAATAGTCCTCAATACTCGTATCAAGTACGAGGTGAAAAATCACAGATTTGCTATAGTATAAAATCGACAAAAACATCATCAAAATAGGTTTACCATTGTGCTTAAATTAATAAAAGTAATAGGCCTCGTACCAAGTACTATTTGAACTCCCAAAATTACTGTACTTGTAGTTACAAAAAAACTGGAAAAACCCACAGGAGTTTGTCAAGTAAACCAGAAGTAGACCGGAAATAGACCGGAAGCAGACCGGAAGTGGACTGAAGTAGACCGGAAGTGGAACGGAAGTGAGCCGGAAATAGACCGGAAGTGGACCGAAAGTGTATGGGTGTATGTGTTGGTATGTGCATGCGTGGGTGTGCGTGAGTGTGCGTGGGTGGGTGTGGATGATATGTAAAAATTGGATGTCATAGGGGAAATTATCTAAATCTTAGAATTTTTATACAACAAAATTGAAATTTAAGGTCTTGCGTAAAACAAATTTTCAGTGTTTTACACTTGGAAAATCATCTAAAATCATGATTTTCAGTTAAAATACACTAAGAGAGCTCACTATGAAATTATTAGATTTTGGGAGGGTGATCGCTCGACCCCCGTTTCCTAATACTTTCCAGTACAATTTTTATCGCATCTCGGTTTTCTCCACCTCATACTTTGAAGGTATGCCACGATCGTACATGTTATAACTTAGCCTATTGGTTTTTTACGACCTTTTACGGGCTAAGTTAACCTGCAAGTGTTTTTTTGTTACGTATTTTTTTCTTACTATCGTACTTGATATAACTTAACCTATAATATTTTTTTACGATCGTTCACGAGTAGTTGGAAACGGTATCAGCTTTGACCTGGTTTGACAGTAGTATAATAATGTCTTTTCAAAACAGAAAAAGAAAACCCCTACGATTTTAATCGATTTTACTTAACCACTTCACTTTTTCCTGATTTGTTCATGGATTTAATGGCGAGTAGGTGAAACGGTAGGAGCTGGAACAGCCCTTTGACCTACTTTTATGGACTAAACTAACCTACAATGAGAAACGTTCGAACCTCAAGGGCCCTCGGAGTAATCTTCTACGATGAACTTTTTTTTTTTTTATTTTCAACGTTCTCGAGGGCTCTCGGAGTAATCGTCTACGATGTACTCTTTTTTTATTATTTTTCATGTCCTCGAGGGCTCTTTGGAGTAATCTTCTACGATTTTTTACGTTACGTTCGAACCTTCGTGCAATCATAAAAGTCTTAGTGAACCAAAAAATATATATATACGTGTATACTTGGGTAAGTCGTGGGAAGTCACATTGCTGCTATTTTGTGGCTTTCTAGACTGGCACCCGCTGCTGCTTCGTTTCAAGTAGCTACCGAATTTTCTTCATGATACGGGTGAACAATGACATTTTGTTGTTTCCCATTATCAAACCTGGAACCGTTCTTCAAAGTCGACAATGCTAATCATAACTACTTGCAATATATATATATATATATATATATATATATATATATATATATACATACATACATACATACCAGGTGGTTAGAATTAAAGATCCCCTACTCAGAGCCCTCTGGAGCCGGTTCGAAGTATCCCAGCCATTCATGAGGGTCATTCCATGTCAAATCAAACAACAAAAACAACTTTTTTGAACTTTTAGGATTCAGATTTTTAAGATTTTTTGTTTACTCATTGTACCTATCAAGAGGACAAAAACTGCCAAATTTCAGATTTTTTTTTGGGCAGTTAGATTTATAGACAAATTTAAAATTTGCAAGTAATAATTACAGTGGAACCCTGATTTAAATTCCTCGATATTACATTTTCCTTCATTTTGCATTCAATCTTGGTGGTCTGTTTAGAAAATTTTTCAAGATTTTACATTTTCCCGCATATTAAGTCTTTTTAGCTTGCTATCCTGAATAACGTGAAATCGAGGTTCCACTGTATCTAAATTAGTTTCAACAGTCTTCACTTTAAATGATTTTATATATTATATAATTATATATATAATCATTATTAACATTCCCAAGTTTAGCAAATATTAGTTATGTTTGTTAAGAAATGTAATGAAATCATAATTGTTGATTGCAAAATTGTTTAACTCTAAATAGACGATTTGTTTAGAAGTTTGACATAGACTAATGAATAATGTTCCCAACTTTGGTGTGAGAGATAGTTGTGCTGTCTAATTTGTTTGTGTTTGTCTTGTGTAGTAGTTGTGGTGTGTAGTTTGTTTGTGTTTATATTGTGTTATAGTTGTGATGTGTTTGTGTTCGTCTTGTGTAATAGTTGTGCTGTCTAATGTATTTGTGTTTGTCCTGTGTAGTAGTTCCTCCATTCATATTGGGGGTTAGGCGTAGAGCTGACAACTCTGCACTGTAAAAAAAATGTCAAGAAACAGCAATATATGGCCATGGATGTTCCCAAGGTAAAATATTCCGGAGGTAAAATAGTCCCCCGTTCGGATCTCCGGGTGGGGACTAGTTTGGGAGGTCCCTGGACTAAGGATAAAATCTACGTTAGGAATAAGGATATTAAATTAGGCACCTGGAATGTTCTGAGCCTTTACCGGCCTGGGGCATTTCAGTGTACAGTTAATGAGATAGTTAAGTATAAATTAGATGTAGTAGCTGTCCAGGAAGTTAGGTGGCCAGGAGAAGGGAATTGTAAAATTAAAAATTATATTTTTTTTCTATTGTGGTACTGAAAACCATAATTTTGGAACAGGCTTTTTCATAAATAATAGAATTATCTCGGCTCTTAAAACAGGAGAATTTATTAATGATAGGATATCATATGCATTTTTACAGCGTAGGTGGTGCAAAATTATTTTAACAAACATACATGCACCAACGGAAGATAAAGATGATAATACTAAAGATGATTTTTATACAGAGTTAGAACAGGTCTTTGATAAATTTTCTCAGTATGATATGAAAATTTTGTTAGGTGACTGTAATGCACAGATTGGCAAAGAAGAGACATTTAAACCCACGATTGGTAAAGAAAGTCTTCATGAATTAAGTAATGATAATGGTATAAGATTGATTACTTTTGCAACCTCAAATAATTTAATTGTGAAAAGTACCACTTTTAAACATAAAGATATCCATAAATATACCTGGTCTTCTCCAGATGGTAGAACTCATAATCAGATAGATCATATTCTCATTGATAAGAGAAGGCATACTAGTATAATTCACGTTCGTACACATAGAGGTGCTGACTGTGCCAGTGACCATTATTTAGTAATTGCTAAATTAAGAGAAAGACTCTCAGTGATAAATCATAAGCAACAAAATTTAAAAGTTCTAAAATTTGATACAGGAAAGTTTACTGATGAAAGAATTAAGAAAGATTACCAAATTAAACTGTCAAATAGATTTGATGTTTTGCAGGATTTAAATGATGATGAAAATATAAATGAAGCAGACGTAAATAAGAATTGGGAGCACATACGTAATGCAATAGAATCAGCAGCTAGAGAAAGTATAGGATACCATAAACCGAGAAAAAGTAAGCCATGGTTTGATAATGAATGACATAATCTAATAGGAATAAGAAATCAGGCTAGACTTAGGTGGTTAAATAACTCTGATGATACAAATCTAAGCAATTATAATAGAATAAAGCGAGAAGTTAACCGCACGTTTAGAAGTAAAAAAAGAGATTACTTGAAAAGCAAAATTAACGAAATTGAAACAAACAGCAAAAATAAAAATATCAGAGATTTATATGAAGGTGTAAATGAGTTTAGAAAGAGGTGGCAACCTAAAGTAAACTTGATAAAAGATAAAGACGGTGATTTTCTAGCTGACCCAATCGATATTCTAAATAGATGGAAGAACTACTTTAATGACCTTTTAAATGTCCATGTAGGAGATAAATCAGAAATAAATGAAGTCCACACAGCAGAACCTTTAGTTCCAGAACCTAATTTGACTGAAGTTAAAGATGCTATTAAAAGGCTAAAGAATAACAAAGCACCTGGCATTGATTTAATACCAGCTTAGCTAATTAAATATGGTGGAAATTCATTAATATGACAAATTCATAAATTAATTTGTTTAATATGGAATAAAGAAGAAATCCCTCTACAGTGGAAAGAATCCATAATTTTTCCTGTGTTTAAAAAAGGTGATAAAATGAACTGCAATAATTACCGTGGAATTTCTCTACTCTCAACAACATATAAAATATTATGTAACATTCTTTTAACAAGACTAACCCCATATGCTAATGAAATTATAGGTGATTATCAATGTGGATTTAGACGTAACAGATCAACTACAGATCAAATTTTTCACATCAGACAGACACTTGAAAAAAAGTGGGAATATAATCAAAATGTCCATCAGCTATTTATTGATTTCAAAAAAGCATATGATTCGGTCAAAAGAGATATATTATATAATATATTAGTAGAGTTTGGAATACCTAAGAAGCTTGTTAGTATGATAAAAATATGCACCAGTGAAACAGAAAGTAAAATTCGTGTGGGTATTAATATGTCTGACAAATTTACAATTCATGAAGGGTTAAAACATGGAGATCCATTATCTCCATTGCTCTTTAATTTTGCCTCAGAATATGCTGTTAGGAAGGTAAAAGAAACTAAAGAAGGACTAAAATTAAATGGTGTGACCCAGTTGTTAGCATATGCAGATGATGTAGACCTATTAGGTGATGACATAAATACAATTAAGAATAATGCTAAAATATTTTTCAAAACTGCTAAAGAGATAAGTTTGGAAGTTAACAAAGAGAAAACTAAATATATGCTTACAGGCCGAAACCAAGTGTTGGGTAATAATCAAAATCCAATTATTGATAACAACTCGTTTGAACCAGTTTCCAAATTCAAATACTTAGGAGTAATATTAACAAATGAAAATTATATTAAAGAGGAAATAAAAAGTAGGCTTAATTCAGGAAATGCATGTTACTTCTCTCTTCATAAACTTTTGTCTTCTCGTTTAATATCTAAGAAACTAAAAGTTAAAATATACAAAACAGTAATTTTGCCTGTAGTATTATATGGATGTGAAACTTGGTCCCTTACATTGAAAGAGGAACATAAATTGAGAGTATTTGAAAATAAGATCCTTAGGAAAATCTTTGGAATTAAAAGGGATGAGGAGACAGGTGAGGGGAGGAGGTTACATAATTTAGAACTACATAACTTGTATTCGTGTCCAGATATTATTAGAATGATTAAATCAAGAAGACTTAGGTGGGCAGGCCATGTGGCACGAATGGGAGAGGAAAGAGGAGTTTACAGGAAACCTGATGGTAAGAGACCTGTAGGAAGGCCAAGACGAAGATGGAGGGACAACGTTGAGATGGACCTAAGGGAAACCGGTAGGGATGGAAAAGAGTATATAGAACTTGCTCAAGATAGGGAAAGTTGGAAGGCCTGTGTTGCTGCAGCCATGAACCTTCGGGTTTAAGAAGGCTAGGGAGTTAGTTAGTTTTAGTATTTATAGTTGTATATATTTAGCACACGTACTCTACACATCCTCGAAAATTGTTTTGTACTTGAGAGCGTAATTAGTTTCGTATTCTACCACCGTATTCGTATTCTACTCTATCTCATCAAAACGTTGTTGTCGTTCGAGGATCTGCGATAAGTGATTCTCAGACCTCCTTTGCACATGATCTCCTTGTAGTCCAAGAAGAAACCCGGAAGCAGACGCATGGGGAAGAGTACCGTGTGACATTTCGTTGATATTTTCGTTCCCGCTTGAAATTCTCCCGCTTGGTAGTAAGCGACATCCGTTATCGAACGTTTCAACGTTCCCACTACCGTGGAAGTGATTCGTGGATAATCGATTCTATCCATGACCGTTCCGTGTTTCCTGACTTCAACCGGCGAGAACAGGTAGGGTACGAAGTTGTCTACGAGTTTCAAATTTGCGTTGGGCGGAAACACTTCTCCGCTTTCTTTTTTCACCACGTCAAATTTAACGTACAGGTCTGCCCTGTGAGGATGAACGAATCCATCCCCGACGTCGATGTCCACCTCTATCTCTCGGTTCTGTTCGTTGAGATTGGCGAACGTGCGACGGTTGGGAGGGAAATATTGCAATTCGTGACTTTCGATTTGCTCCATTTTTTTTACGATGTGTTTTTGAATTTGAATTTGAATTTGAATTTAAAATTTGGGTGCGTCAGCACTAAGGCTATTTTGCACCCGTCACACTATACGGGGTCCAGCCCCTTATCTTTACAAATAACAACTCTAACGTTGCTTAATTAAAATCATAAAATATTAAAATGTTCTGACTTTCGTTAAAAGCTGAGGCTGCAAAGAACACTCAGCACAAATAAGGACAAAACACAGGACAACACAAACAAAATTATACTGGCCATGGGGCCAGTCGCGAGAGCCTCGTTAGTCTTTAGTCCAGGGTGTACTAACGTGGAAGTGAGGTTGACAGTTGGGTGTACTACGTGGAAAATCACCCCTTACACCCCGATGTGTTTTTTATATGTTGATCTCGACGATGGCAGTTGACGTTGCTCCTGCGATATCCACAATCTCACCATTTTCGTTTGTCACCGCTAATTCAATCTGGTCGATTCTCTTGCGGCATATGGGAAAGTAGATCGGCGACGAGTGAGTGAAGCTGATTGGTTCCATGAATTCCGAATTCGGTTTGAAGGTCGCTATGATTCCAGTTTGCTTGTGACTTCCGATATTAACTGCTTTCGTGTTGATGCCTTCCGCCACGTTGCAGTGTACAGTCAAAGTTTCGATAGCTAGAAATTTAGGAATTTTAGCACCGTAGTGTTTTATGCCAGGTTAGAGTTTGATGCTGTTCCCGAAAACCAAAAGCTCTCGGATGGTTCCCAGGTCCACGGTTTCTGTTGCGGACAACAACTCAACTATGTGGGTCACGGAATTTTCAGAGAGAAGTACTCCTATCGGTAATTCGGCTTGCAAAGTGGACAAATTGTACTGATCTGGTGTTATGCTGATTTTTTCGTTTCCGATTTTTGTGGTGTTGTTGTGTTCTGTTATGTTTGGAATCAAGTACATGCTGTAAAATGCACAAAGAGTTATGGATTTAGGATAGACGATATCCTCGTGCAACGTGAGTTTCAAGACCGAAGTCTCGCTTGTGAGATGGTACACTCCCATGGTGTTTCAGGTTCCACAATGTTTTCTGGAAATCTCGAATTGATGGGTTATTTATTCGTGACATGAATGCGAGCATGGAAACGCAAAGGTGACCGCAGTTCACTTCCTCGAAACCTTGGATTCTCTCGTCTTTGTAGTATAGGTTTTGAAGCTTTGAGATATTTTACTAAAGTTGATGGATGAACACCTCAGAGGGAATCGAAAACGAACGCGTTTGAATTTTTGAGATAACATATCCAGTGCGTGCCTGGATTTTCGTAATTGTCCAAGTTGAGGACTCCACACACTTTTTATCTTACGGTGGAGGGTAAAGAATCTGACATGAAAACTCCACTGAAGTGTTTGATTCCCAACGGTTTGATCAGAGAATCAATGTCGCGGTTACTGAGTGCTTCATCTTTTTTTTTAAACTTGTTCTAAGCTTTGACGTCTTTACCTTTTTTCCCATGGCCAGATTGTAACGTTTCTGTTCTTCCAATTCCGCCTTGTACTTTTTCGAGTAGATTACGTTTCTCGCGATGGATGCACTTCCACCTGCCAAACTTCCCACTGCACCCAAAGCTGTTAGAATTGCCAGAATTCTGAATATGAAACCACCAACAAAGTGAGATTTTTTCTCGATTTCTGCAATCTTTTCAATTGAGGATTGCTGAGCAACAATTTCATTCCGTGACCTTTGGACAAGCAAGAACATTTCTTCTCGCGCTGTTTCTTGGTGAGTAATCCGTCGAGGGCACCCATATTTTTGACATTCGAGTACAGTACTACTTGGTACACTACGCCCTTGGGTTTCCTTGTGATGCTATGTTATTTGTATATATATATATTGTGGGATAGAAAAAATTGTCTCTTTGATCTCACATATTTTTTTTGTTAGATCTCTGAATTTTTGGCAAGTGGATTTTTACCGTATGTTATTTATATATATATGATGGGGAAAAAATTAAAAGATTAAATAAATTCTATTAAATGCTTCGATTTGTTACCAGGAAGTTCCTTTCTCCCCTTGCACACGATTCGCGTTTTATCTCAATTAAAATCAATAGCTTCTTATCAGATAACATTTTAGCGTATCGATCTGGTAAAATAGGCTATATTAACTGTCGAGCAATAGACCCACCTTGGGACCATACTGACTTTCTGCAATTTTGCCGGAAGATATCGTGTAAGGTTTGCCCCCTTCCAATTCCTGAATTTTTATATACTCGACTCATGAATTTAGCATTTGATTCAATGCTCCAGCGTCTAGTGATTGTTCATTCATGATGAGCTACTTAAGTTTTTATTTTCACTGAGAGTTATATATATATATCGAAGAAAAAAATTCTGTTGAGTTATCTTTACGGAGTGTTATTTATATACCGAAGAAAAAAATCTACTTCTCCTAATGCTATCATGTGATTGATAATATTTTCTGCTTTCGCGTTTGACTCACACCAATCGTCTGTATATCGTCTACTCCTCTGCCTCCCCTTGTGAAGTTCGTCCAATTTATCATCTAATTTTTTGTTTGCAGCTCAAAAAAGAGTCTTGGGATCAGAACATTTTATTCTGATTATTTTTCGGAGGTGGTTCAAGAGAATCGTCTCGCACGTTGATTGAAATTCCGTCGTTACTTTGCACAAGTCGATGAGTTTTTTTACATCTACTTTACCTCTATCGAACGTGAACGTAAATATTTTGTGCAACAATTCGAGTGGTAAGTCTGTTATGCGAGTTGTCATTTTTTTGTGAAGTGTTATTTATATATATTCTGGGAAAGAAAAAAAGTCTCTGTGATCTGGTAGATGTTTTTTTTTTTTAATTTACAATCCCCATCCCAATTTTTGTTTATGGAGATGGTCGTGCCCAAAGCTGCAGCCCGTTCTCCAAGAGAAACGTCCTTGCTCATGAATATGCTGCATGTTCCAATTTTTTATCTGCTTTGTGACGTGTATCTAGATCGATGTGTACATTATAAGCGATGTCGTGATATTTGCATGCTGAATCCAACGGATTCACTACCCTATCCCTTTTTTCCAAACGTTGTTCGAGTTTGGTACCCGGTCCATAGTACTGGTAACCTGGGATGTGCATTTCGAACGGTAATTTGTTTATGATGTCGTTAATGATTTCCTTGCCTTCTGCCAGGTTCCAAAATTTCGGCTGAAGAGTGTTGATTATTTTGATCCGGTATCCAATTCCTTTACTGTCGTTCACGATGAAGTTGGAGAGTTTGGTGCTGATCATGTCCACGATTCCTACTTTCTCGTTGAAAAAGTTACGGTTGCCTGCATTTTCTTCGCCTGCTATGACAAGTAAACGATTCACGAATTTCCTTAAGTCGTCAACCCAAACGAATTCCTTCGGTAATGTGTTGTAGAGTTTGACGCAGCTTCCACTTTTTATGTCGTTCTAAATAGGTTTGAGGAGATTCCTGTATTTCTCTCCGCCGCTTGATTTCACTGGATTCTGAGAATCGTCGTTGTTTTGATACAGAGCATCAGACATTATCAAAATGTCCGTGTAACTTTGGTAATCTTCGTCCGTGTAATATTTGGGATATTTTTTGGTGATGAGTTCCCAAAGTCCAACTGTTCCAGGATACCTGGACCAACTATTTTTTTCGCCTAAATTAATTTTTACGTCGTCTCCTTCGAACGTTACATTCGATTTTCCAATTTTCTAAATCACTCCTTCGTTAGTTTCCATGCTCGGGTACAATCTGAACACCTCGTCCTTGTCGAATTTCGCGGTATTCAGGTAATCTCTCGCCAACGGACCCAACTCGATGGCTTGACGTTTTGGCGGTTGCCTGAGTTTGAGAGAAGTGTGAATGCTAGAAAGAGGCGTCGGAGGATAATCTTTGTAATTTCGAGCGGCAAGAGGTACGAGTTCCGTGATGAGATCCTTCTGTTCCGTGATATTTTTAATGTCCTTACCGAGACCGTTGATGGCGTCGATGATGGGTTGATCTTCGCGCTTGTTCTCTTCGTAGAATGCACGATTCTCGGATTTCCAAACTTTTAATCATTTCGCGAGGTAATTGCGCAGCTTAAGATTGTTGTATTCGATTTTTCGTTTTGTCATTTTTTTTAATATGGGTTTATTTTAAACCTCGTGTGACGTTACAAAATCGTAGATTTGTTTCTGTATTTTCTGTCGTTGGGTTTTCGAGTTATGTCGATCGTTGCGAATCCGAAATCGTCACTGTTCCAGCAAGAAGAGCAGAATTTCGAAAATTCGTTGTAGTTCAAATCTCCGCCCACGTAGTCATCGTAGACGTGCTCGAGGTTGGTGTGATCATGACGAAACAAACAAATGAAATTAGCGTTGTCGCCTAGCAAATGTTTTGGAATTTTGGAAAAAGTTTGAGCTAGGTCAAAGCAATCCATTCTCCTGTGACGACCTTGAGTGCAAAAGTGGCGAATTTCATTTTGATTTTCTAAACTTACGTCGTCGAAGACCATGACAGAATTTTCGAGATTACTGTGAACGTGTCCAAGTTTATTTTCTATGGGGAACAAATGCTCGACGATGCTATCCATTATAGACGAAAAACGACGGTTTAATTTTTAATTCGACATTCAATTGCTTGTAGTTTTCGTTCAATTCTTGCAACTTGGCAACGAAAGAGGCTAAGGTAGATTCCTGAGAAGAAGCATTTCTTTCGAGAACGTTCTCTGACGTTGGCGAAGATGTGCTGAAGATTTACAACTAAATTCAATTTGGAACTTTTCTCGATAAGATCGGTTATGATGTTCCTCATCTCGGTAAATTACACATGGAGATCGTTCACACTCGCGAACCAAAGAAATTTCATCTCGAATCTGTTCCGTGTTCGTCTCTTTGGTTTCTAATCGTCTCAGTATGTGTGAAATATTTGTTTTAACGGCGTGAAGTTCTTTCGAGGTGGGAAGATATGTCTACCGTATTTTCGAGTGCGGTCAAAGACGTTTAGATGTCACTTGACTCGAACAACGTCGATACAGCCGTTCTCAACTTTTCTAAATCTTCGTTCGAAGGGACGCTCGTTTGTAAAGTTTCGAGATCCTTTTGTATGTTGTCCAATACGTGATGAAAATGAGCAAGGTTAGAATCCACGTTCAAATTTTCTAAATAATGAATATTCTGCTGAACCGTAGTTAACGTGTCTTGAATACGTGTCAACGCACTTGCTTGAGTATGAATCTCTTCGTTAATCAATTCGAAAGGTTCCTGAAGTTTAGAAATCGTAGTTTGAATGTGTTCGAAATCTTGGTACGCCTCCAATTGAATTTTTATGTTTGCAACGCTTTTAATGATAATTTGCAATTCGCCTGACGAAGGTAAATTCGTGATGGAGTCTTCCAAAATTTGTAATTTATTTTTAATTTCTTCGAGCGTTTTGTGAATTTCTTCCTCTTCGATCGTGGAAAATTCCTCGCTTAATTTAGAGATGGCGTCATGTAACTGTTTTGCATCTATATTATTTATCGAGTTTTGAAGTTCAGACAATTTTTTTTCAATGTTGGAAGCTCGCTCTTCAGTTTCAAGTTTCAATTTTTCCAAATCTTTTGTTTCAAACTTTTGCAATTTAACTAAATCGTTCTGAAGCGAATCCACGCTCAATTGTATGTTTTGAACATTATCAAATGAAGGCACGTCGACTTAATTTTTCAACAGAGTTTTCAGTTCGGAATCGATTTTGAGAATGGGATCCAAACATTGTGATTGAAGACTGGCTCTTTCCGACTGTAAACTGGTGTTGAGCGTATTTTGCAAAGCAATCAGATCGCTTCTCAACCTTTTAACCCGAACATCCAACATGAGAATTTCGTCTGCATCGTCCACTCGCTCCGTGTGTCCGAATATATCGTTCGGCATTTTTAATTAATATGGTTATTTATTATCGGATACGTGATTCTCTGTTCAACGAAGAGAGGAATGAGTTTATCGTATTCTCCCAGAAGTTCTCCAGACAATCTCCTTCAGAAACATCGCACGTGGTCGCGGAATCCATCTTATCGTGCTTGATTTGGTAAATGTTTCCCCCTGATGAAATTTTGATTTCGCCATCATTCTCCTGATTCACTATTATCTAAAGTTTCCCGTCGATCGGAATCTCGTAGAAATTGAGGTTGTTCTTGAAGACGTAAAAAGTTTTACCGACGTCGTCGTCGAATTTCGTCCAAATGCTGTTCAGGTGAATGATCAACAGACCGTTTAGTTTAGATAACATTGAAGGCAAGAGTTTATTGAAGCTAGGTGATGCAGTTTCCAATGATGATTTGCTTTCTGAAACCGAACAAGTTCATAGGCATGGTTATTTATTTATTTTTGTAAGAATATTTCTTTTGGACATTCGATACATTATTTGGCATCTCTCAAACGATAATGACCCCATTGGAGAGTGTGAATACCACATGATAAGATGCATCTTTTGTCATCGTGAGGATCCATTGCTACTTTTCTAACTTTATTGGTTGTGATGATATGATCAACGCTTTGGATCCTTTTCTCGGCTCTGAATTTCACACAAAACAAAAGTTAAGTAAAAAACGATAGAATTTTTAGATGTTATTTATATGGACTTTCTTGGGGCAACACGTAACGTTTGATCAAGTCAAAATTCAATCTGGTCGATATCACTATGAAAATACCTTTAAACGTGAAATAATTTGTTGAAAGACATGTTAAGGGACTATGATCGCAACTACGATAGAATTTGCAGGTATGTTATTTATATAGAATTTCTCGGGGACAACAAGTAAAATCGGACCATGTAAAAAAATCAACGTGATCGAAAAAATTAGGAAACACCTTCGCTACTTTTATACTACTTTGGTACAGTTCAAATGGACGATGGACGGGAGTATACAATACTTTCAGACATTAAGAAAGTAATTATGATCATTATAGTAATTTTTATTCGAACAAAAGAACTTATGGTAATTCAAATGCTGATGAATTTTATGAAAATATTCCATCAGTGTTTCATGATACTGGAAGAAGTACATAAAGCAGTCATGGGGGGGAACCCTTCTCCTTCTCTCAAACGTTTTGGAATTTGATTGGGAAAACAATAACAAAATGGGTAAATTCAGTTTTTAGGAACGAAATGATACGTAAAACATCAAATACTGGTGTTATAGCATTAGTACCTAAAATAGCATAACCAAAGAAAGTGTCTCATTATCGTCCCATAACTCTACTGTGTGCAGATTACAAAATATTTTATCGGTGTATGATGTAACGGCTGACTCCATATGCTGAATAATTAGTTGGAAAGTGTTGGTAAGCAAACTCACTCGTCTTGAGATCGTTCGCTGCGAGACGGCGTAGGTTCGAAACCGGCTCTGGTCGGAATTTATTCGGCCTACGTATAGGGCCGGTGGCAACCCACCATCGTGAGGAAATTGGGAAGCTCCGAATGAGTGAGCGTAACCCAGTCAAGAAGACCTACAACCCCTTGGGGGTTCGTCGGGCTGATCACCCGTCACCCCAATACTGGTCTAAGATCTCCACGCTATAACAGGTGACGGAGGAACAGTGTGAGAGGGAGACCAGCAGTGGGTAGGTAAGCCAAGGCCCTTCAAGGGCTGTAGCGCTGTGGGTTTAGTTTAGTTTAGTTGGTAAGCAAACACTCCGTGAAGTAATTGGTATTTCAAACTCCAACTCTGCTAATGTAAATCACGCAATTTTAGCTGTAGGTTTCCAAGATGCTTTCGACTCTGTTAATCATGAACATATGTTCAAAGTTTTTGGTAAACTTGGTCTATAGATCGACCACAAGGAAAAAAACCTTGGGACGAGAAGTCCCCGCGCAACTTTCCCTTCTTCCCTCCACCTCGGGCCATAAGGAAGCATGGCGAACTATCCCCCTCCCCCCACTCGCGGGGGTACGGTGCACATGACTCGCGGGTCTGCGGAGGTTGTTTTGCTCGTGGTTCCACTATAGGTGGTAATTTTCTAAATGCCTTACAAGGTTTGTACAAACATGCAGAATCCAAAATTCAAATAAATGGATTTTTATTGTTAGTGTTTTATTGATTTAGTTTATTTTACTTCGCGTTTTGTGCCTCTTGGCTAATTTGCGAAGATGGGAATGAGTGATGAAATGGTGAAATTGATGAATGGACATTCACAAACAACCAAGCCCGACCGGGATTCGAACCCGGGACCCTTGGCGTCGCAGCGCGATGTGCTAACCACTCGGCCACAGGGTTGGGCGAAATAAATGGATTTTTAACGAACACCTTCCCAGTGTGTTCGGGTTCGACAGGGAGATCCTCTCTCCATGATGATTTTTTGTGTCTCGCTCATGCCATTGTTAATATCTTTAGAAACGGAAATATCTGGTATTACAATTTACAATCAAAATATTAAAGTATTATCATATGCAGATGATGTCAGCATTTCAGTTCAGTCTCAGTCTGACACAAAAATTATATATCAACAAATGGAGTAATACAAACTGATTTCAGGTTTTACGATAAATTATGAAACTCGTCTGATGTATTTAAATTCTACAAATCAAAACAGATTTCAAGAAAATACTGGGAATAATATTTACTATGTATAGACCTTCATGGCGTGGTGCTAAGCACAGGGGAGAGCTTTACCTTTTTTATGTCAATTAAACAGATGCAGGAATTAAATTATAATCTGGTAATAGAATTTATTAAAGCTGTTTTATGTAAACATAAACTTAGGAATCTAAGCTTAATGTCACTTGCAGCTTTTGTAAATATGTTCGCGCTTTCCAAGGTCTGGTTTCTGGCGAAGGTTCTTCCACCAAGAAAAATAGACCTTGCGAAACTGAAGAGTGCTGTAAATTGGTTTATGTGGTCAGGGCATATCCTTCGGGTTAGTCATGAAACAATGTGTCTACCGGTTGAATGCGGTGGATTAAAGTTGGTTCATGTGGCAATTAAAAGTCAAGCACTGATGATTCAGGCTAACATTGCAGCAATGGTAAATCACTCTGATGGTCTGACAGGTACGATTCTAAAGCAATGTTTGAACACTATTGTATTAGAATATCCAATTGATATAAGCACTATTCCCAAACACTATCAATACTTGGTAGATTCTATTCTAGAAATATGCTATATTTTGTTATTATCGGACAACCTTCAAATACCCACTGTAAAAAACCTATACAAAATTAAAAGTAAAACTATTCACCATAAATGTAAAATAATGTTGAAGTACCCTCGTGTTCTGTGGAACAGAGTTTGGATAAATGTAAATGCAGCACACTTATCAACAAAGATACGGTGTGCATGGTATTGTATTGTTCACCAAATCTTGATAACTGGAACAAAACTTCATCGATTCCGATTTAGCGGAAAATCCGCTGTGTAAATGGTGTAATGTAGAAGAAAGTATAGAACACTTAATCTGTGAAAGCAAAATTACAAAATCAACGTGAGAATATATCACGAAAATGATTAGTATAATATGTAGAACAAGCCAGAGGCAAATTACGATTGATCACCTTTTGTATCCAAGTTTTACATATTACCCGAAAACAAAGTTAAATTGTGTACAATGGATAATAAGGAATTATGCTTGGTTTATTACTACCTATAAGAAACAGGATTTTCGTGAGAGATTTGAAATATATATATGCATCAAGAATATCAACATATTTCTTCATATGCTATGCATACTACGTATGCAAATTTTTAAACTGTTATGCATACTATGTAAATATCACCTAAAAAGTTGTCTTTGTATTCTGAAAATGTAAAAAGGAAATAAAAGAATTTTAAAAAAGTCAGTACGGTGTCTGACTACCATGCTAGATGCCCGGGTTTGAACCCCGGCAAGGGAAAACCGAGTTTTTTTCACCTGTTCAAGTGGCTGCGGTGCCCACACAGTATGTTTGTCCTTTGGGGTAGTTTCTACATCTACCCCTAGTGCCTTATTTTGTCCTTTGGAGCAGTTATGGTATCTATCTTTCGTGCTCCATCCCCTCCTCCTGATCTAGATATCATCCTAACGGTTAAGAGCCAGTGAGCAAGTGGTGTCACAACAAAGGTGGTTGTGGTTCATATTCTAGTTGGCGGTGATGGAACATCTTCAAGAGATGGGTGACACTTTTCTTCCTGTGTTCAATTTACGTCGAAATATCTTTAGCGGATCATGGCAACCGACTTCCAAAAGTGAAACATGAGAACAACTAATATAGGATCACAGTGATTTGCAGTATCTTCACCTTCACTTGTAGAACTTCCCAAGTCAGATATTCTATGTCCGGTGGAATGATACTCATAATTTTTCCTGGCTTCTAAGAAACGCGCAAAGTTGAATTTTCTAAAAATATATAATGAATAATTCGAATTTGAAAAGTATTTTTGTACGCCTGTATGGTAATATAAAATTTGCCATTTCTGTAAGCATGTCCATTGAGGGGTCAACTCACTATCTTGCCATCAAAGTTCTGGATTCGAATCGCAATCAGACACATGCGATCCTACTGCGAGTCTACTTTATAAATTTCATCTAATCATGAATCACATTCAGCACCATAATTTGCCAACATTGTTTCATTTTCCTTACCATTTCCAACAAATAAAAGAAGAGTGAATTAAGAAATACGTAATAACATCAATTTCTAATTTTTTTTGTAATACAGAAAAGCTTATAAATTGTATGACATAATTGAAATTACGTATAAAATAAAGTCCCGGATCATAAAATAGAATTTTGAAGTAACTATTATTGAAAGATAGTGAAAACATAATATTATATGTGAGGAATATCACATATATGCATTACAATCTGGTCCCAAAATCAAATAATACTAAAGAGGGTAATGCATCTTCTCGGATACCTTCAATTTTCATTCCCCAAATTTAGTCAAATATAATAGATGTAGGTATATTTTTTATCTCTTATGTTTTACAGCACATTTCTGTTAAATATTCAACAAGAAAATACATGAAAACATTATATGTAAATTACAAATGATTAAACGTACATTCATGCTGCAGCGTGCCTTATTTTGTACCCTATCTTGCAGCAAATAGTATTCCATACTTCTTTGTATGTTCTACAAAACTCAAAAGATGGCACCACTCGCCAGTATGAAACTTTACAAGTATCTTTTAAGACCCATTGCCACTCCTTCGAAAAATCTCAAAATGCTGGCCGTATGGAGACTCCTATATTATATGTATCTTGAGAGATACATTTTCTCTTTAACTGTATGACAATGACGCCAGTATTGAATATCTGTGAAATGGTGAAGCCAGGTACAAGTTACAGCAAGCTATGGAATGTGGTAAGATGTTGCAACGAAGATTTCATCGCTAGATTACTTGCTGTACTTTACTTTAAAAAATAATTAAAAAAAGAAATGAAAAAGGATTGCAGTTTTCTTTTGCAACTCACTGAAAATATTATTTTTAATGAAAGCTCAACATATGTATACATTCACATATAAAAAGGATACATTAAATTTCTTGCATTTTTTACTATACATGGTTGGTTGGTTGATTTGGTGTTTTAAGTCCACTTTATGCACAGTAAGGCTAATTGGGACTGGACCTACAGTTTAAAGTGGGATCCGAACCACTATGAGCCTTCACCGGGTATCGAAACCGATACTCCTTGATTACAAAGCGACGACGCTACCACTACGCCATCGTGGAGGTCCTTTACTTGACTTCTTACGAAATTTAATGTATCACGTTTTACATGTGAATGGCATATATTGTGCTTTCATTGTAAACAATATTTTCAGTGGAGTGCACAAATAAACTATAGTCCTTTTTCATTTCCTTGTTTTCACAATAATTTTCCATTTTTGTGTCCTTCTTAGAGAATAAAAAAATCCTTTGAAATCCGGTCGATACTTATTATATTCTCGCCCTGAGCTTACGAATTTCAAGATAGCATTCTGTGATGTCTCATGAAACAATAACTGAGTCTGTCACACGGCTGTAGCATGTTATTTGGTTTGCCTAGGTTGAATTTTCTTTTTTAAGTTGTGTAAAAATTTGTTAAATATTCCAGTTGTGCGATTCATTATAGATCGTATTCTACACTCGCAAACACCGTGTAAGACCATATTTAAATAATTTTATGTATTACATTTAACCAATCAATGTGATAGCATTCCGTTATTTCGAAAATTTAGCAATTTGAAAAATATGGTCAGTTTAACATGGTATTGTGTTCAAATAAACATATATTATTTCGAATTCATTCAAACTATTTGCGGGGGTTAAAAAGAACAATTTTAGGTCCGAGGTAATGCATCCACAGTTTTGAGGTGAAGGGCATCTCTGTTTAGGGAGGAGGGGCAGATTAAATATAGTGTTCAGCAGCCCTAAAGCTAAGAAAAAGGTTACTTCCAGTGGACATGCTGTCGCCATTAAGTACTTTATGCGGATTATATATGAGATGGTTTGAGACAACAAATGACATGATTGGGGGGACACAAGACATGAATTGGAGGGGCATATGACATGTTTTTTTTGTGTGGGATGGGTTTAATGGGGTGTGGCAGAGTTGCTAATTCCACTTTTTAAAAACATTGATGTACATATTATATTTCTTATTATATTGACTCACCTGGCCATAAGGGACATGGCAGTCGGAAAGTATGACATACTCCGCCCAGCAAGAAAGAATTCATTGGATGTGTTATCGATTCTTTTGACGAATCTATAGAAAACGCCAATACATATTGAAAAGAGAAGCATGGAAACGAACAGAGAATAGTCCACAGCACCGAACGTTGCGGCATTGGAAACATCCTCGCACATGTTGTTTTCCATTGCTGAAAAAAAAACAATAAATACAATGATATAATGCATTTAAATTCTGAAAGTGTGGACAATAAGAATATTCTTTTTCTTTCTGTTAATGTTGATAGTGGTTAATTCTTAAAGTTCTGTTACATGGGAATACCTGGGCATTTTTAAGAAATGCAAGACCAATAACTTATTATATGCTGACCCAATAATCTGTACGATGACAACCAATAAATTAAACCATTCGCTTTTACTTAATGACGCAAGCATTCACATTTTAACGGACTTGTTACTGAAAGATCTTAACTTGCACCTTCTGAGCAGAAGTGTGCTCTCAGTTTAAGGCACCAATATTTCATATATTGTAAATATTTGAAAACTCCAGTTTCATTTTCATGATTTAAATGGAGTCACACTGACCTGAAGTAACTCCAACAAAATTTATAAAATGTTAATAATGTAAAATATAAAAGTTATATACATATATATATATATATATATATATATATATATATATATATATATGAATTACATATTTACAGACACGCGTTGTCTCCCCTTAAGGACTGTACTGACCAGCACTAATCCTAAGGTTGGCTTCCTGAAAATGCGGAAGGACAGGGCTGACCAGCCACTTCCCACACAATGCCCGTATTCTCGAAGCCTGGTCGCCTACGTGCGAAGCGATTACCTTAAAGCTCTAGAACAGAATTAATTGTGCCGTCCAATCTCCCAGTATTTATACTTGCCGGATTGCGTCATTTTCTACCCCGAACAAAATATTAGGCCTAAGTGAAAGTTATTTTAAGCTTACAACAATTACCCCTTCCAAAAGAAACACAGAAAGAAACGCAATGGAACTTAAGTTCACTGCTAAAACCAAGCGCAGCGCCGAGTGATACACGTATTGTTTTCAGACAAAAAAAATGCAAGAATCAGCTTGCTCTGCGTTATTTTTCACCCGGCAGAAACTGCGTTGCTATAGAACCAAGAAAAATTATACACAATTATTCACCCAGAAAAAAAAAAAACATTTAAAAATACATATACAAGGGCTGATTAAAAATTATTCAAACAAGTATCAAAATTTACCAAATTTCTCGATCGTTACAGTTATTTAGCAACATAAAAGTGGACATAATTTGTATGGGATAACTTTTTTTAAATTCCACCCGTAACCCCCCCCCCACCCAAAAGTTAGGACCCATCTTAGCTCCTAGAAAATTTTGAAAAGCAAATCTGCAACCGTTCTACTTTTATCAGGATGGCGTCGTCACTGGGGGTATGAATCAACATTGAATATATTTTGAGTGTAACATTAAACACATTATTAACTACAATACATATATTACAGAAGAGAATGAATTGTGGAACTTGTTGTTAGAATTTACACGCTATGATTCAACATTTTCACCATAATTAATTTTCTCAAGCATATTGTAAAAATATGGTGTATATATATTGTCATTGGAAGGTGACCTAGCATCAGAACCTAACAGTAAAAAACAACTTTTACTCGAGCACACTGACCCGATCAAGGCAGCGACAATAACAATAAAAGAAATCCGACACATTCGGTGTTATGTAACATCCGGTCAGGGTGCCAAATTATTGGGAGGGTTCTGATCACTGAAATAAATTAATGAATGACTTACTCCCTCCCTTATTTAAGTTTTGGCCTCTGTGTTCGGAATCTCGTAAAAGCTCATGAATTCCTCAAAAATATTAAAATTGTCATTTACAGTTCGAATACAAAATGTCAATTTTCACGGATGGATATGTTACAAGTTTCGTCAACCATAATAGCAAAATATTGCCGGCTTTTAATATCTGCTACCGCGGAGCGCAAAGCAGATCTCCCTAATATATCAATAATTTCGTTCTGAATGTCATGTGAGAGCCTTTGTACCCCGAACGTCCCATCCACACCCCTAGTTCATGCACATCATCTTTTGAAACTCTTTTTAATAAAAATGTTAACAATACTCATAATTATATACTTAGAATATAGTAATAAGGAGGGAACGGAACTTTAGGTAAATAAATCTTTTTTTCTGTGATAAGATAGAGAGCCTCGTTTTTGCCAAAATTCTGATCATAGCCTTATATGTCAACACAGCAAATTTTATTTTACATAAAAACACATATTTTCCAGTTTTCCGTATATAAATACATATTTTGCGAATTTTCATTTTAAATACATTAAATCGCTGATTGGCTTCAGCTACCTCATAATCCTCTAAGAAAAAATGTTTATTCTCAACACCTCTTTCATATCGAGAGTGTTAGGTTTGTTTTTCCTTTGAACATGCTCGCTGGCAGACTTCTGACGCCTCGCCTACGATCCTATTGGGGGAAAATATTACTCCCACTGGATCTAACGCACAAGTGCTAATGTCTAAATGTACATAATTTTTTCGGAAAAACCAAGGTTTTCAAACCTCGAGCCAAATTGCACGTGTTTTGGAAGGTGAAGTAGAAGAAGGGGAAGCTTTGGAAAACTTCAGCGTTAGTGACATTCCGTGCTTCAAATATGCAAGAATTGTTTCTTGTGACGTGGAGCGATCTTTCTCACAATATAAGATGCTTTTTAGAGATAATCGCCACAGATTTACAATAGAGAATTTGGAAAAAACTATGGTCATCCACTGCAACTCTTCCAAAAAATAGCTCACTAAGAGGTAAGCATTTAGAAACTGATTTCAGGTGTTTAAAATGTATGAAATATTTTGTTTTGCTTACCAAATGTTTTTTTATTATTATTTTTGTCACATATTTTGCTGTTTTTATCACATATTTTCAACATTTATGACACATAAAAAATAAATATTTCTGACTTTTTTAGCACATAAAGTTCCGTTCCCTAGTAATAAGTCATGTATTTTGCTGCCTCTGGTCCCCGAAAGTTGATAGTTTAGCCGTCTCAGCCCCCAAAGTTGATGGTATAGAACATTTCAAAAGTGTATTTAAAGTGAATTGAATCGGCTTTGTCTAGTGTTAGGGCATTTGTAGTGAATGCTTTCTTGTAGACTTAAGTGGCTTGAATTTCTTGTCTCTTGTCCTTTCGGTGTGAACATCGGTGTCACTTGCCGCCCTCGTGTGCTACTTGTTTCCTGTCACCTTGGTTCAAAATCTCTCTGTAAGAAAGCATGCAAAGCGTACATACCACCACCAGATGAAAGGAACACGATAACGTCCCATTGCGAGAATCATGCAAGCGGCACGTTTGTCTGTCGCATTTATTCCAAAGTTTTATTTAATTCAGAATTTTGGTTTCTAATGGCCATTTATCGCTTTGGTATGAAAGTTCCATTTGTAGCTTTCAGCCCGAAGCGACGAGCAACGAGGGGTTTTACACGAAAATAACCAGCAACCCGTGCAGATTAAAAATATAAGCAAGCATTTACTGCAGCTGCGCTAGCAGTAGACGCCACACCATTTATTATACGGGATTCGAACACAGGGTTCCTAGTCGTAGAACACGGAGACAAATGTTTATACCTCGCAAAGTTAACTGGTTGATCGGAATCCAATGTAGTTCTTTTTTAACAGTCGTTTGTTGGAAACACTGACAAGTAAAGTGAAGTTTCCTCTCTCGACTCTGCGGCCATGGTGAAACCGTCGATGTGTTTTGCGACGTTGCTACACATATTTGACGTCCCTTCTTCTCGCTCGCTCTGGTGGGGAAACTCACCACCTGACGACGTCGCAGAGCGAACACAGCCGGCTGGCTCCCTGCTTGCAGTAACGCTCACAACGCGTTTTCCTCCTGTCTCTGTTATCACAGTATCTTACGCTAAATCGTTCCATTGCGTTTGAGTTTTGCAAAGCAGGAACTCTGTCCTGCTCCTCACTTCTGTCGTTTGCGTCTGTGTGTTCAAAGTTCAAATGCAAAGAGCTAACGTACAAATACTTACGCAGGGATATTCGCATTATTGTATGCCTAAATTGCATTTTCCTATACATAAAACAACAGAGATAACAATGAAATGTACCTTAGGTAAAGGTTCTCACCATAAAACTTTGGAGAAAGGAAAAGGACTTGAGTTGAAGACGTCGACTCTATTCCTTTTTCATAAATAATGCCTGGAAACAACATGTTTTGCCTTCTATGACCTTAACGAAAATATTAATTCCAATGTAGTATACATTACTTTTAAAATATAAACGACATTAATACTCTTACCGTTTCTAAACTTTACAATTTAAGCCGTGTATTTGATTTCATTTTATAATTAATAATGTAATGAAGTAAAATGTCACACAGTATTCAGGTTTAGTGAGAGGTAGCGGATTTTTTCCCTTAGTGTGGCCTTTTTAAAACAATTTTTACAAAGTTACTTGAAGGGACAGCGAAGCGTTAGGTAGAAATTATGTCATCAAAATATACGTGGTAGTGTGCTACAAAAGGTAAAGTTCTTGCCTGTTCATTTCATCGAGCTACCATTCAAGCATATGGCTACACACATTCTCGATCTCGACCGTACTGAAGGAGACATGATAAACACCACTCTCTTCTGAAGCATTATAAATGGAAAGTAGAATAGAAAAAAGCTAAGTAGTTCCATGTCTTCCTAAAGGAATAAATTCAGTAGATTCGACTCCATTGTAGCTAACATTCCAGACGGAAAGGTTTAGCACAGCGCTTTACGACGCTACGTGGTTCCAGGTTCAAATTCCGACCTGCTATTGGATGTTCCTTCGTGGGTGACCTCATTACTGTCATCATTACATTATCCATCCTGGTCTTCTCGATTAGCTAAAAAATGAAGAAAAACGACGCTAAAAAATAAATAATCTAATCAAATCAACTGTATTTTATTCATTTTGTTACCTTACGGCCTCCATGAACGAGTGGCTACGAAGCCAGAAAAGCCATAATTTATAATCATGGGTACGGCACGGATGTGGCATTGTGTTAGTTCTGACTCTACCATTAATGCTCATTAAGGATTAACCTACGACGTAGGAAAACGATTATAATTAACGTAAATATACGTTGATTTTCTTCTGTCGCTTCATTAATGTGGGTCAATTCACTATCCTAGGGAAAATATTTTAGATTAGCAACATAAAGAATATTCACTTTCGAGTAATCCAAGGCATTGAGAGGGATTTACTAAATTCAAAATACCATCTTTTGAAACGTCATATATGTTTTATGCAGTTGTTTTTATACTTATTGTTAGTTCATTTAGTTTATTTAACGTCACATTTTTACCATTTCTGTCTAATCGCAAGGATGCAAATGAATGTTAGAAATGGATTAAGGGACAATCCTAAACATGTGTCCGCAGCATAACACAAACCCCACAGATGACTTTAGCCTACAGACTTTGAATCCAAGAGCTAGAAAATACTTTTTCTGCAAAATGCAGTCGAGGCTCTACTACGTGGAAAACAGGTTGACTACACACCTTGAACAATTTATTGCATTAAGAAGTCTAATAATTGTCAGATATAAAAGGTTACAAAGTAAAAAACTTTAACTCGGGAACTGTAATACGTATATCAAAAAGGCAGCCAGGCGCTCGCGATCAAGTGAAGATAAAAAAATATACTGAAAGCACCAAAGTAAACCCTCCTAAGCAATTAGCGTGTATTATTGTCAGAATTACAATTCTAATAATGCCTACGTTGTTAGTTAGGAGGGAAAGATTTAAGGCTCTTAGGAGTTAGCAACCAGTTGTCGCGACTTGTGCACGTCGCCTTACACTACCTTCTACCTTCTCTCTTGTCAATACTGTTTGCCGTGTTCCTTGACATTCTGATATTGTCCTCGGTTTTCTTAGAGCTTTTCCTGCAATCCTCGATTTTTATTGCACACAACTGGAAGTAACAAAGTACAAGTAAATGTATAATGCTGTAATCTAATTTTGAATTGGTATAATTGTTCTTTTCCCTTGTTGATCACTAATTTTCGCCACCTCTTGTTCAGACTTCGAGGCGCCATACAATGAAACAGATTGCAGTGTTCGTACCAGGATTTTCTATCTGAAGTTAAAATGCAATGGAAGAATGAAGCTTTGATTTGAAAGCAATTTGAAGGAAAACTTTAAAGTAAACTTTGCATTAAATTCATACGATCTTAATACAAATCATTAAACTACATATACATGTGTAGATTTTTTTTTTCAAATCGACAAGTTATTCTTCCTGGATATTCAAGTAAAGAGCTAAAGAGTTCTTGTAAGTCAACTTTGTGAACAGATAGTCTAATCGGGACTGGACGAGATCCAACCCAATATGTACCTCCACCAGACATCAATCCGGGTCTCCTTCATTACAAACGTACAGCTTTCCTAGTGCGTCATTAACATATGTATTGAAAATTTTCAACAATGGGTAAAATACAATATTAAAGGATTGTAAAAAAGAAGTGTAAAATCATTGTGAAATGTAAGAGCGATAAGGAGTTACGAGAATTTTCCGAAAAATGGAATTGTTCTGTTAATGTTTTTTGCCTAATAGATTTAACCAATCAGGTGAGTTAAATTGACTTGAGCTTTTGTTTTAAATCCACTATATGTAGAAATAGGCTAGTTATGGTGGGCCTACAGTTTAAAATTGAATCATAACACTATGTGTCTCCATACACAGGACCCCTTGATTGCAAGGCAAGGACGTTTTCACTACACCATCAGGGAGGCCTTACAAACATTGCAAACAAATTATAATTGGGAACTCAAAGTTACTTAGAGACAAACGAAACAATACTACAATAACCCGAAAGTGTAATACAGTATTTTCCTTTCTTTAACACGGAATTCGCATTACCCATATACTACACGAGTGTTTCCAAAGAATTGCTGCTTACACCCTTGCTCATATAACAAACTTCAACTAAAAATTCTTCGTCATATACTGGTGAGCCTGATTAACAAAAATACCAGATTTAAATTTTACTTCCAGTCCGTCTTTGTTTACGTGTAGCGCTCAAGAGTAACGTTTCTGGGTTCGAATCCCTGAATAGAATGTTTTTGTACTTCTTTTTACTTGCATCATAACAAGCTGTACAGTCAGGAACAGTTCTGAGTTGTAACATTTTCATTGACTTTCAATAGGATATTACAACCCAGAAGCATCAGTGACTACAAATGGACTAATTTGATATTTCCATCGGCAGAGCGCTTCTACTGCTTGCACAAGTGGGTGATTTCTGCTGCAGTAATCTTCAGTCGTTCCTCCCTCTCCCACCTGCCGGGCTACGAGAATGGTGCCTTAAATTATTTTGCCTGGTATCCTTTCGCTGCAGGCTACAAGCAAGGTGTATCAAAATAATACTTAAGGATTATCACATAATACCTCATGTGATATAACATGACGATTATTATTAGACATTAATTATGAGTATTCTTTTGCAGAGTGAAAAAGCTTTCTCTTTCGAAAGTATTAACAACAACGGGATAGCAAAATAATGAACTATAAATTAAAGAAATGATTTTCTTTGACGGTTTACTTATGAAATTAACCTACCGAGCATTTCGTTCCCAGTTTCTAAAATGTATTATTATTTTATTATTTACATAAATCTTGTATTTACAAGGACAATCAAAGCAAGAAAAGTTAGAATGTCTTATTTGAACTTGTTAACCCCGTAGCGCGAGACGAAGGATAGACGGGAGTAAGAAATACAAAAGTTAACTTTGGTACTTGATTCTTTGGAAGAACGTGCATATTATTATTATTACGAATGGTTTTTCCAATAAAATGGGTAATAATTGTGACAGACAGGCGGAGCAAGGAACGAAAATCCGTGGATAGAACGAAATTACTATTTAGATTGGGAACCATGTAACCTGATTTGCTTACCTAACCACCACTGAAACTCAACCCAACACATGACAAATGGAAATTAAAAGCAAGCAAATGTAGAAATATTATGAAACAGTTATTAGTCCATCATTCCAAACTGAATTGTATCTTTAAACATCTCTCATAAGTGACTTATCAAAAGTTTCATCTGCTCAGGAATTTGCAAAAACCTACCTTTCCAATTCTACCTTACTCTCCAGAGGTATACCATATTCGATACCCTGTGGAGGCACATAGTGGTTCGGATCTCATTTTAAAACTGTACGTCCAGTTCCAATTACCCTATCTGTGCATAAACGTGGGCTTAAAACTATACATTAAGAAACTCTAGAGATATATCGACCTCCGTACTGAATGGATAGCTTAGCACAGAGTTTACGACGGCAGTCGCAACGGAATTGGTGTTCTCTGTGAGTGTTCCTGTCAATTTCGAAATTTCATGGGTGTTCTTTGTGAGTGTTCCTGCATCAATTTCGTAATTTCATCCTGTCATCACTAATCCACATCGTCACGATTAGCCAAAAGAGGTAGGAAAGCGACGCTAAATAACAAAATTAAATCTTTCTAGGGCCGCACATACACAAACAACATCTACACATTGAAGAAACTGAATAGCAGCAAACGTTTTAACATTTCCTTCCACACGTATGTAACTTACATTGAAGGAGTCTTAAATAATGCGAGGCCCCAAAATACCTAGATTCTTCACTGACAGTCATTTATTTTTTCCTCTCTCTTCCCCATAACATTCACCCGAGTACTGCTGTGTTGCCAGTTTCCTTCAGTGCTTCATTGTCAATAGATTCAACAACGATAAATATTACATCTCTACTTTTGATGTCTTAGGTTCTTGATGATACAAGTGCTCAACACCGAATAAAGATGATGACCGTGCTGAACATTTTGGCAACGCAGGAGCAGGATTACATGGCAAACAGCTGATTGCGTCACCCACGGTTCGATTGCTCCCTTACTGTTGAAAATTATGCAACAGCGTCAGTGGATTTTTCTCATCTTGGTCAAGCTGTAACATCAAAATCATCATCTCTACTTTTCTTAGGTGGATTTCGAAATCAAATCAAACTTTGGCGAATATACTTATTCACTTCCTTCGCCGCTGATACGTTTTCACATTTCAAGTAAATGCAGGAAAAGCATGTCTTGTGTGAGAAGCTAAGAGCATTAAAAACGTGTCCGTTCGTCCTTCTCCCTCTCTGCAAGAAAGCGATAAGAATTATGCCCTTTGTTCTCTTCACCCAACTCCATTCAGTTAATCATGTCAAACACATTACAAGACCTGTGCTCGGTGGTTGACTGCGGGCGGAATGGACAGTAAAAATGTTACAAAAGGAATGTTTGGCCCATCTTACAGAGCTCAAAGACGAGGTTACGGAGTATCTTCGCGAAACATTTCTTTGGCCTGCAAAGATTACTGTGGCTGTGTTTGCCTTATCATTTTTATTTCCGTCATGTCATGATCGGAGCTCCGAAGCAGTCGAAAGGTTAGGGCCTTCCAGATTTAGTAGTAGTAACGTCGTCAGCCTGTAACCAAGGAGGTCCGGGTTCGATACACAGGAGAGTGGTTCGGATACCAATTTTAACTGTAGGTCAGTCCTGATTAGCCCATCTTTGCACAAAGTTGACTTAGAACTCAAGTTAGCGCGATCACAGAACATTTCGGTTTCTTGAAGGTAATTGGAGAGCTACGTGGACTACCGGGTTCCGATCGAGAAAACCAGATAACAGCGGCAATGTGATTCAATGTGCTGACCACGAGTCAACAAATGAGGAAGTCTATTAACAGACCGTTGTTATTCAAGGAACTTTTTGCCGCGGAGTTTATTCATCGTAAATGTTACGGAGAAAATTAATAGATAAATTGGGCGGGAAAACATTAACAAAACAGGTAATTAATAGATAAAATGGGCTGGAAAATATTAACAAAAACAGGCTGTTATCCTAACCACTACATCAGCTTGTATTGTGTTTCACGCTAAACAGGGTCGAATTCTGTTACTGAGTAATAGATTGGTATTATGATGTGCAAGTTGCAAAGTTATGCAACAGTGGCGCATCTAGAAGAAGTTTTAGAGGGACGTAGTCTTATTTTTGATCAACTTTCCTTTCAAAACACGTCAAATATTGGAAAAGATGGCAGGATCTAGGAGTGGTAAAAATAAGTCATAACTCCCTTATGCTCACATCCCTTTACTATATTTATGTGCACGCCGCTGAAAGGTGGTGAATTCAGCCCACAAGTGGAGATGGTTCCTTATTTAACGATAACAGGAGTGGCGTGTAAGGGATGATTTTCCTGTAAACACATAAATGCCAACCCCTGTTCACGTATTATACCCTGGACATAGGAAAGGGAGGTGGGATTGGGTTGCCACTAGGGCCGACAAAAATGAGACCCTGATTGGGCAGAATTGAAAAAGATCCCATAATACATAACAAGGAGAGTAACAGTGATAATGAAATGTCTTTCTTCGTATCAAAGATTTTCACCAGTGAAACAAGCCAACTGAATTCCATCTATTGGTTCCAGCTTTATACTTGGCAATAAAGAACTTAGAGCGATCCTAGGCTATTCAACTGCCTCCTTTGATTTGTTTTCGTCTTTGAGTGTTGGAACCGCCGGGTCGCTATCCTCTCCGTGTTTAAAGCAGTGTTATGTGTATTGTGTATTTGTGAAAGATACCTAAACAGGAGTCGTCTAAAAGACGACCAAGTGAAGAAAGCACCCCCGATGCAAAAAGAAGAAACCAAGAGGGTGTTGGTGTAGGAGAGAGTCTGTCCTTGATCAAACGCTAAGAGATTTGGGAGACGATGTTGTACTGGATGGAGGCCCGGAGCCACATGAAACTATTTATCAGTTAGACAACTTTAGGTTCAGGATTAATGAACTCTACACATGTATAGCACGTGGAAAACTAACTGTGCTTACGAAAACGTTATTTACAACCATACTTTCGAAAATAAATGCAATCCATGAAGATTTAAGAATTAAGAATGATATCTTGCTGACAATAAACAATGAGTTAAAAGAATATAAGAATTTTCTACAAGATGAGGTCAAACGTACTAGAGAGGCTCTAGTGGGTCAAAGCAACTCAGTAACTAACTTTCAGCCATCTTATAATGAGATCTTGAGAACTGGTACTGAAAGTGACCAACCCAAGACATATAAGAAGTGTCAGATTCCTACGCTCTTTATAAAATCAAGTGGCAAAACTTCCAAAGAAGTTCAAGAAATAGTGACTAAATTTGTAGATCCAGTGAAAGACAGAATTCGAATTGGAAACATAAGATCAACAAAACGTACTTTGATAGTTGACGTTGCAACTGAAGAGGAGTCTGAGAGGCTCCAAAAAATGACCAATTGATGACCAGGGGACTGACTTAAAGTAGAACCAGTAAAAAAGAAAAATCCACTAACTATAATCTATGATGTCTCAAATACCATTCAAGAAGAAGAATTACTAACAAGTTTACACGCACTTAACTTTGACAACTTGTTGTCAAAGGAAGAATTCTTTAAGAATGTTAAGTTCAGATTTAGGACGGGAAGGAGAGATGGCCTTATATGCCATGTGGTCATCGAGACTTCTCCTGTCGTTAGGAAGTTCTTCAAAAATGGAGAAAATATATTCCTTCTATTTACCGCACATAATACGAGGGATTTTCTATCTGTTCCGCAATGTTATAATTGCTATATATATGGCCATATTAGTAAATACTGCAATAGGGACTCAGTGTGCAGTCGATGTGGCGATCATCGCAAGTTGGAGAATTGTAAAGAATATGATCGGTTCAAGCGCTGTATTCTATTCCCTGCTCCTATAGGAAGAGGACGTGTACTCCAGTTGCCTGACCCACATTTAGAGATTTTTGGGACAGAGCGGTCACAAAAACAAACTATGGCTAATTTTATAAATATATGTCAAAGTGACAAAAACTCTTCCATTGATATACTCCAGATAAATGTGGGAAGATCTAAACTTTCCATGCAAGAGACAATACAACTATGTAAAGAAAATAAGACAGACATTATAGCGTTTCAAGGTCAAATTATTGGATTCCCAAGTACTTCAACCATAATATGCGATGATCAAGAACCATCGCGATGATCAAGAACCATCTTCTGCGATCGTAGTACTAAATAAAGATCTTAAGGTACTTTGGAACAAATGCCTCTCAACTACTCACTGCCAAGTGGCAGAAATAGACTTTGGACACTCGAAATGGACAATAGTGAGTCTCTATTGTCAATATCAGGACCCGATTGAGCCGTATATTTATATGTTGGAAAATATCATAGATGCTTATTCCGCATGTCGGATCATTGTATGTATGGACAGTAATGCTAAATCGAAGTTATGGTTTAGTAAACTCACAGATGAAAGAGGGCTATTAATGGAAGAATACATTGCATTAAAGGACCTACCCATACAGCACATCAAGTTTCAGACATATTTCAGAAATATTACAATGTTTCATTAACGTTTCTAACATTCTGGTTTCGCGTTGACGTTACAGAAAGCATCACATGAAGTCCCAGTTTTGTTTCTGAAACATTGCAATGTTATAGTTTCAGTGTCTAGTTCCTGCAACGTCTCATTTTTCTTACATCTCTGAGAAATATTTCGGAGACATTTCCGCAACGTTTGATTCAGTCATCTTGCATGCGTGGAGGCCATCCGGGACATTTTCTGTGGCGGCCATGTTGTTACCTTCAACGCTGACCGGGAGTCGTGCACATCTTATGAAGAATAATGTTGTTTATTAAGTTGAATATTATTAATGCCAAAGTGTGTTGAATTGTGTTATACTTATGCACGCTATATATTTAATCTGTGTTGTGCAACGTGTGTGAAAAAGTGAGTGGAAACAAGGCAGTTCAAGCCAGTGTTTAAAGAAGTATTTTGTTTGTTTAATTAAAATATGTGGACGTAAAGAAGCACTGAACTTCTCCACCTCATGAAACTATAATCGCGAGAAATAAGTTGCCTGCATTGTGTGTAGGGAAAAAGTGAATGGTAGAGACGCCAAGTATTTCCCTGCATGTTTTTACTGTTAAAAATAGCTATATAGTTTTCGTTTACGGTATAAGACCCCCCCCCAAAAAATTTTGCTCAACATTTGTCCTCTTTTTTTTAAAAAAAAATGTTGTTTCTCACTTCCCTGTGCGTAGAGAAGAGGCGTAGAATACCACGTAAGTTGTTACGTTCAGAGCCTCTATCTAATACAAATTACGAATCAACTAATTTGTTCTGTGACATCGTTACGAAATGTAAGTCTACGGCAGGACCACAGCCACGGTCATACTTGTTAGATCAGCTCTCGATTGGTTGCACAAGCTATCAAGAATAAAATTATCCTATGAAAAAACCTTTAATAATAGGTGAAATGAACATAGCATGATACTGGCTTTAAAAAAAACCGCTGACAGTGACAGTATGCCATGACTACTAGTAGTGTCACAGTGCCATGACTAGACAGTGTATATTACTAAAAAAATGACTAGCTATGCCAGGCTACCAAGCTAGTGTTCATATAAGTATTTTGACCTGTCTCATTATATACTATAATGTGAGAAATTCTTGTTATGAAATACATGCAAAATCAGAAGAGATTTTGTTGTATACTTTCATTTTTTCATGCTGCATATCAGGTTAGGTAGATAATGTGGAAAGCTAGCTTTTCCAAAATTTCCAGCCAACAATCACCACATGGGTAATTTTCTATGTGACAAAACTTAATTCCTAATTATATTTCTCTCTTAATCACTTGTTAGGTTACTCACTAATGTTAATCATCTCTCTCTTTCTCTCTCATGTAGTCTTATATAGTTTTCTTTCTCATGAGGCTTGTGATGCCCTCCATATACTATATTCATAATTTTATCGTAATTAGGTAGGTAGAATTATCGATTATTGACAAAAATAAAAGGTTAAAATTTAATTATGATGCTGCACGATTGCACAAGTTGCAGATGTTGTATTTAACTTGACATGCTAAAAGAAAGATGAAACATGATTTTTTTCTGCGGAATACCGAGGAATTTTCTAAAAAAGTAGATGGAAACACTGATTTTCAGTAATATTAACGATTTGGATGTTACGTGACATATTGAGCATTCACTAAAAATCTTTATGCTAGTTCTGAGCAAATAATATGAAGTAAAAGCAATTTTTCTTGGCAAAATTGAATCGGTTTTATGGCATTCTCCGAGGTTGCCTTTATAAAAAAACTGAATGGTACTGACATGAAGAATGTAAATTCTTGATGTTGCTTCGCAATTTTCTTCAAGGCTAAGATATTTATGACTCTAACAGTTAGCTTTTATGCAGATTGAGCAGTAATTGAGTATTTTATGGCTGCTTTAAGATTAGTTTCTTTCTCAAGAATGATCATTTTTTAACAAAATTTGGATTTCAAGTTACAATAATTCAAAACTATGAAACAATACAAGTTTAATATACTAGATTTAGGTCATTTGTGGTTCAATTGTTATTATTAAGTTTCAAGAGGTAAACAATTGGTAATATTTAGTTGTCTTTATGCTAAAAATCCATTCAATCATCATTTCTTCGTTAGGTAGGTAGAATTATGCATTATTGACAAAAATAAAATAAAAGGTTAAAATCAAATAATGATACTGCACGATTGCACAAGTTGCAGGTGTTGTATTTCATTTGGCATGTTAAAAGACAGATGGAACATGAATTTTTCTCTGCGGAATGCCGAGGAAATTTCTAAAAAGTAGATGGAAACACTGATTTTCACTAATATTAACGACTTTGATGTTACATAACATACTGAGCATGCACAAATATATTTATGCTAGTTCTGAACAAATAATATGAAGTGAAAGCAATTTTTCTTGCCAAAATTGAATCGGTTTTAGGGCATTCTCCGAGGTTACCTTTATAAAAAACTGAATGGTGCTGACATGAAGAATGTAAATTCTTGATGTTGCTTTGCAATTTTCTTCAAGGCTATGATGTTTATGACTCTAACAGTTAGCTTTTATGCAGATTGAGCAGTAATTGAGTATTTTATGGCTGATTTAAGATTAGTTTATTTCGCAAGAATGATAATTTTTGGACAAAATTTGGATTTCAAGTTACAATAATTCAAGACTGTGAAACAATACAAGTTTAATGTACTAGATTTAGGTAATTTGTGGTTCAATTGTTATTATTATGTTTCAAGAGGTAAAAAATTGGCAATATTTACTTATTTTTATGCTAAAAATCCATACAATCATAATTTCTTCGTAATTAGGTAGGTAGAATTATGGATTATTGACAAAAATAAAATAAAAGTTTAAAATCTAATTATGATACTGCACGATTGCACAAGTTGTTGTATTTAATTTGGCATGTTAAAAGAAAGATGAAATATGAAATTTGTTTTTGCGGAATGCTGAGGAATTTTCTAAAAAAGTAGATGGAAACACTGATTTTCACTAATATTAAAGATTTGGATGTTGCATAACATATTGAGCATTCACTAAAAATCTTTTTGCTAGTTCTGAGCAAATAATATGAAGTAAAAGCAATTTTTTTTGCCAAAATTCAAACTATTTTACGGCATTCTCCAAGATTACTTTTATAAAAAAAACTGAATGGTGCTGACATGAAGAATGTAAACTCTTGATGTTGCTTTGCAATTTTCTTCAAGGCTAAGATGTTTATTTTACTTGTGCAAAATATTGCTTTTTGAAATGAAAATTCTGACCAAAATTGATATTATGACATTATTTGCTTTCAGGAAGAAATGAATGTTACTGCACTCCAACAAGAGGTTATAGCGGAGAACCTGCAATGAAATACTTCTTAACAGAACAGAAGCAATTGTATTTTGACAAATTTAGACAAATAAAGAATATTATTTTATGAAAAAAATATTATTTTTATAATTATTTTTCGTTGAAGTGATTCATGTCCAATTTTTAGAGTTCAATAGTGACATGGATAGTTTCTGATCACTCGCTGGTGTAAAAAAATGTATCAAAGTATGCTTATTTATATTTATTTGGTTCTTTGAATTGATGTTTTAAGTCCACTTTATGAACAAATAGGCTAATCGTGACTGGACCTACAATTCAAAATGGGATCCATGTCACTGCAATGTATCTCCACCAGAGTTTCCAGTAGCTATGTACAAGGTTTTGCTAAATTACAAGCATTCAAGTTTGCTATTTAATAATTACATTCATTTTTCATTTTTATTTGAGAAACGTAAAAGGTGAGAATGTCACATAATAAATTTTAGTATCCGAAAATTATATTTGAAGAGGTGTGCTCAATTTGTGATGTTTGAAATTAATTTGGAATATTGCTGCGTAATTCTGAAAGTTCGAACTCCATACATGTGGAACATGTATTCTGTCCAGGAAAAAGTTTTCATTCATACAGATATGACATTAGAGTAGAATTTTCAGATGATCGTGACTCATAGAATCATGAATGATTTTCTTGCAACACTAAAATGCTTCCAGCCTCTCATCTATTAGTACAGGGGACGGGAGCATTATGCTGATCACATCACTCAAATCCCACCTTCTTTGTGACAGAGTGCAACAAACCACGGAGAGCTTATTATTGCATGTAAAACTTTACACACATTTGAAGGTAGTTTAGGATTTGGTGGCGAATACGAGTATTTTTCTTTCTTTAGTTGTAACTGTTGTCTGGTGTGAATGAATGTGTATTTCGTACTTTTATGCACCCCCCTCATCGAGAATAATTGTAGCAATTGAGATACGTGGTCATTCGAGGAGAGGTAAAATAAATGTAATTAAATATCATTCCTAATTAGCTATCAAACATTGTGAATTTTATTTTCAGGAAATGATTTACAAATAAAAATTGAAATAAAGGGGCTTAACGCCAATAAGCTCCCTTAAATATTTCACTCGTGAATACAGTACTGATTCCATTCAATATAACCGTAATGTAAAATTATATCACTGTAATATAGCTGAAATATCACAAAACCTTAAAGAAATGTATCTGTAATGTTACACTGACATGTTTCTGCAATGTTACATTGACACGTTTCTGTAATGTTGCACTGACATGTTTCTGTAACATTACGAATGTTATGTTAGATTCGCGGACATTTTTACATTGCTGAAACATACCTGAAACATCACAGTAATGTTTCGCAATGTTACAATGTTTCACGAGTTACGTATCAGTAACATATCTGAAACCATGTTGTGCTGTATGGGTAACAGTCCTAAATATTAAGTCTGACATTCCTACTTATAGAAACACGCAAGGGGCTTCCTCTAATATAGATCTAAGTCTCATTAGCAGCAAGAGGAAGTCTCAAAGAATTGATTGGTGGATTAAAGATAACGAGACAACTAGTGACCTTAATACCATTAGGATTACGATATACAAAAGAGGCCATAGTATGCAAAGCACTATTCAGCAAATAATTAATTGGAAACAAATCAACAAATAGCATCTCTTCAAGCATGTTACTCAAGTGAGTGAAGAGGATTTAAATGAGGACATTACCAAAAAAATTGAACACCTGTATTCTATAGTTAACCAGGCAATGACTGAAGGACTGAGACAGTCCAGTCAAGGAACCAAAATTAAGGTCAACAAATGGCCAGCCTACTTATTAAAGAGAAGGAACATTACGCGACAATTTAGAAACTCCTACCAAAAATCGACCACTTATATGGACAAGCAATTATACTTGGAAGGATATACAAAAGAGGCCATAGTATGCAAAGCACTATTCAGCAAATAATTAATTGGAAACAAATCAACAAATAGCATCTCTTCAAGCATGTTACTCAAGTGAGTGAAGAGGATTTAAATGAGGACATTACCAAAAAAATTGAACACCTGTATTCTATAGTTAACCAGGCAATGACTGAAGGACTGAGACAGTCCAGTCAAGGAACCAAAATTAAGGTCAACAAATGGCCAGCCTACTTATTAAAGAGAAGGAACATTACGCGACAATTTAGAAACTCCTACCAAAAATCGACCACTTATATGGACAAGCAATTATACTTGGAAAAATATAGAGATTCTAAGTGGAGGTTTTCTAATCTACTCAATCAATATAAGCAGAAAACCTGGGGAAATTTTGCTAGGCGTGAGTTGGCCCGTAACCCTTGGAGCCTGCCATACAGGATAAATGCTGGAAAAATTAATTCACCTGTTTTATTGACATCAATCAAGAAATCTAACAATGAATTTGCAAATAATTGGGAAGACATTGCTGCTTATCTAATGGAACAACTATTACCATTAGATTAGTTGTTGATCAACTCAAGCTAAAGAAATCACCAGGACCAGATGGAATCCCAAATGAATTAATTAAAATTGGAAAAAATCGTATAACCTACCATCTACAGCAAATATACAACCTATGCCTTGTGACAGGAATTTTTCCTACATGTTGGAAAACTGCTGATCTCTCACTCATCTTAAAAGACAGAAGCAAAGATCCATGCGAAGTCAAGTCGTACAGACCAATCTGTCTACTTGGCGGATTTGTAAAGATGTTTGAAAAATTTTAGTGAACAGAATCGAGGAGAAACTTATTCTAAGAAATCAAAACACAAACCAGTACGGTTTTAAAAAAGGCAGGGCCACAGAAGATGCTATAAACAAGGTTAAGAAATTGGTCCAAGAGTCATCTATGAAATACGTACTTGGAATTGCTGTAGATATTCAGGGAGCATTTGATAACGTATGGTGGCCAATGTATTAAGAATCCTTATGGACATGAATCTTCCATACGCTCTATACAATGTCTTGCATGACTACCTGAATAATAGGAAAGTCAATTATAGAAGCAAAGGCCGACTCATCCAAAGAATAGTCAACAAGGGCTGTCCACAAGGATCTGTTCTCGGTCCACAACTTTGGAACATGACAATTGATCCATTATTGTCAGAACTCGCCGAGAATCCCAACACCATAGACGCAGTGACATATGCAAACGACATAATGATAATCACGGCGGCAAATAATAGAAAAGACCTTGAAGCAAAGCCGAGAAATATACTGGACCAACCTGGTGCCAAGTTTCAAAACTTTCTATAGCAGCAAATAAGACAGTGATTGCACAGCTGGAAGGCAAACTCCTCAGATCTCCATGTGTAAGATTTAATGGCCAATCAATACACGAGAAAAAAAACTTTTAAGTATCTAAGCCAAGCGTCAGGTCGACCTTGCAGCAGGTTTTAGCATATGTAGATCCAAACGTGCGCGCAGAATATAGTTCCACTGAGACGGGTTCTATTCCGACACAACTGCATACTTGCAAGAAAACAGTTATTTAATTTTTAATATACAGACAAAATAATACATCCATTACAGGTATGGACTTAATTGGTTATCACTGTGCAGACGAACTTAGAACCGCAGATTCGCAAACTCGAATCTGTATTGCGTTGAAGAGACAATGAAACTTTAGAGCGAGTCGAGCGAGACTGAATGCGTTGCAGAACGCGTGGAATCGGTGATACTAGTGTTGCACATCCCACTATTTTAACCCTATGTTTATTGTAGAGCGGCGAGAATGGCTGAATCTCCTGTTCAGCGCGCGGTTTTACCCGAATGTTATTTTGGGCTTCATCCGAAAGGAAATGCTCTTCAAAGTGAAGGAAGTTGTTTTAAATGCATAATCCTCCTTGCGGCAACAAGATCAAAGTAAAACAGGGCGTGAGGTGTTTTGCTGTCAATGTGCACGAATTGTATCACGGGTGTTGAATGATTTGAAGTTTGAGTTTAGCAAGAGGAAACGATTGCTTGTTGTTTGACGACAAAAGAATCTTCGCGGTATTAAAATATATCGCCGTGAGAAGAAACATGTTTCTTATTTGGACGAGACGTCCTTCAACTCGGTGGGGGAAGGGGGAATAAAACATGGAAGGATACCACCGTGCAAAACCACCGCCAGGGCTGAAGAAACCGAGGATAAAAGAAGAGGGGAAGGGGGAGGCTTATTGTTTCACCCACTGGCGGCAATGAAAGCTTTGTTGAAGGTGCATATTTACTGTTCCGCGCAAAGAAAGGGAAGGGTGATTATCAGCAAGAAATGGACAGACCAAGATTTGAATCCTGGTTTAGTGAAGTGATTCATAAATTGAAACCAGAGTAATAGCGCCAGACAATGCACCTGATTGTATATATCACCAATAACAAATCATGCTTTTTTGGTGGTATAACTTGAAGTGCGTGTGTCTTACAGTAACGGATGTATTGCGAACGAAGCAACCAAGTTTTTCATAAATGTATTTATTTCTAAACCAAAAACAATAATTTGTCATTAAATTCAAGAGGGGCCTATTGTTGTTTACTTTTATCTCCTTTTATTTTTCGTTTTGCGTGCTCGAAATATACACACATGCTCTCATGTTTAGATGTTATTTCGCTCTTATATTAAGTAATGACACATTTATTAAATAATATATGCGCAGAAAGTACTTTTAAAATGTTATGTTTCAGGAGAAAAAGAGAATCAAAAATACATTCCGCTTGACATGCATGTGGGTTTTGATGTGTTGTGCTGTTGGCAATACTGTGGATTTTCTCAGTGTCTACGATGTAAGCAGCTCGGCGGTTGAGGCAAGACTGGCACGAAAGATTCTGAGCTCAGTTCTCGCGCGGATTGATACATAAAACCTGCTGCAAACTTAGCCTGACGCGCGGCTTAGTAGTGTATATTGATTCACTACTGAAATTCAGATCTAACGTTGATTATATTACTAGCAAAGCAAAAATCACACTACATAGTGTGTTAAGTCTCGGTAATAAAGCCTTTAAACGTCCCTTTAATACTGTCATGCTGTATTGCAATACTATTTTTGTTTCGACTGTAAGGTATGCTGCTAGCGTGTGGGCTCACCTAGCATTTGAAGACAGAATAATATCTAAGCTAAGGTCAGCACAACACAACGTGCTATTGAGAATATTAGGAGCGTTTAAAACATCTCCAACTCGCTCCCTGATTGCTATAGCGGGAGTCCTCCCACTGGATTTGGAAGTGCAGCTCGCAGCAACAAATTACTGGCTGAAGTGCTTCGAGGATTTAAGAAGACAAAATATTAATGTAAGTTGTGTAAAAGGGTCTAGACTCTATTTTGAGACTAAGTGGGAGAATGAATGGGAACAAGAGTCATCAGCTCAATCAATACTCTATATTCCGAGCGTGAGCATACGAAATTCTTGGACACACTTAAACCCGACCAAAGGTTTGGTTCATTTCATAACGGGCCACGGTCCTTACGGATCGTACTTGAAAAGATTTAAGCTCAGAACAGAATACAATTGTATGCAGTGTAAAACCTTGGATACTCCTGAGCATAAAATTCTTACATGTCAAAATTATAATGCCAAATATATTTTGGACCTGAGAAGGAACCTGGGTAGATTTACAGCAACCACTGTTTTGGGACACAGGTATAAATTTTCCATCTTGAATAAACTCGCAGGTGAGATCTCTAATATTGAAGAGTCGCAGTACAGTCCAAAGACAAACATCAGCTCAGTGCCCCTATGGAACTGGTGAACATCAGGACCTACGAAACTCGCTCAAGAAAGAAGAAAAAGAGCTGCTTCAAGATAGAAGATCAGAGAGTGGAAAGATTCTATAAAGATGGTCCAACTTCGATAAGTACACGAAAGTTCTACATTACCTCTTTACGAGGAATAAGACGTCCGGAGTAAAGTACGAAGAAGACTTTGGTGTGTGCTCTGTTGTGATTATTGTTGGAACCATTGGAGGACTTTGATTAAAAAAGACATCTAGTAACTGAAGATAACTCTAAAAGTGTGTCATAGGAGATCCTGGAAGATTCTCTCCCACCTGAGGCCCACCTGTCAAGCTACATCCTATTCCAGGGCCAAGATGTTAGATGGTTTCACCATAAGAAGAAGATGCCTGATTCAGCCAGCTGACAGAAGAGAAAGCCATGGGAACACCCCTAACTTTGGGATAGTCCCTCTCTTAATTCTGAATGAGAGTTTCTAGTCTACGGACGATTATAGAAACTCCCACTAAATCTTAAATTTCTTTTTCGAAGATTACACCATTTAATTTTTGAAGAGTCTAAGGACTCATAAAAGCCTAATCATTATATTTATATTATGCTGACCCAGAATTATATGTTTTATATTTTAAATATGTGATTCTAATATTTTATTTCTATTTATTTACTTGTATTCTCTCTTTTCTTTTTTTTTCGTTGTCTTTTTTCTCTTTTAATATTTTAATCAAAATTAAAGTTCTGAGTAAAAAGCAAATACGCCTTGGTATAAAATTCTTACCTGCCAAGGCCTACTATTCACTCTCCTTGCTCCTCTCAAAATCCTAATCTCCTAATCCTTAATGGGGCACAACCGCTTACAGCAAAAAATATGCACACAAGAACGGCAGGCTACTGTAACTGCGCTGGGAGAGAGGGTGCTTTTGAATGCGAGGTGAGAGGTGGTTGGAGGACCTCGTCCCCCGTGCCCCATTCCTGTATCCTCTCCGTGTATATGAGGTTTTTCCAGCGCATTAGCCTGTTCCCATTGCGTTGAGCTGCATGGTTTGCAGAACGAAGAAATGTTGCCAACCACTGGGAAAGGAAATTTATATTTTAGGTGCGAAATAAAATAATTTTTACCACCTACTTTTACTATCCACATGGGCCCGTAGCTAGAGGGGGGAAAGGGAGGGCAACTGCCCCCATGAGAGCCTGCTTTGCTCCTACTGTGAAAAATTCAGAACACATTCCTACCTGGAATTCTCACTAATCTTTAGAACTATATCCTGTATTACTCTAGTAACATAACAAATACATTTATTGATTTTGTGATTTATGAAGGTGTGTGGGATTCCGTATAATATATCATAATGGGAGAAAAAATTCCCTTCCATATTCAGACTTCGGGAAATGTTTTCGCAGTTTTCAGTATCTAGAACAGCTGTAACATTTTAAGTAGTCTTGTATTAAAGATGCCTAATGTATTTGGATGTTTTCCTTGGATGTGTTGCTATGAAGTTTGAACTGCATATTTTTTTTTGTTTCCCAAGTCTACCTTTTGGTAATAGCAATTCTGTGACAGAGAGAGGGAGTGGATATTTGATTTTTGTTACTTAGCGTTGCATTTCTGCCACATCTAGCTAATCGTGACAATGAGTGATGACGTGAAATTGATGAACACTCACAAACAGTGCTGCAACTACAGAGGGGCGGGGGCCAGAGGCATTGGACGGAAGTCTAATGTAGCGGGGGGGGGGGCAAACATTAAAGTAAAGAAACATGACTAGCAGAATCTAAGAATAGCAGGACAAATGGATACTCAAGATAGAATTAGTTTTCAAGTGTTTCTTTAATTTTTCTTGCAGACCGGTAATGGCACTTGCAGGAGGCACAGATTTCAAATTTTATACAAATAAAAGTACATTTTGTAATATTTTCTTACTCGCTTCGCTCGCAGTCTCGGTATCTGCTATTCTTACGGTCCAAGTTCAGAGCCATAGCTGAAACGGAGGGGGGGAGGGGTGTCTGCAATGGGAACCAAAACGATCTAAATGGAAAAAAATGTTAAAGATAATGCCATGGCACCCCATGGAATTATTTGCGCTCTATTAAATCAATATTGTTTTCAGTTTGCAAATATTTGGATCTAAAGATTTTCCTCCTCGCTTCGATCCCAATATGATTATGTTCTGTAATGCAATTTAAATTACCCGGGAGAGAAGTAAGGCCAGATATATACTTCAGATTGATGCTGCTTATTTTACGTCGCTCCATGATGCAAAATTAAAAGACGTTATTGTCCTCGTAAATCATGCAATTATCACTACCACTACCAGCACTATATTACTATCATTATTACTGGCACATTTGTCCTGGTACTTGACCACCTCTACAGATAAAAATTTGTAGTTTCGCCTCTGCCCACAAAGCACACTCATGCCCAGACTTGAACCTGGAACCCCTGGCTTCGTAGTGTATTATGTGACCATCCCACCATGGAGGTTGGCTAGTGAAAGATGTGGGACAGCTTACTGGCTCAAATTACACTGATTAACAAAAAAAAATTCGGCGGATATCTTGGTATCCAACACGCGTTCTAAGACAATTGAAACATGCTGATTCAAAATATGCAAACCATTTGTCTGTAACACCCACCATTCTTGAGATATACGACATCAACCATTTATATGTGTTTAACATTGAATCAAGGCAAACAACTCACAGACATAGGTTTCACTAGAGCACTTATTGCTACATGGAGTACTAATGAACATGTCTTTAGCTAAGAAAATAGTGCAAATGCGTCACATGACACATATTCTATATAGTAACATCTAGTTGAAGGTATAATACACATATAATATATATATATATAGGCTATATAGAATATACTTCCTTAATTTGAGGTTTGTTTGGGTTGAATTTCTTGGCTGTAGATTTGCGTTTGTGCTGAGCATTTGGCATGTCGCGCTGAAGCATCCAACAGTAATCGGCCAACATTGCTGCACTCCATCGACACTGATATCGTGACTCCATCATCAAGATGTCACCATGTTCGTTGCTGACTGAACCTAGGTTCTCAGGGAAGAAGTCAAGATGTGAGTCAAGGAGATGAATTTTGAGGGACCTGTTGCAACCCAGCTGTCTGTACGCACTAATGCACTTCTGTACAACATTCACATAGTCAGCAGCTTTATAATTTCCAATGAAATTGGCTACGACTGACTTGAATGCATCTCTTTCAGTGCCACCCAGTAAGTCCTGGAAGTGGCTGTCAGCAATGATCTTCCTTATTTGTGGCCCTATGAACACACCTTCTTTCACTTTTGCGTAACTCAACTCCGGAAACTTGTTGCACAGATACCGAAAAGAATCTGAGTCGTTGTCTAGTGCCTTCACAAAATTCTTCGAGCCCCAGCTTCAAAGTGGTGGCATGATAAGTTTTACACGCTCAACCAACGGCACACGAAGGATGTTTTTACTTCATGGCTGCATTCTATCTCTGATCGGCCAATTCTTCTTTACGTAGTGGTGCTTTCTATCTCTGCTATCCCACTCGCAGATGAAGCAGCATTACTTCTTCGCCTTCCTTATCCAACCGCGCAAGTTGCATGCACATGTCAAACAGATGAACTGTGGTGACCACGACTTACCACTATCCACCTTCAAATCAAAGTATACGAGTTCATATGCTTTCTTCAGAAACGGTGAAAAAGACTTCCCATGAGATTTGTCTGTTAGATAGCCGCACACGTAGCAAAACAGATCTGGTGAATTTATGCAACCTCTGGATGCCATAATCCACTGTCACTCAAAATAAAAAAGAAACAAATGAAAGTATAGTAATGCGATCTTGAAAGTATTTCGACATATTACATTAAGTATAACTGTTTTTACAAACGACGAACAAAATATTCGGTGTTGCACGAAAAATAACGAAAAACGACGAAAATTTTGTCTATCTTCAAAACCTGACGTGATAGAGCAAAATTGTTTTTAGATTTGAAATCAGCATGAAAAACTGCATTAGAAAACGTAAACATCATGTCAGATATCTACAGCTTGTTTATCAGTGTTATTATCAAACACGATGATAATGTGATAGTGTTTCGCATTTATTATTTCGGTTAGAAAGCGATAAAAATCAATTTCAAATCTTATGAATCATTTCTCTATGCAAACGCATCAAATATGATAAGGAACATAGGTGTGTGTTATGATATCCATTTTATAAAGAGAAAGTTAAGTTTTAACCCTGACTGTTTGCATGATATCGTTTCCATAGCATGTTATATATTGGTCTCAGAATTTTTAAACTGCAGAATAGAAGTAAATGACATTTGCAACTGCGAAACTATCAATGTGAATGCATACATTATGGACACAAGATGCCATACATCAAAAGAAGAATTAGACGAGCAAATAGTGACTGAGAAAAGTTGCTTGTCTTGATGTCCTGTACACACTGTGAAAGTTGTCTGTGTTAACAGGTGACACCCTATGAATATAGGTTCAAGATAATGACAAGTAGAAAAAAGCTGCAATGAAATAAATACGATTGAAAATCTCTCAAATTATATTCTATTTATTTTTCTTAGATTTATAATATTACATTGTGTCTATAGCAGACGTTGTCTGTTAAAGTACCTCAGGCACAACCGAATTTTTTGACAAATAATTATGTCAACTCTTCTGCTACGGAGTGGATTCTCCTAATTTTATTCATATATCTTAAGCCATTCTGTGACTGTCAGAAATCAGTATCAGCGTAAAAAAAAACTGATATTTGGGGTTTGTACGCTTCTGCTCAAAAAGTGGTGGTGATAAGCGGCCCAGAGATCTCGTGCCGCGGAAATGGGGTAAGGCGAAGGAGGCCCCTTATTAAGTTCGGTTTCGTACCATAGTCATTAAGGAGGGTATTTTTCATAATGTATAGAGGATACAAAATTTCCCTCTATAAAACTTGATTTGAAATATTAATGATTGATGACACTGTAATCCAAGAAGCCATTGATCAATCAAGGGATTCCTATTTGTTTGTCGGGTGTCAAACACATGTATTTCAACAACACAATATTTTGCAAAATGGTTAACGTAACCAGTAGGCAAACATTCTCTGTAGTGATGCAATAGTCTTTCATTTTAAGCAAGAATTCATGGTGGATTATAAAGAACCCATTTTTAATGATTTAGCAAGTAGGCCTACAAAAAAATGTATTACAAATGTTTACACAATTCATCAAATGCAGATAATATGTAACCATTATTATTTAATTAATTCGATTTTTCTTGCATAACACAAGACAATTGTGTTGTTGGATAATTGTTAGATTCCTTTGTGAGTAAAAAATTTTGCATACTGGAAACTAGAGAGAAACATTATGAAGTACGATTTATAAAGGACTTTCTTAATCAGTTCTGCAGAGAAGCCAAAAGCTGTTGGTACATATTAACCGTCTATTAACATTATTGACCTGTAAATATAAAGTAGATACAGTCCAGATTAGCCTATTTATGTTAAACTTTATCTTTGTATTCTTTGGTAGTCCGAAAAGTCATTATCGAAATATTGTTATTTGATGTTGCTCGAAATTGTTTTGTTCGTTGGAGTTTCAAGATATGGTTCCTTTCCTGCCACTTATCACTTTTGAAGGAGGGAGCAAGTGCCCCTCTGTATATGTGCCAATGCAACAAAATATATTAAAAATTTGTCCCCTCTAGGATTGACTTTCCCCCCTCCTCCTATTAAGAATTCCTGGCTTATCTAAAATGTTTATTATCCAACCATTATTATCCAAATTATTTACGGCCACACTGCATGGATATCAGCCCCAGACTCATTCAATCACAAACTACAAGTTCTGGAAAGACATGTTCTTCGTCTGGCCTTCAGAGTAGTCCTTGGATTGCAAACCTTTGGATAATAAATGGATAATAAACCTTATCAAGCAAGGCCTCATCTCCAGGAAGCTATCAACTCGCGGCAAGCCACGGCACCTAGCGATCTGTTGAGTGAGATGAGTCAAGGCAAAATGGATAATAAACCTTTTCCTGCTCCCACAAAAATAGGCAATAATTAGGCTGGAGAGTTCAATGAAGTAACCGACCTCTAACTACGCACTGGTAATGATCAGGCTGGAAAGTTCATAGAAACTAACCGATCACTGATCCAACGGTGCGGTGAGGTGCGGTAATATATCATAATCGATATGGAGTGTCATACTTATATTTGCTTCCAATCTGTTACATTCTGTAGACATCTTTAACAATTAACTTCATATACATAAAAACAAGAACAAGCTTCGGCAACTGTCGCTCGAAGTTTAAAATATTGTGTTCCCAAAGTGAACGAAAAAATTAGAATCACCACATACATAACACAAAAGTCACAAATTTACTCCAATCTCGGGAGTTTAATGCGGAAATGACGAGGCCTCTCCGACCCCACCATGCTAATTAATGGATTTGTGTGTCCTCTTATTTTTTTCCAAAATGATACTTTGGCTTGTCGTAGTGCTACATCAAGAAGCTCTAAATTCAGATCTTCATGTATCTGGATTATGCGAGTCAGAGGAGGATGCCTACCAATTACTTTGGCAGCTCGATTTTGGACTCTTTGCAGTTTAATTAAATGAGACTTCACTACATTCTGCCAGGCAGGACTGGCGTATAGTAATATCGGCCGCACCATCATTTTATATAAATGCAGGCGTGTCTCGAGTGTGAGTGCCATGGACCGGAACATTGGGTATATATATCCTATCCTCTGTTTGGCCTGCTTAGTCTGGGCATTGATAAGTGGTCCGAAGGTAAGGCGTTTATCAATCAACACCCCCAAATATCTAACTTGTTCAGCGCTGGGTACATCTCGCTGAAATAGTTGCAAACTGGCCCCTTCTTTAGCATTGGATAGACTAAAAACGACTGAAGTACTCTTTTCTGGATTTATCTTGATTTTCCACAGTTGAGCCCAACGTTCAAATATCGGCAGCAAGGTTTGCATCTGTTTCTGACACTGAAGCACACGTTTTTCGGCAGTGAATAGTGCAGTGTCGTCTGCGTATGTGGCAATTATCCCTTTATCTGTGGTGGGTACATCTGAAGTATACAAAGAGTAAAGTATCGGAGAAATCACTGATCCTTGAGGTACCCCAGCACGGACCAGTCTTGGCGTCGATTTCTGCCCATTTATGGATGCAATGAAACTTCGGTTAGACAGAAAACTGGCTATGACCTTTCTATAGCTAAGTGGAAACCTCATTCGTCGCAGTTCATACAGGAGTCCAGCATGCATCGAACGCCTTTTGTACATCGAGAAATAATTCTAATGCTCGGCGCTTCCAATCAAGGCGAATCGCTACATAGTCAACGACGCGAACAAGTTGTTCGTTCGCCCCATGAGAACGGCGAAAACCAAATTGGTGATCTGGAAGCAGATGGTTAAATTCTATGGTCTTGAAGTCGTCGTTGCATAACTCGTTCAAAAAGCTTGCTAAGATGGGAAAGCAAACTGATGGGACGATAATTGTTGGCATTTTGTGGATCCTTTCCAGGCTTTGGTAGTACGATGAGTTTCGCAAATTTCCACTAAAGTGGGAAGTAACCAAGCTTCAGGATGTTTGTAAATAGCTTCGCCAAAAAGACGTAACCCTTACGGGACAGATGCTTCAGTGCAGCTGGCGGTATCCCGTCTAAGCCGGCAGCAGAGTTGTTTTTCAATTTCCGGGTTGCATTTGCAACCTCGCGAGGCAAGACAGGTGGAACATCCAACGACGAAGGCTGGCGTTGAAGACGTTGGAAAGCAGAATTGACGATCTGTTTTGTAGCAGCGTCATGAGATCATTGTTTGGTTGAAACTGATCGTAAAAATGATCGGCTAGAAGCTCAGCCTGCCTCTGGGGATCCATAATTGGGCCTGCAGGGCTATTAATGGCAGCCATAGTAGGCTGTTGTCGTCGATTTAAGTTACGAGCAATCTTCCAAAATGTAGGATGAAGCTCTGTCAGTTGGCCAAGTTTGCGATCCCATTGGTGAATTCGTTCACGGTGGAAGTATTGCTGAAGGTGACGCTGCAGGAGCATCCAGTCTCCCCGGTGGATGGGCGATCTGGAGCGATGCCATCGTCTTCGAGCCCAACGCACAAATCGTGTTAGAAGGTACAAAACTCGAGTAGCCTGAGGAGAGTGGATCTCCGTTGAATGTCGTGGATTGGCGCCAGGAATTTGCGATGACGTTGGTGAAGATAGTAACACCCCTGTCGATGTCTGCAGATGATGACAACGGAGTAGGTAGGTCAACGGAATTGTGGACACGAGCGGTAAAGAGAGTCCAATCAGTAATAGCTTCTCGTAAGGTGCGGAACTGATAATAATAATAATTCCCTTTATTACATTACATACTGAATTTGAATTTTCATATAATTTAGACAATTATCAACTATATGCAACAATCATACACAAATATACAGCTATTCAATACATGTAATAAGGGGGGAACCCCCAAAGTAAGCCCGCCTCCTCCGGCCTACATTCGAGGGTATGGTCTTATTGTCCTGGTTCCTAAAAATATACCAAGACGTCAGTTGCTCCGAATTTGACGGTTCCCCCGACTTTATTTCCTCTATTTATTACTATTTGCATTTTAAAATAGGTATAATAATAATTAATTGTAATGCTGTACACGGAATATATACATGATATAATTGATGTATACAATACTTTATGTGATATTATTTCTGTTCTGGAATCCAGAACAGATGACATGAACCTCGTGAGTGACATTACATTACATAACAATATTAATAATATTATTTTAACAACATCATGAAGAACATCTTCAAAAACATTCTCGATAACGTTTCCCCGGGTGCGGAACTCATGTTGATATAAACCGTATCCGATGGAAGCCGAGAGAGGGAGATGATCGGAATCGAGGTCCCAAGTTACAAATGGCATAGTGCCGAGGCCGACATCTTTGGTCAGGATGACATCTAGCACATCGGGGCGACTTCCATTGCGTGGATAATGCGTCGGTTCGTGAGGAGCAGAGATAGAGAAAGCCAGCTGATCCATTATACCAGCCAAAGCGTTCCCGGCTGTGTTGGAGGTGATAGAATGCCAGTCATCGTGTTTGGCGTTCAAATCGGCCCCCAGTACAATTCTATCGCCAAGTGTTTCTAGTACCAGGAAATCGTTGGTGGCCAGAACTACTTGTGGAGGCTTATATGCTGAAATTACAACTAGGTCTTCATTTGGTGCATGGAGCTTCACCGCCAAGGCTTGCAACGAAGCTAAAGGTGGAACTGGTATCTTGATAGCAGTGAGGCCACGTTTAACAAGTACTAACAGACCTCCCTTACGACGAGCAACTCGATCTTCTCGAAATATTTTGTAGTTGGGAACTGTCCATGTGATATGAGGTTTAAGATGAGACTCATTGATCAGAGCGACATCTGCATTCCGTGAGTATAAATAATGTTGAAGCAATAAGGTATGTTTTTCGATGCCATTTTCATTAAAGACAAGCAGGTTTATTTGACGTAGAACTCCGTTGCGATTAAAAGCGCCCATCGCTTTGCATTTCAATGAGTGTTTGTAGAACAATCATGACATAGTTCATGCTGGTTGTAGCACGTGACACCCGCTGGAGTCCTCTATTAATGTGTTTCAATATCTTCTCCAAGTGCATTTTATTAACCATATCCAGTAGAGATTTGAATATGGAACCCACATCTTCTTCGTTTTCTTCATTAGCCTTAGGACGTTGCCCTCGTCTGTTGTCTGTAACAATAGTCACGGTATTTGCATAGCTGGTGGCATCCTGAGAGGAGGTTACGGCTGGAGTGATCAAGGACTCTATGTTCGCATTCGACGCGCGTGTATACTGTGTCGGTTGTACTGTTTGACGTTTCGCCATGGCGGTGAAGTATCGGCAACCACGGTAATTAGCCGGGTGATTTTCCTTACAATTGCAGCGGACTGCGGGTGTTTCTCTGTCCTTCTTTGGACAATTTGCGTTAAGGTGGTCACTTCCACATTTCACACAACGTGGTCGAGATGAACAGGTACTTTGGGTGTGGTCCAGGCGCTGACATCGGTGGCATTGTGGGATGCTGGGTGGTCGATATCCCAGAATCTTGATCCGATAATAGGAAAGGTACTCCTCTGTATAGATGTCAGCAGACTTTTCGTTCCTGCGAATTGTGACCAGATACAGAGGTATTTGCTTCCGGACGTGAGTTTTTCGGTCCCTCTGCGTCATGCGTTGTACATTTTGCACATCGTAACCTTTCTTTGCCAACTCCGCAAATAAAGTATCATAGGGCACGTCGATAGGTAATTGCCTGATTACGACCTTCAGAGAAAGATCTTGTCGAACCGGTGCACTTACTTGCAAATTCAATTTTCTTGGTGGTGAGGTTGCGTTCGAGAGATTCGAAGTCCGCAATTGTTTGACAATGAACTCGGATACTGCTAGCTGTATATCGATTTCGCGGTTCGGATTTCAGAATATTGTGCAGCGTAGCCACAAATGTGTGTGCGGGGACGAAGCTCAGGAGGAAGCAATAGATGCCGCTTAGCAGTACAGTAGAAGAAACTGCCTTTTCTTCCACGGCATCTCGGAAACGCCAGACGAAGATACGATGAAGGTTGTCATGGACACTTTGTCCACGAAACTTGGCATCAGTATCGGTGCCTCCGATGTGGTTCGCCTGCACAGGTTGGGCCCCAAACGTACTCGTACGTCGGCCGAAGTTGTACAGCAGGGTCACCGTCCGATCATCGTGAAGTTCCTGAGGTACCAAACTCGGGAGCACGTGTGGAGAGCCAAGAGGAACCTCAAAGGAAGCGGCCTCCTGATAACAGAATCCCTGACGGCAACGAGGCAGCAACTTCTCCGCCGTGCCAAGGAGACGTTCGGGGTGAGGAGCTGCTGGACATCCGATGGCCGGATCATCATCATCCAGGGCAGCAACGGCAGGACAAGCATCAATACAGCTCGCGAGTTCGAATATCTCCTACAGCGCTAAGGTGAAGCAGCAAACCGCAACGAGGGTAGCGAAACGAAAGAGACCGAAGGACATCTCATAAATCGCCACTAAATGTACTGGATCTCTGAGTTTATGCACTGTGTCTGCATCCGTGTGTTCTTCTGTGTTTTCGTACTTAAGTGTATGTGTTTATGTGTGTGTGTGTATTTTAATCATATGTTTAATCATATGTAGTATTTTAATCAAGTGTTTATGTCGAGTGTGTGTGCGTTCATGTCAAATCTGTGCAAGTGTTAAAAGTAACATGCGGGAGTTCTCCAGTTTATTTTGGTCATCCACTTCAATACATGCAGCAAGAGAATCCTGGTTTCAGTACTGGTAAGTCCAGTAACATATCTTATTTTCACTCACGGACCAGCCTAGTTGTTTTTGTAACTATTTTATAGAGATGGCAACACTAAGCCCAACCACGGCCTATTTTATGAAACTATGCCAAATGGAAGTCGAGTCCAACGCCCAACCCTCTGCCGACCCGCCCTCACTTTCTCTTCCCCATTCGCACCCTGCTGTAACGGTACTGAAGGAGGAGCTAGCCAAACACCCAAGGGCATTCCACGCAGCGCATGTCAACTGTCAGTCTTTTGTCCCACTACGACGAATTCCTAACTATTTTTGACCCTCTTTCTTGTGATGCAATTCTAGTGTCGGAGAGCTGGCTTGTTTCGTCGATCCCAGATCACCTGGTCAGCATGCAGGGATACAGGCTTTATCGTTGCGACAGGATAAACAAAAGAGGCGGAGGCTGTGCTATATATGTAAAAGAAAATATTCCCGTTAAAATCTTCTCTCGTTCGCAAGGAGAATACACGAGTAGTTCGGAATATTTGATCCTTGAGCTAAATGTAAACAACCAAAAAATCTTCCTCAGCGGAGTGTATCGACCCCCGAAAACTGATTTTGAAAATTTCGAAAAAGAAATATCTAAATTTTTACCGATATACGAACATCGTATTATCCTTGGTGACGTAAATTTCGACCTCTTGACCTCCAAACCGGAAGTACGAAATTGCAAAGACAGCATATCGTCTCTCAACCTATCAGCCTGTTCGTTAAAAGCCACACATCGTTCTCATCAAAGCGAAACGCTTGTTGACCATATATTAACAACCAACCCACCAAAAATACTAAATTTCGGACAATTTCCAGTCCCAGACATATCGAAACACGATCTTATTTTTCTGTCCTATTCTCTGAAAACATATAAATATAAACCAAAAGTAATCTAATTGAGAGATTTTAAACGGCTTGATATTCGAGCTCTGAATATTGAAGCAGGAAACATGCCAATGGCACCTCGTGTCCTCTATTCAAACAGTTGACGAGAAAGTGAATCTCTTATACTCCCTCATCCTTCATATTTACAACAAGCACGCGCCAGTGAAAAGAAAAAGAGTTTCGAGACCTCCCAGCCCGTGGATCACCCCTGAGATTCTGCAGCTGATGTCCCGTAGGGATGCAGCTTACAGGCGGTATAAGTCCACACTCAAAGCAAACCTGCAATCAGTACACGATTATTTCGAAGAATACCGCATTCTTCGGAATCGGTGCACGCAGGAAATACGAAAGAGAAAGTTTTGCTTTGCGGGACAACTATTAAACTACAGATCGCAGCTGAAATCGCTGTGGAATAAACTTAAAATATTCGACGTTGGGAAAAAATATGATAGTAATGAAATTGTTGGCATCTCCACAGAAGAACTAAATGGCCACTTCCAAAACGTATCAGGTATAAATCCTGAAATTAAGAAAGGTACAATAGTAGTATAAAATACGGTATTATTGGCACAAAACTTTTCTTGTATGAAATTAGGCTAAAATGCCTATAAAAGTTTATTATTCAAGTGTCCCCCTCTATCAAATTTAAGATTTTGGACAATATTACTGGGATGAAGAGGGAAGAGAAAAGAAGACCCCCCTAAATTGATGTGGCAAAACCTGAATTTGCCAAAATTGCTGTTTATAAATTTGTTAAAAATATGGCTTTTCTTGATATTGTTTTGACCACACTTAAAACTAAGGCAAAATGTTTATAAAATCTTATTGCTACTGTGTAAAACCTACGATTTTTGAGCTTCTGAGAAAGGATGACCTTCTTTTTAGATTAATTTGGATACAGCTGTATCTGTCAGATTGTTTTTATAAGATTGTTAAAAATATGATTCTCTCGACACTATTTTAGCTTTACTTAAAACTAATCCAATAAGCTCATAAGAGTTTTTTGATTACACTGTAGTATACTATAATAAAATCTTAAATATTTATTTAAAATATTTTTGTACTATTATGTTAATATGTTGACTTGTAATATTCTGAATTAATATAATATTATATAATAATATTATAATATATATAATATAATATAATATAATATAATATAATATTAAGAAAATGTAATATGCAAAACTCTTCTAGAATTGCTCTGCTTGGCTTCGCGTGGCTAAGTCTCGCTGCATGGCTTCGCGTGGCTATTCTTAATTTGTTGAGTCTCGCTGCCTGGTTTCGCGTTTGATAGACAGATACAGCAATATACAAGTTCGAAACATAACACACGCTATTGGGTCTCTGCCACCGACGTGCCTGTACTAACACGCAATTGAGGAAGGTCATTGAATCTGCATGCCAATGTTACTGTCGTTCAATACTTATTCTACTTTTGTGCACGTAAGCCATTGGCATTACAACCAGTCATTTATTAAGTATAAATTTTTGATTTGAACCCCAAGAAATTGTATATAATAAACCTAGGATAAAAAATACATATACACTAAATATATACACTAAGTATACAAAACATATTGCTAAAGCCAATTGATATTTTTATATTAAATATAAAGTTTTAATTTAAACCCCAAGAAATCTTATATAATAAACTATTAATAATAAAAAATATTAACATATTAAGTATACAGCATATTATTAAATACAATTAATATTTTATATTAAATATAAAGTTTTAATTTAAACCCCAAAAAATCTTATATAATAAATTAATAATAAAAATGCCAAATCAAAAATATTGTAATCAATGCAATAACAATATATCTAGCTCTAATTGGGCTAGGCACCAAAGAAATTGTAATAAACATAAAAATACTTATTATATACAACCATCTACATCTTCATCTGGTCTAAAAAGGAAACTTAAAACATCTAATAATACTAGATCAGCAAAGAAGCCACGCTATGCACCTATTCGTAGCAGTTTTAATGGTCAACTAAGTGATTACCGTTTTATATCAGACCCAAAATGTGATATTGAGAATTTTTTAAACAATATAAATCCTGATATGCAGGATATTCTAAATAAACAAAATAACTCTTATAAACTGTCTTTCAAATTATTTGTACAATATAAGAAGCCAAATGGAACGAAATTTACACACCCACACATAACTGAAACTGTAGTTATATATTCAAATACAAATTTAGACGAAATAATAAGTAGTTTGATAGATCAATTAATTATTAAACACACTGAATTTGCGGCAACAGAATCCGGATGGAGTTTATGTGAAAGTCCACACAAGTTATATATTAATATTTCTAAATTTAACCCACTACAAGGTTCGACATATGTGCCATTACCTGCTAATATTAAAAACAAAAGAGCCGTAGTTAACATAGAAAATAATGATGACAAATGTTTTCTGTGGTGTATTTTAGCTGATTTGTATCCGGTTTCTGATAATCCACAAAGAATAACTTATTATAAAAAATATGAACACGATTTTGATGACGCAATGGAGGGCTTAGAATATCCAATGTATGTTCAAAATATTGATAAATTTGAAAAAAAGCCAGAGATATCAATGGTAAACCATTATCTATTAATGTATTTATTTGTTCTACTGATGCTGGGAATTGCTTGATAGAACCTCTGAGAATTAGTGCACTTGATGATGATTTTGCTGTTCCAATTGATTTGCTTTTAATTGAAGGAGATGGTACATACCATTATACTTTAATACGCAATCTTGAAGCTTTAGTAAGAAAACAAATAAATAAATCTAATACAATATTCAAGTTGTGCCGAAGATGTTTAACTGTATTTGATGGTCAAAAAATAGTAAATGGTGTTCGTAAAGACAATGCAGAAATTGCTAAAAACAAGTTTAAAATATTTTGGGAACCATAAACCTGTTCATATGATTATGCCTATGCCAAGTGAAAATGCCGAATTCAAAACATTTGAAGCTTTGTTGGAACACCCAGCATATATAGTTTGTGATTTCGAATCAAACCTGAAACCTCTTGCATTCTGTAGCCCAGATCCTGAGGAATCTTCAATTACATCATATCAATTACATGAACCTTCTAGTTTTTGTTATATAATTATACGGGATGGTGTAGCTAGTGAACTATACTTATACATGGGACCAAATTCCATCAAAGAATTTGTACATAGAATTGAAAATGAGTGCCATGACATAGCATCTAATATCTTATTAAAATCAAAACCTATCATACCTTTAACAGAAGAACAAATTGAAAATTTTAAAAATACAAAAAAATGTCTGGTATGCGATTGTGAATTTTCAGATACAAATATCAAGGTGAAACACCATTCCCATACAAATGGTAAATTCTTAATGGCTCTGTGTAATAGTTGTAATATTAAGATCCAGAGACCAAAATTTGTCCCGATATTTTGCCATGGTGCATCTAATTATGATTTTTATCATTTGATCAGGTACGAGGGGTTTGACAAGCAGAATTTAAATATTTTAGCAGAAAATGATGAGAAATATATAGCTATTAGCAAGATAATTAAAGTTAATGGTGTTCCTATTCACTTAAGATTTCTTGATTCATATAGAATTTTGTCGGCTAGCTTGGCTACTCTGGCCAGTCAATTATCTGATGATCAATTTAAAATTACTTGTAACATGTTTCCAAATCAGGACTTGAAATTAATTAGGCGAAAAGGTGTATACCCGTATGACCATGTTACTGATTTTTCTAAATTTGATGAGTGTGCTCTGCCACCAAAACAAGCATTCTATAGTAAACTTAGGGCATCCGAAATCACTGATGAAGATTATCACCATGCTCAGTTGATGTGGACTAACTTAAAATGATAGACATTTGGTGATTATCATAAAGCTTATTTAAAACTTGATGTAACTCTTTTAGCCGATATACTTCAGGCATTTAGAAAATCTTCAATAGAAAATTATAAGCTAGATCCAATTTATTTCTATAGTGCTCCAGGTCTAGCATGGTCGGCAATGTTTTTGAATACTAAAATGGAGTTAAATTTAATCCAAGATCAAGATATGTATCTATTTATGGAACAGTGTATAAGAGGAGGGATGGTGCAATGTTCTCAGAGATATGCCAGAGCTAATAATAAATATATTTCTAATTATGGTCCAGAATTGCCATCAAATTATATACTTTATGTGGATGCAAATAGCTTGTATGGGTATGCTATGATGGGTAAATTGCCATATGCAGGACTTGAGTGGTTTGAAAATTTTAGTATTGGGGATCTTCAGGATTTTGATGACAGTCACTATGGTCTATTCTTAGAGGTTGATCTGACAATTCCTGAAGATTTACACAATAAGTTTTCTGATTTGCCCCCAATTTCTGAGGTTGAGTGTTCACCTAATTCTAAACAAAAAAAGCTAATGATGACTTTGAAAGCAAAACAGGATTATGTAATATATTACAAAAACCTTCAGTTTTTGATGCGTCACGGTGTTAAAGTAACTAAGGTTGACAAAGTTTTGAGGTTCAGGCACTCAAGATGGTTGAAACCATATATTGATAAGAACACCGAGCTTCGAACAGCTGCAGTAAGCCAATTTGATAAAACTTTGTTTAAATTAATGGTTAATTCAGTATATGGCAAAACAATAGAAAATGTTAGAAAGCATAGTGATGTTAAATTAGTTACCGACCCCAGCCGGAGCAAAAAATTAGTGGCAAAACCGAATTTTAACTACAGAAAAATTTATGATGAGAATATGGCGCTTTTTAATATGAAAAAAACAAAAATTAAGTTTGATAAACCTATTTATGTAGGGGCGGTGATATTAGAATTGGCGAAATTACATATGTTAAAATTATATTATGATGTGTTGAATCCTTTTTATGGTAATAGTATAAAATTAATGTATATGGATACAGATAGTTTTATTCTTAATATTCAAACAGAAGATGTTTATAAAGATATATCACATCCTGAATTAATTAATTATTTTGATACCAGTGAATTGCAAGGCCATCTGAATATTCAACCCCACAACAAAAAGGTGCTTGGCAAGTTAAAAGATGAGACACTTGGCGATGTTATTGTAGGATTTGCTGGGTTAAGGGCCAAATTGTATAGTTTTAACACATGTAGTGGTGGTGTTACTAAAAAAGCCAAGGGTATTGGTAGAGATACTGCAGATAAAGAGCTTGAATTTAAAGATTACGAAGATTGTCTTAAATCAGATAGGTTAATTAGAACATCGGAAAATAGAATTCAGAGTAAAGATCACTTGTTAACTAGCAATATTGTAAGGAAAATAGCTCTAGACCCACATGACGATAAGAGATGTATTTTATCATGTGGCATACATACTCTACCATGGGGACATTATAACTTGAGAAGTGGCAATCAATGCCCAATTACAGAGCATGATTAGAAATAAATAAAACATGCCAATGAATTTATTTGGATTTAAAAAAAAAGCTATTATGGACCTGCCGACACCAGCACCCTCTTCTGATATAATATATAAACTAACTGGTTTGCTAATTATTCATCTCAATAGCATACTTACAGATGTTGATGATAAAACAGGTAAAACATTATACATATTTAACAATAATTTAAATTATTACCAATTACCTATAGGTGGTCAATTACAATTTATTACAACTCCCGAGGGTGATGTCAAGATTTCAGTAGGGAGAAATATTTATAGAATTAAGCACTCAAACATGATTACTGGTACTGTATATACCGTCTCTGCCGGTGATTGTTTATATATTGAGGTCCCGGGATATTATGACAAACTTATACCTTTTTTTATAGAATTAAGAATTAGATATTCAATAATAAATAACCTCTAAAACAAAATAAAAATAAAAATGCCTAATGATATATTTGGCCATACAAGACATGAAGATCACAGTGATGAGATTCTGATGCTTGATGTCAGAGTGAAAAAATTAAGAAGTGATTTACAAGTTTTACAAAGCACACTTAATGCCAGTCTTCAACTAGAAATTACAAATTTACAATCACAATGCATGGACCCTCTTCTTAAAATTGATTCAGAACTTAAATTATTGCTTCAAAAATATACTGATTTGGCAACATTGGATAATTTTCAAAGTTTAGAGGAAGCTGTAGCAACTCTTCAAGCCAAATTAAAAACTCAGGCTACCAACTCTGAGCAATTAAAACACCAACTAGAAGAGCAGATTAGTAGTGTCCAGGCACAGCTCCAAACAATTGTCAAAAGCATAAAATCACAAGAAGATTTTGATCTAGTAATTTCCACTCTAAAAGAACAAATTCAATCACTACAGATACCTAATCTCGACCCCTTGAACAATGCCATAGCCGAGGTTAAAGAAAAAATTGAGACACTTGAAATTTTTATGAACAACTTACCATCTTCTGATGCTCTGAGTGCTATAACTCGCAGTGTAGCTAACATCAAGCTGCAACTTGAGACATATGAAGATTTTGGAAAAATTCAGAGAACTATAACTCATCTTGAGGGTACCATAGCAGCAGTACAAAGTGATCTGACAAATGTACAAGAAACTCTAGAATCTCGCTTGCCTGGTATTGTAGACACCCTTGTCAGTGTTCAGCAACAGATCACTAAACTTGAAAACCTCAACACCGAATCTGAGCTATCTCATTTTCATCACTTGATCGATGATATCCAAACAAAACTTGAAATTTTACAACAACCAACACCTACTCAGGCAGACATAGCCCTGCTCCAAGATGCTATGCGTAGTGTGGTTGATGCTAGTGAATTAAATAGTGTGAAATTAGCACTTGAATCTTTGCAGAATACTGTAGCAAATCTGCCTACATCTCAGGAACTTAAAAATATTAAAAGAGCAGTTAATCGCATACTAAAATCAGAAGATATCAAGAATATCCAGACAGAGATCAAACAACTTACTCAGACAGTGGCCACTCTACCAACCAATCAACATATTAATGAACTGCATGCTTTATTTGAGGATATCAGAAGACAAGTTCATGATCTTACTGCCCAAAATTCTAAATTGGCAGTTGTTGAAAATTTACAGCAAATTGTAGCAAACATCAAGCAACAACTAGGGACCATGGAATCCAACCAAGCAAATACTCTGTCTTTTTTTGCCACCCAGCTTCAAGAAATTGTGCAACAATACAAAAAACTTGCTGTGGACATAAGAATTAAACCAGGTCACGATGAGATTGTTAGGACCATCAACGAGCATCTTGAATCTGTAACAAGTAGATTACTTACGGCAGAAAGAGAAATAACTGGCCTAATCGAGAATCCTAAGCATACAGTAATTCTTGAATTAAACAGTATCCCTAACAATGAATATGATTCACCATTTACACCAGGTGGCAAAGTGTATAAGCTGTCTCCTGCACAATTTTATTACCAGTTTTTTGTTGGAGGTATACTTAGACCAATCAAAATCAAATATTGGCTACAACCACAGGCACATCACTACCCTACCTTATCATTAACTAATGCTGACAACAAACCAAAAGTCATCAATATAGAATTAGAAGATTTTACAGATCCCAATACATTAGAAACATCTTATGCTGAAGATGATGGATCTCTGGAATTTAAAATACATATAGGAGACAAATTATATTTAGAAAATCCTGTAGTATAAGCTGCTGAACACCCTATAGTTGCAATATTCTTGTTTACATACTATATCTAGACAAACTATTGTTGATGAATTACACAAACCAGCCAGACGTAACTATAAGCTACTGCCAGTAGTTACAAAAGGCATAGATGATTTATGGCAGTGTGACTTGGTGGAAATGGCCCCTCGCCTAAAGGCGGGACAGTTAAAAAACTTAGACAAGATCAACAAAGGATACAAGTATATACTTACTGTTATAGATACATTTTCAAAATTTGCCTGGGCATTGCCGCTCAAATCTAAGACTGGAAAATGTGTTACAGAAGCTTTTAGGACAATTATTAATCAGAGTGGAAGATCACCTCGCTATCTACAAACAGATAATGGCAAAGAATTCTATAATTAGGTGTTCCAACAATTTATTAAAAGCCAGTCAATAAAACATTACTCGAGTTACAGTGATCTCAAGGCCTCTATTGTAGAAAGATTTAACAGAACTCTAAAAAATCATATGTATAAACAATATACCCTTCAAGGTAATTATAAATGACTTACTATCCTACCAGAACTTTTAGATAGATATAATAATTCAGTTCACACTACAATCAACAGGAAACCCTCTGAGGTAACTTCATCTGATGAGCAAAAATTAATTAGTACTGTTTACTTTCCTAGATACCAACCAACAACAAAAAAAACTAAATACAAAGTTGGTGATCAAGTAAGAATTAGTAAATATAAGCACTTATTTAAAAGAGGTTTTACAAGAAATTGGAGTACTGAATTATTTACAGTGGTTCAAGTTAAACCTGGGGCTCGTAATACATATATAATAAAAGATCACCGAGGAGAAATTCTCAAAGGCAGGTTTTATGAAGAAGAACTCAACAAAACTAAGCAGAGAGACACATATCTTATAGAAAAAGTTATTCGCAAAAAAGGCAACAAAATACTGGTCAAATGGCTAGGTCTCCCAGAACACAGTTGGATCGAGGCAGACAAAGTGATACTATGAACACCTGGGATGTTATAAAAAGACTACCAGATCCTGAACAGGAGAATAAGAGAAATGGCCAGCTGCTGCCTGATAATATTAGATGTCTATTGTTGGGCCATCGGCTTGTGGTAAAACTACACTAATGATTGATAATTTTTTATTGGCACCTAACTGGTTAGACTGGAAAAATAGGCATTTGTATGTCTTCTCTAAGAGTTTAGAACAAATAAAATATCAGCAGTTGATGAATCTATATGATGGACTGGATATAGCCACTTTTGAATCAGATGTTAAACCACTTCATGAATGTCTCGATAACTCTGTTGTTGTATTTGATGATATTATATTGGAAAACCAAAACAAGGTTAGAAATTTTTTTACACAGGGCCGACACAAAAATATAGATTGCTTCTACCTGGCACAAACTTTATCTAAAATACCAAAACAATTAATAAGAGACAACGGCAATTTTATATGTGTGTTTCATCAAGACCATACCAACCTCAAACACATACATAATGAATATGTAGGGGGGGGGGGGCTTGAGCTACAATATTTTTTCTAAGTTTTGCAGTAGGTGCTGGAATCAGGATAGTTATGGGTTTGTCACAATTGATATGACAAGAAAACCTAATAATGGTAAATATAGAAATAAAATTAACAATTTTCTAGATATTGAAATATATAAAAATAACCATGAAAAGACCAATTATTGATGATCTTAAATTAAGAGACTATCTTATAAAAAGATTTAAGGGATGGAAAGTAGAGAACCGAGGTATCTATGAACAACACAAGAGCACAGAACAGCCTATTATTGATACTATTCGTGAACTAGGTAAAAATATCAAAAGTGTTACAGAGCAGAATCAAAATTTAATCACAGAGCTTGTACCTGTAGCTGCAAGGAACATATTAGATTATCCAATCACCCCACTTTCTAGTATTCATACAACTAGTCCTGTTGCTCCTCGAAGAATTGAAGCTACTCAGGATCCTATTGAATTGGGTCTTCTTGCTCAAAAAATATTTAAGCACACCTAAAGACAACAAAGATGAGGTCTTTGGCTTATATGCTGACACAGAGCGTGATGGTAGCATCATACATAGAATTGGCAATTTTAGAGTAACATTTATGGGAGATGATCTGATAGTATATTAAGAATCTCATCTTGGAGAAAGAGGTGGTTTTGTTAAGTATCCTGGAACACCTGGATTCTGGGAACTGATGACTAGGAACAGACCTGGCAGCTATACAGATCAAGATTATGAGCATTACAAAGAAATATTAATAAAATCAGATGCTCTATACCAGAACAATGATCCCACACAAAAAAGAGTCAAGTCTAGCAGTGGAGCAAAATACAACAACTTAATCAAGCCCATATGGTCACAGATCAAGACAGGTAGTGGAATCAAACAATACAACACCTTGCCTAAAGAATTTGTCTGGGTTGACGATGTTAGGAAACTTGTAGATAGGTTGCTGGTAATAGCTGGGGAAGAAAATGCTGGCAACCACAATTATTACAATGAAAAAGTTGGAATTATGGACATGATAAGCACCAAATTGTCTAATTTTATAGTCAATGACACTAAGGGTATTGGATATCTTATAAAAAATATTAATACTCTACCACCAAAATTTTGGAATATCTCTGAGGGTCGAGGGCTAGTTAATGACATCATAAACAAGTTGCCATTTGAGCTACACATACCAGGCTATCAGTATTGTGGTCCAGGTACCAAACTAGACCATAGATTAAACAGAGGTGACCCTGGTGTTAATCCTCTAGATGCTGCTTGTAGAGACCATGACATAGCATACAACACACATACCGATCTTGACAAGCGACATGTGGCAAACAAAAAATTAGAAGAGGCTGCATTTGGTAGATTCGTAAGCAAAGATGCTTCTTTAAGTGAGAGAATAGCAGCATTGGGGACCACCATAGCTATGAACACCAAACAAAAACTGGGGTGGGGGTTGTAAAAAATTAAATAAATTAGTTACAATTTAATTGAATTAGTTAATCCCAGAATATGTATATAATAAACCAAAAAAATGAAGGCCAAGGGTGCTATGTATCAGATACCTTATGCAGGTCTTAAATCTCTTAAAACTATTGATAGTCTTCTAACCATAAAACAGCGCAAGAAAAAAAGTTCTTGTCTTGCCAAGGGCCATGGTATGTAATTATTACTTAGTACCCCCCAATTAAAAAAATTACAGCAATCTAGAAAAAAATCACATGTGGGTGGCTTCATATTTACTATCCCGGCCATCTTAGCAGCACTTGGTGCTGTTGGGAGCTTGGCTGGGGGATCGGCTACCATAGCAAAAACAGTAATAGATGCCAAGAAAAATAAGGCAGAATTAGATGAACAAAAGCGCCATAATCTGGTTATGGAAAAACAAGGCAAAGGTGTTAAGAAAGTTATGAATAAGTTTAAAAAAAAACAAGAGCCGCTTACCAACCACGATATTGAAGCTTTAATCAAACCACTGGGCATCAAACATTTTAGAGGAGTATACATGTCCGATTCTTTACCAGAACAACCACTCAAAAAAGAGTGTGGCATAGTTAATTTGGATAAGTACAAAAATCAGGGTACTCACTGGATTTGTTATCTTAAATATTTAAACAATGAGGCATTTGTGTTTGATTCATTTGGATTCGTTCCACCTGAGAATTTAGTAAAATATCTAAAATCAACTCTTTATTATAATAATACCCGTGTTCAAAATTTCAAAGATATTAATTGTGGACATCTATGTTTATCTATTCTTAGATATCCGTCTCAAATAAATAAACCATCAATTGAAAATTTTCAAAAAGCCTTGTGGTATCTAAAACATCATGGGAGTATTCCACCTTACCAGCCAAAATTCAATATTGAAACTTAAACTACATGATGATATAGTATATCCCAAAACAATAGCTCTTAGAGCATTCTATGGCATGTACTTGATCCCTAATATTACATACCACAACAACACAATCACAGTTGGTAACCAAAAAATTGTCCTTACTCCAGGCCAGTATAATTTGTCTACTTTAAATGCTCAGTTACCTAGAGGTATATTGTTAACTCAAAATTCTGTCACTCACAGAGTAGAAATTGTGTCTGCTACAGAAACAGTAGATCTGGGTACTATAGGAGAGCTATTAGGCTTTGAGAACAACACAAAACGTGAACCAGCCATTAAACACATTGCTATTAATATACCTAAATTCTTAGCCATAGAAACTCTAAATATTCACTGTAATGTGGCCGAGGGTATGATCACCAAATCAAATGGCATAGGCACTCACAAACAAACTGGCATCATTGCAACATTCAAACCTAACTCTGAATTTATGGAACCGATCATCTACACTCCATCACCAACATTATATTTTCCTGTGTGCCATAATAGAATAGATTATATTGAGTTGATGGTCACTAATGAAAAAGAAGAATAAGTTGACTTTGCTGGAGCCACAACAACTGCTATCATAGAAATTAATATTTAAATAAAAATACATACAAAAAATAAAATAAATAAATAAATAAATAAATAAAATGGAAAATATTGGGAGGAGCTACAATCATTCCCTCCAAACAGGAGGACCTTTGCAAATTTAAATCAAGCCAACACAGAGATTGAGATTGACCTTGATGTAGGGGATGGCTTTATACACCCTCACAGAGCAGACCTATATATCAAATTTGTTGTTGTAAAACTCGAAGGTACAGATTATCCGGCTAACTCAAATATAAGATTGGTAGACAATTTTGTGCCACATCTGTTATCTGAAATTGAGATTAGAAAACATGGTGTTGTTATAAACAGAGTAGATTACCCTGGTATTACCTCTACCGCATTGGCCACACTAAAATTATCTAAAACTGAGGCATCATACTACAAAATAGGTGGATTTGAGGCTGGTGATAAAATAATATCTAAGAGTCACACAGTATTGTTTCCTATGCGCCTATTACCAGGATTCTTCTCAGATTGCAAAGAAATTATGTGGAAGGGTGGTTTAAGAATTACATTTAGAAGATCTGCCAATGATAATAATGCTTTGATGAGGTACAGTTCATTAAACTCTACTGGGGCAGCTCTGCCTAATACACTACCTGATGAAGGCAAATGCTTTATTCAGACTATGGAGCTAAGAATTCCAGTAGTTGAATATGAGGCCAGTTATGCTCTTAAATACAAAGCAGATATACTAAAAAATCCACAGGTACCTTTACAATTTTATACATATCAATGTGTGCAGAAGCCTGCCACTGGTACCTATTATGAATTTGATGCTACAAACTCATTCTCCAGTATACAATATGACATGCCAGATTTTGTGGTAGTACTGTTTCAGACTGGAAGACACAACAATCAGGAAAAAAATTCAAGTAAATTTGATAACAGCAACATCAAGAACATATATATTAAAAATGGCAGAAATGAGGTGTTTCCTAGAGAAAGTTATAATTTAGACATGTCCAAGGATGATTTCCTCAAATTATATGAGGCATTTACATCATTCAAAAGGGTTACAATTGGGAATACTGACATGTATTACTCACCAGATGAATTCAAAACACAGAGACCCATGTTTGTCATCAACACCTCAAAAAGAAAACAAGTTGTAGTTAATGACAGGACAAACATTAAAATTATCTGTGAATTCCATGATACACTTCCTGATGACACCATATGTAGTGTTATTCTTATAGGTGAAAAATCATATGTTTATGATGTAAGAAATGAAAGAGTCACAGAGCAATTCTAGAAGACTTTTGCATATTATATTGTCTTAGTATTAGATAAGCAAGTTGAGCCTAGTCCTAATTCAGAATATTACAAGTCAACATATTAACATAATAGTACAAAAATATTTTAAATAAATATTTAAGATTATATTATAGTATACTACAGTGTAATCAAAAAACTCTTATGAGCTTATTGGATTAGTTTTAAGTAAAGCTAAAATAGTGTCGAGAGAATCATATTTTTAATAATCTTATAAAAAACAATCTGACAGATACAGCTGTATCCAAATTAATCTAAAAAGAAGGTCATCCTTTCTCAGAAGCTCACAAATCGTAGGTTTTACACAGTAGCAATAAGATTTTATAAACATTTTGCCTTAGTTTTAAGTGTGGTCAAAACAATATCAAGAAAAGCCATATTTTTAACAAATTTATAAACAGCAATTTTGGCAAATTCAGGTTTTGCCACATCAATTTACGGGGGTCTTCTTTTCTCTTCCCTCTTCATCCCAGTAATATTGTCCAAAATCTTAAATTTGATAGAGGGGGACACTTGAATAATAAACTTTTATAGGCATTTTAGCCTAATTTCATACAAGAAAAGTTTTGTACCAATAATACCGTGTTTTACACTACTTACAATCGACTCCATAAGTGTTCATAAAAGCAACAACAACAATTGTTTCGATTTCTCTTTTATAACGCATGAAGAGGTCCAAACTACAATTAATAAAATCAAATCCAATGCAACCGGAGCAGACGAAATTTCTATTAACATGTTAAAGTATATCGCTACCCACATCTCACCCGCAATTGCAGATATTTTCAACACATCCCTGTACACTGGCACATTCCCAAACATTTGGAAACTCGCTCACATACGCCCCCTGGCTAAAATCACCAACCCATTAAGCGCTGAAGATTCTCGACCGATCAGTATTCTCCCAACATTGTCAAAAGTATTTGAAAACATCGTTCACGAGCAAATTTTTAACTGTGTGGAATCGAAAAAAATGTTAAACCCCTTCCAGTCCGGTTTCCGCCCACATCACAGCACCAGCACAGCGCTCATTAAAGTGGTTGATGATGTAAGGTCGGCGATGGATAAGAGATATTTGACAATGCTAGTTCTCCTCGATTACAGCAAAGCCTTCCAAACCGTAGACCACGATATCCTACTGGCGAAATTGTCATCTTACTTCAACTTTTCCCAACCCGCTGTTGACTGGGCTCGCTCATATTTAGCAGCCAGACAGCAATGCACATTCGTTTCTGACAATAAGTCGTCGTGGCTGCCGACGAATTGCGGTGTACCCCAAGGTAGCGTCCTGTCTCCGCTGCTGTTCTCCATGTACGTAAATTATATATCTGGAAACTTTAAATCGACAAATTACCATCTGTACGCTGATGACGTCCAATGTTATTTGTCGTTCCCTAAAACAAGCATCAATATGGCCAACAAAGCCCTAAACGATGATATTATGAACGTCTGCAAGTGGTCTCAGGCAAACGGTCTGCGAGTAAATGCTGAGAAAACGAAATGTATTTTAATTGGCTCACGTCAGCTCATTTCCACAACAGAGAAGTCTTCCATCACTGACATTCTTGTCGAAGGAAACCCCATTTCGTTGTCGCTTTCGGTCAAAGACCTGGGAGTCGTTGTGGACGAAACCCTCACTTGGAGTGACCATGTGAAGGCCATATGCAAAAATTCCTACGCAGCATTACACTCACTGTACCGCCTTAAAAATATCTTACCACAAGAAGTAAAAAACACTCGTGGAGTCGTTAGTTCTGTCTCAAATAGACTACTGTGACTTGACATATATTGACCTCAACGGTGAACTAGCAAGACGCCTATAGCGAATACAAAATGCATGTGTGCGCTACATTTATAATATCAAATATTTTGACCACCTGACCCCGGCTTTCAAGGACCTAGGCTGGTCCAACCTTTCCACTCGCCGCCGCTTCCACGCTCTTACAGCGCTCTACAAAATAGTAAACTCACGAGAGCCGTCCTACCTACTTTCTCGATTTCAACCCCTAAGTTCAGCACACACCTTTGCCACCCTTTCGAGAGACAACTCTCTGCTGGCCATCCCCTCCCACAAGACAACGTTTTATGGAAATTCCTTAACGGTCACTGCTACCAGAGCGTGAAATGACCTCCCCAACGACATAAGAAACTCTTCTTCTCTCGGCCAATTCAAATCAAAATTAACAAATCATCTTTTGGAGTCAACTTACCAGAACTGAAAACAGGGAAATAAAATTAAACCTTCGTGTAAACTGGTAGGACCAACACCCACCGACTTTTTCTGTAATTTGACTATGTTTGTTGCGTGTGTGTTTATGTTTTACGTGTATTTTTTTTACGTAGAATGTATTTTTGTCTTTATTTTTTATGTTTTTTGCGTCTTTCTCTTTTATTTTTTCTTGTGTTTTTCTTTTTTTGGTATCTTAATGTTCTTAGTTTTTATAGATTTCATTTCTTGGTATCTTAATGTTTTTAGTTTTTATATATTTAACATACAGGTAGCTATAAAAATCAATTTATAAAATGTAATGTAGAGATGGTTAAGTGGAAGAAAAGGCTTGTGCCTTAACTTCGCCTTCTAAAACAAGGAATAAATAAATAAATAAATAAACAATTAAAATAAATACATTGTAAATAAATATCGGAGGTATCTTGCGATTGGACGAAGTTTTTTCACCCCGCGAATTCAATTCCATCTTGATGTCCGTTGGTGGCAGATGTTCCTGCCATAGAATCAGAGTCCTTCGTATAAGTCTGAAGAAGCTGATATGCGTTTGACACTGGCACTGAGGCAGCAAGCGGCACAGATTGACTAGGCTTCGCAGGTTTCCTTGGAATCACTAACTGAAAACCATCGGAGTTGGTATCTTGGTCTGCAATGGAAATCGACTGTTGACGTTCTCTCTTGCGAGATTCTTCAAAATCTAATCTACTCACCTGTCTGGAGTTCAGGCCACCACGAAAACCACCTCTTGGGTAGGGATGATGCCGAGGGATGGCGCCGATATTTCTGTATTTCAGATCTTGGAAATGTGGAGTCATCTGGGCTGCTGGCGTGCCTTCCTGGTTGGCAGTCTCTGTAGATCGGTTCTCTTCCATCTCGACCTTGTCTGACCTGTCGCGTCCTCCTTCGGTACCCATGGCTGAAGAGATGAACAACACATCGGAAGGAATGCGGTCGTCTAATGAAGTCTTCTGCTTGTCCGACATCTAGGCACAGGTTTCACAACTAGGCGACGTCTTCCGAAACCCCCTGGCGTTGCTTGAGACTCCACTGTGGTGTGCAGGAGTGTGGATCCGCCTGATCCAACTCTTCGCGATCTACTTATATAGTCCAGAATCAAAAAGGTTGCTCATGGGAGATTCACTTTTATTCACTGTAGCACATTTTCTTCCTTAATTTGTAGCTTTGATGTTCACATATCTTTTGAAGAGTGTTAATGTACAATTTTGCACTATGATTACAATCAAACGTACCATTATTTGTTGTACAAAAACTTATGTTTCTTCTACACATTTTGACAGATCCATCTAGCGGCCGGTGTAGGAAACTCACTATAAAGTAAGTATATTCTGAGCTTTTTTTTCAGAATATTAGGTTACACAGCAACATAAAGACTCGCTTCGAGTAATTATCTATCTACATGAGTTTGAATTTTCAACAAATGATTTTCATACTACACTCGACGAAACTGGGCAGTCGTTATTTCAAATTCGAAAGCACGCTCACGCACATACAGTAAATATAACCAAACGTTTTGTTTCTCTTTACTTACATATGTATCATTTTGTTTACGAGTACCATATTTCGTCTGACCAAATTTTTTGGTATTCTTAAACAAAATTATTTAGTAACTACAAGCAACATTTGGAAATCGGAAACAAAAAGCATAACCAAACAGCTCAACCAAACTTTTTGGTAATTCCAAACAAACCAGTTTTTTTTCTGAGTAGAGTATACAAAATAGCTACAATGTTCCTAGGTCATAACTTCACTCAAAGTTTCAGAATGTTGTACACGAAAGGCCGAGTTATCTTTCTATTTAGAAACGCTGCAGCACAGTTGGTGTTATAGGGTAGAATATTGGCCACCGTTCCTCTTCACGTCACTGTTTGATCATATCAAGTTAAATGCGTATGTTGATGGTTTCAAATTTCTGGATTTTAGAACGGGCGAGTAAGTGATTTAGTGAGCCAAGGAACACTCCTAGCCCCTTCGGTTCTAGCCATAAATACGATAACATGATGATTCAGTTACAGAAGAAGAAAAGCATAAATAGTATCATTTAATTTTTCTCGAAATTCGAAATTCAGGCGGGTCTAAAAGCAACAGTAAGAACCGGCTGTCGAGTTCACTCGGTATTTAATGGACAAATCAAAAGATGCCTGGCAACCTCGCACGAGATATACTGATTGTGGACTGTGACCTTCAAGAATGCAGTTTCTGTCTGAGGCATGGAAGGGAAAACGTTGAGATTGGAGTGCCTTCTAACAGTTCATTCATTAAATACTTACTTGTGTTATAATTTATATCAACATTAATATATTTCTGTCATTGTAATCAGCATTTATTAGCTACGGTATAGTAAACGTTCATGCGACTTCGCACTCTCTAAAAATTGTACACTTTTTGCGTGAAGTGAGATCTCGCCAACATACATTAGGAGGGAGGAAAAGGAACGGATGACATGCTCACTCAACAAGAGGCCATGCATCAGTGGCTTTCAAATCATGACCAAAAAACAATTACACAAGTCAAACAAGTATACGCCTTAGATTTAGCTTATGCACTCGTGTTCGGACTGAGATTTTCTGTGGTTTCTACGGAGGACTACAGGCATAGGAGCTTCATCGTCGGTCAGTGTTTTCCAACTAATTGCCCTACATCAAGTAATTTTCCAGAATAGTGGACATTAAGTGAGATGCAATATGTGGTAGCTTACAGCTACATTCGTGCAACGGTGTAATGCGTTTTACTTTATCTTTACAGGTTTCACATTTATATTATTAATAAATATTCCACACATCTCTAATAATTTATAATATAATGTACTTACTGAAGTGCAATAATGAACGTGGTATGTTGTCTGACTTTCATGGGGTGACCTACCTAGGATTTTATTATTAATTTATTCAATACTTCTAATCAATATTTAGTCATTTGAAGCTTCATATGACAGGTGTACTCGTGGAAAACCGTTGAAAGAAAAATTGAACTGTGCGACTTATCCGACGAAGAGCAAGAATACTGCTCGTGTAAGCAACCACAGGTTAACTATCTCCTATATTACAAAGAATAATGTAATTAAATATTACTTTTCTTCGAGAAAAAATCTCTAACATGCCCACATGACGTATTCGTTTAGGTTTGGATGCTTATTTAGAAAAATAAGGAACATAAATAAAAGTTTCATCCTTTTCTTTATATGTCACAAAAAATGGAGCAATGTAGGACAAAGTGAGAAAACCTTTATGTAATCTAATTGCTGTTTAGCTTGGATTATGGTGGTAAAGCTTCATTTCCTGTAGAAGCTATCCTGAAACACGACAAATGTGTATGTGCATAATCCATTTTCTCTCCAACAACATTGAAATCTAACGTCTTAAAATACCATAAAATAGAGATTGTACATTTTCTGCTTGTAGGCTTGTCGCACTGCGATCTACGCCTTTGTGTATTAGTAGCAATATGTTTTTCGCTGCCATTGGTTGGAAATGTTTCACGTGTACTCGTACGTCGATGCAACGGTTTCTTTCAAGGTTAGTTGGTAATACTACACAAAATAATAAAACTAGACCGTATGATCGCAATAGTCGAGACAGTTAGCATCTTGTGATTTTGTGGTCGACCAACTTTGTTCTGTCAAGATGACACCAACTACTTTTTATAAGTACTGAATTGAAAGCATTGCCTGTGACTAAGAAATGTCTCCCTCAGTTGCTAATATCGCTTACCTGAGATAACAGTGTCAGAAAAAAAAACGATTGTGGGGTGTAAGTTGAAAGCTCTATGAGTTATAATTTTTTTTTTTTTTGCTTTATTTTACTTCGCTTGTTGTGCCACTTTTGGCTAATTTGCGAAGATGGGGATGAGTGATGGTATGATGACATTGATGAATGAACACTCACAAATAGATCAGTGCCCAGGCCAGGATTCGAACCCAGTACCCCTGGTGTCGTAACGCCATGTGCTAACCACTCCGCCACAGGGGCCGGCAAAATCTGGTGTGTTCGCCTCTACCTTACTTTTGGTGTAGCCACTTGTTCTATTGCGACATGTTATTGGACTTATTGTAACGAAACATAAGTTTAGGACTGTCACGAACACTTCTGGGTTCTAATGATTCCATTGAAAGTCCTTAACGTTGCTTCAACTCAGAAGTGTCCGTGACTGTACGATATGATTATTTACTAATAATCCACTTCTTTCCCTCAACTCGGCCTCGAGAACGTTGATTCATTTCTATTTCTTAACCTTGGTTGCTTATCGCAAGGGTGAAGTGTTTGTGATATCGAGGCAAAAGGTTTAAACAAATGTTATCTATTAATCCTGCGTTTGAGACGGGATATCCACATGACTACATAAGATTGCACGCTTGCTTTGGCGCAGGTGGAACTCACTGCGGGGAGAAGTGCAGAAGTAAGAAGGAGCGGGCGTCCGGTAAAAAGGCGCGAAAAACGAAATGCCTCCTGTCAAGGTGCTTTAAGCAGAATAAAATCACCAGAATATTTCATAGGTGACTTTCAAGTAGAGTTCAGGTAACCAACAATTACTGTGATTGGTTGGTTGAAGAATGATATTTATAAAACGTTTTCGTGTTCGCTCCCCTCGGATACAAACGTTTATGTAAGCTTCACATCAAGTTTTTACATATTACTTTCAAACATTTGGCCCATTCAATTAATATTGAATCTTTTTGTGAAGAGAGATTCAATAGAAACTTCCATTAAGACTCACACAATTTTATACTTATATATTTTTACTGTACTGGAACTCTGATAAATTAATACTTAATTAATTTTGCAAAGGAATGACATATGTTACTCTTACCTTCGCTCGCTTTGTTCAAATGCGTAGTCTACATGGAACAGCCATCTAAACCATCCCCGTCCTCCATCAAAGAAATAATTCTAACGAAAGTAAAAAATTGTCGAGTGTAGTCTCCAAATTCTCTTCTCGCCAAAAGCGATAAAATCTGAACAATTCTATTGCGAGTGAACTTTCACAACGTTGACAAAAGTGAAAACCTAGTTTGCGACGAATAAAGTTTGAAGATCTCTTCAGTAGATTATAGTGCATGCTGGGTAGCACAGAAAATAGAGTTTCAAATGTAATTAGTGGCTTTATAAAGATCTGCGGAGACTGTCTTTATATAAGGTAAGCGGGGGAAAATAGACACGTGGTGAATATGGGCAAACGTAAGGTTTTTACGTCACAGCGCTAGCTGTGTGTGTTGAAAAAAAATCTTCTGTAGGTTGGCAACATCAGAGGATACCAGGCCGTCGTCCGTGTTGATTGGCACGTCGCAGCTGAAGACAAGGAAGATTGTGTGCCTGTTGAAAGGTAAGTGCTGTTCTAAATTATAGTCAACAATGCAGGTGATGTTATTGTAGAGTACAGGGTGGCTCAATAAGTCACTTAACACTCTCAGTACAAGGCCACTGCGGCATGGAATTTGAAATTGGCGATGACCAATCGTTATCTGGCCAAGGGGGAACCACATTGACGCCATCCACACGGTCGGCGGCCATCTTGATGTCCGCCATCTTGAATTCAATTTCAGAATTTTAAATGAGAAGGGTGTCGTGCGACATATCAAAATGGGCTAGAATATTACGAGAAATGCAACGGTGAAGGTTTATTCGACGTATCTTTAACCAGTAAAAAGTTATGACTGAATTCTTGTACCAATTTGCTCCTTTTCGAGGTGTTAGAAAAATGCCTTAAAATTTGTTTAGCGCTTCGGTAATACATCGAGATCAAAGTGACGTCTATAGAGAGACGTTCGCATGCCATTGCACATTATTTTAATCGGATACATCCATGAAGAGCTGTACATTATGAATGGTTGTCGGGAACAATATACAGTGTGACGCTTCCATTGAATTAAAAGTCCTTCACAGTGACAAGGCTAATGTTTATGTTCATAAGGAAGTTCATAAACAGAATATTCGATGATTTTTATCTGATAACCCATTTTCGACAGATCAAAGCTGAATGGTTAGTGCTGGTAAGTTAATGGTGTGACGTGCTGTGTGGAACACGATTGGTTAGTCAATTCTCCATCAACGGAACCTTAAATGCTTAGGGCTACTTGGATTTGTTAAATAAACAGTTTTTTTCATCCTTGCTTATGGAAGAAGGTACTTATTACAGAGTTTTTTCAATAGGGAAGAACACCAGAACACTTATGGGAACGTTATGAACCAGTTTTTGTCCAAAGTTAGTTATCAGATGACAACGGTCACATATTCTGTTTATAAACTTCCTTATGAACATAAATATTAGCCTTGTGACTGTGAAGGACTTTTAATTCAATGGAAGCGTCACACTGTAAATTGTTCGCGACAACCATTCATAATGCACAGCTCTTCATGGATGTATCCGATTAAAATAATGTGCAATGGCATGCGAACGTCTCTCCATAGACGTCACTTTGATCCCGATGCATTACCGAAGCGCTAAACAAATTTTAAGGCATTTTTCTAACACCTCGAAAAGGAGCAAATTGGTACAAGAATTCAGTCATAACTTTTTACTGGTTAAAGATACGTCGAAAAAACCTTCACCATTGCATTTCTCGTGAAATTCTAGCCCATTTTGATATGTCGCACGACCCCCTTCTCATTTAAAATTCTGAAGTTGAATTCAAGATGGCGGACATCAAGATGGCCGCCGACAGTGTGGGTGGCGTCAATGTGGTTCCCCCTTGGCCTGATAACGATTGGTCATCACCATTTCCATGTTGCGTGCTGCAGTGGCCTTGTACTGGGGGTGTTAAGTGACTTATTGAGCCACCCTGTAGTTGGAGTTAAGATCTGAGCAGAACATAACGTAAAATAACGGGAAACAGACATAGCAACAACGAAACTACAACAAAGGACCATGCAATCAAATGGCATCACGCGGTGTCCCGCGTTGTGAATGCAGTAATACAAACTTACGTAAAATGTTGCAAGTTGTGGAAATATGAGCACAGCAAGTCGGTCGGGGTAAAATAGGCATAGGAATCTGATAAGGGGAAGATGGGCATTTCATAAACAAATAATTCAGAGACATGGAATATATGTCGAAACCTCAGAAATCTCATTACGCTGTAAAGAAAAACTGCCTCCTATGATATGTTGCTGCTTATAGTATAGATTCTGTGTAAATAGTTTGAATTGAAAACTTAAAAAAAAAAAAAACTGTGGACTGCTAACGGAAGTGTATCGAAATGCCATCTCGCTCGCGGTGGGCACATTCGTATCAAGCCTACGTATGTAGTTATTCTTTGCTGATTCTTCATCCTAGTGACCTCCTGGGATATATATTTTCTTTCCTTTGCTAAGAGTTGTGTTACATACATCCACGTATTGTGGTCCTAGGTCTTGAAATTCCAGATGCAACAAACGTACAGACGAACGTCCAATAAGCAAACCTGGCAAGCAGAGCACATGGAGAACACATGAGGAAAGATCTTTATTACATGACGGCACAGCTTTGTTCAACCAAAAGAATAGAACTACACCAGCCCAACCAATTCCAAGCGGAAGCTCTCAAGTGCTCGTGGAACAGTCTGTCAACAGTCCATCCTGCTCAGGATCTCAGAGGTGTGAATCTACAGTTTCTGGATCGCTCAATGACGCTGCTTCTCCTACATCTTCAAATGCAGTAAGATCAAAGTGTGCAAACACGCTTGCACGCACAAGATATTCACCTCGGAAACTTGTGCGAACATTGTCACCGATTCCTGTTCTTTAAAAGCCACCTGTGACCCGAAGAAGGCAACCAAGAGAAGCAAGGGAGCTTACCTCATCAGAAACTATTTCTGCAGTCAAAAAGAAGCTTTTCACTCATGTGTCTGCACGATCTACGGAAAGTTCAGGTACTATTCCATCTACAGTTGCATCTAGCGGCGAAGATAGCGAGTGCCGTATATGAAAGGGTTGGTATCATTGAGACAATGAAGGTGAAGAGTGGATACGTTGTGAACACTGTTCCGTGTGATATCATATTGATTGCGTTGGCATAGAGGAGGAGGAAGTACATTTTATCTGCCCTGCTTGTCGCGGGTGAAGGTCTATTTGAGACATGCAAGTTAATTTTATGATATGTTCCGTATTGAAGAATCATTCAGTGTTATATCGTGACTTGCCTTTAGTGCATATTTTTTAATATTTACTTTCAAACTCATCATGCTCATATTCCCCAACCGTGTGCTCATATTACTCCCACCGTTTGGGGTAAAATGGGTTTTGTAGTCGTTTTGTTTTTTTATTGTTTCTCATTTGCATGAAGAGAGTTTCGCTCATGTGTACTACAAGTACTATGTATTGCGGAAAGACGTTCTAAATTTTTCAATATGTAATTTTTCTGAATTTCAATACATCTCTGAAATATTATAAATTTTGTCCTAAGGTGGTCATATTCCCCACTTACCCTAAGCATTCTCTTCCTTTCCTCAGGAGAATTCAATAAAATAGCTTACTGAATATTTAAGAGGGATGTGCCACGTGACAAACTTAATTTGGAAACCAACATTCAGAAATAAATGCAACCTTTCTTAGCATCAAAGCGACAGGACAAGCTATATGAGTTGCTTGACGCTTGCCTGTCGTACAAATTGGGCTGTATATAATTATATTGTGTCAGCCTTTTGTTCGCAGTGAACACCTTGCTTTAGAAGATTTCACACCGAAGTAAAAGGTGACAAGCGACACGTATCGTTTGGAAACGGACGCTCATTAATCATTTGAACCTAGCAAACAGAAAAGACACAACAAGCTGCACATGTCTCCCTGATTGGGCTGTTTTCTCGAAATCGTGCATCGTGTCAACTCATGCTCTTGTTCGCTCATGTGAGGTGAACGTTTTGCTTTAGACAGACTGGGCTAGTGTTGCTTGCCCCTTGCAGATGCTGTATGAATTATGCGTGTCGCTTGTCGCCTTTTGCTTTGTAAGGAGATTTCACACCAGTGCGACAAATTAAACATGACATGCGACATGAGACAAGTGTCGTTTGGAAGCGAACACTCAGTAATGAATTTAACCTTTCGATCGGAAGCGACACGACAAGATGCACGTGTTGCTTGTAGCTTGCATGTCGCTCTGATTGGTCCGTTTTGTCAATATCGTGGATCATGTCGCCTCTTGTTCGCACATGCACAGTGAACGATTTTCGTTGATTTGGTGTTTCTTTAAGTCCACTTGATATACAGTGAGGCTAATCGGGACTGGACCTATAGTTTAAAGTGGAATCCGGACCGCTATGTGCTTCCACCGGGTATCGAACCCGGGACCCTTTGATTACAAGGCGGTGATACTACCACTGCGCCATCGGGGAGGTCCCATGCGCAGTGAATGTTTTGTTTTGCATTGAATGGTTTAGTGTTGCTTGTCGCTTCGGTATGAAATCCCCATGTCGCTAGTCGCCTGCAACTTATGGAGCTTCGATGCCGAAGAGTAACGCGACAAGCGACACACCTCAGTACTCAATGCAACGTTTCAAACTGATGTAGCTCAACAAGCTACAAATATCGCTTGTCGCTTGGTTGTGTCACTCAGCCAGGCTCTTTTCTCAATGTTGTGCATCATGACGCCTCCGTCTGCTGTTCGCCCACGCTAGGTGAATGCTTTAGTCTATAGGACTAAAGGGATCCGTGTCTCTTGTCGATGTGAAATCACACTGTCCTTTTTCGCTTCTGTCAGAATTCCACCCAAGACCCCTTCAAGGAGATTTCAGATCGAAACGATAAGTGGTCGATTGTTGCAATCGACAAGCAACACGGGCTCCTTCAATATAATTCACCGCTTATGCGCGAACAATCTATTCTATAGCGAAGCTAAACGATGCACGTTATTGATAAAACAGCCCGGTCTGAGCGACAAGCAACCGACTACCAACACATGCAGTTTGTCCTGTCGCTTTCGGTTCGAAGGGTTGAATCGAGGGTTCACTTCATAGCGATACGTATCGCTTTTCGCTTGTTGCCCTAAGGCTTAGAGTATAGAAGGTATAGAGAGAGCGTGTGTGACGTCAGCTGAAGACAAAATAGCTTGCGGCGGCCACCATGTAGAGATGTGACACCCGGCTGTTGCGTCTATTTGTTAACATTCAGCGAGAGGGATTTTCGTCAGGAAAAGTAAGGCTGCTTGTTATGTTTCTTTATGTTTAAATCATCAGAAACAATAATACGAAGTTCCTAGTAACTAGTTATGAGATCTAGACGTTTTTATGTACTGGGGCGTGTTCATTTATCGTATGTAATGCAAGTGGCGTCTCGTGGTCTCAAATTTGTCCGGGGCTTATTTCTTAAAGAATTTAAAATATAATGACAATTCACATGAATTGCAAAAAATAGGTATTTTTCTTCTTCTAGACTACAAAACTGGACTTATTTTTTTAAAAAAAAGTATTTAAAAGGTAATAGCAATTCATATGAATTACAAAAAAACAGGTATTTATCTTCCTCTAAACTACAAAATTGGATTTATTTTTTTAAAGAATCTAAAATATAATGACCATTCACATGAATTACAATAGAAACAGGTATTGCTGTGAAACGTACCTTTCTACGAACGTTGGTTCTCATTTAAACAAGCACTGTGCTGTCCAAGGACTACCGGTGTGTACAAATTACAGTACATGGTAATATAGGACATGTCAATACTTACATTACAATACAATACTACATTAATAGATTTTACAAATACAAAATATATAGCCAAAAAAAATTGGGTCTTACTCTGGTATTATATCAAAATCACGTTGGTTTTGCCAAGAAGAAATCCACTTTGTTCATAGCGAATGAAAGCCACCAAAACGCTACACTACAACAAGCGGGATCGAACGAACGCGACGCCACGGACCTAGCCCCGAATCAACATCCAAACCCATTGCACTCCAATCCTTCGCTCTCTCTGCTAGCACGTGACCTTCACTGTAGCGTGTAGCGTAGATCACGCCTTCCTCTGCGACAAGCCCCGAGATGATAACTGACATCAATGCCGCTAGGAGCGCTGTCGTATCCATTGCAGCTGACGATGAATACGCCTTTTAAAAGATTGTGTGATAGTTATGTATTATGGTGATTGAAAATTACGTGAATAATTCCGTTTTTCTTTAGGAGCTAAGCCCCGGAAGCCCCAAGGGACGAGACGCCACTGTGTAATGCTACGTTAGTACACCAGGAAGAGTCTAATGAAATAACAATAGAATCAAAATTGGAGTTGCATTATAACTCCCACATTCGTAAATGCAACACAAATCGTTATTATATAAAAATATGAGCTATGTACAAAGGTTTAACACGATTTAATAACACAAATTACGCCACCTCAATAAGTAAGCCTAAGTCGAGATTATAGGTAGATTTTGAACTGAAACATCAGGCGATACGCGACACTCGATAGTTGACAAAAGACATTAACCCATTTATTCAATGGAAGCATTCAGACCGAACCGACAGGCGGCAAGCGATAAGTGTCTATTAACAACCAACTCTCAGAAATGAATACAATTTTTTAAACCGAAGCCACAAGAAAACCTTCACGTGTAGCTTGTCGCTCGCGTGTCAGTCGGACTGGGCCATTTTCCCAATACCATTCATAGTGTCGCTTCTGTGTGTTGTTCGCGAATCTGTGGTGAATATTTTGCTTTGTTGAGAATTCACACCGAAGCGACAGGCGACACGTGTCGCTTGGGAATGAGCTAATCAACAGCAAACGTTTCACACCGTAGCAACATAACAGGTTGCATCATCAGAAATAAATGAGGCTTCCGAACTGTAGCGACAAGCCAAGCTGCACGTCTCGCTCGGGTTGGGTCGTTTTATTAATACAGTCCATCGTGTCGCTTCAGTTTGTTGGTGGCGAATGCGGGCTTCATTTTTTTTCAGACTGAAGGGGCTCGTGTCGCTTGTCGCCCAAAATAATGGAGTTTTCAGCTCTAATGTACATGCGACGCGTCGGAAAGAGCAAGCCAACGTTTACACCTGCCTTAGCGGCAAGACAGACCAGACCGCACAAGGCTCCGTTGGTGAAATCCTCAAGCGACACGTCGTGGCGCCTGTTGTTTTGGTATATATTATCCTTTAGACTGAAGGGGCCCTTGTCCCTTGCCACTTCGGTGTGAATTCTCAGGTGCATTGGGAACGAGCCAATCAACAGCAACTTTTCACACCATAGACGCGTGAAAGGTCGCAATAGCCTGCCTTCGATTGACGAAATCCTTAAGCTACACATGCCGCGTGTCACTCCGGTGTAAAATCTCCCTAAAAGCAAGCATTCACCGAGCATGCGCTACAAGCAGACCGAGGCGACAAGATAAACGCTATTGGGAAAACAGACCAGTCTGAGTGAAACATGCAGCTTGCCGTGTCGCTTCGGCTCGCAAAGTTGCATTGATTTCTGCGTGTTCGGTTCCAAGGGGCACGTGTTGCTTGTCGCTTTGGTCTGAATACAGAGATTTCTTACCGAAACAACAAGTGATACGTGCCGCTTTGAGGATTTTTCCAACGTAGACTTGTTCGTTCTGTTTTGCCGCTAAGGTAGGTATAAACGTTGGCTTGCTCGTTTCGACGCGACAAGGGTCGCGTGTACATTAGATCTGAAAAAAAAATCGAGGCCACAAGCGACAAGGGCTCCTTCAGTGTCAAACAAAAAAATTAACCACACATCCGCCACCAACAGACCGAGACGTCACGATGGACTGTATTAAGAAAACGGCCCAGTCCGAACGACACGTGCAGCTTGGCGTGTCGTTTGGGTGGTTCGGAAGGTCTCATTTATTTCTGATGGTTGGTTTCCAAGCGACATGTCTCTCTTTTTCATGTCTCAAGTCTCACTTTGTTCGTTCAATGAATTTATATTCCACAAAGTTCTCAACACGTATAAACATTTGCAATAGTTAGGTTACCTTTATGAAACATACGAACGATATTCGCTATTCCGATATCTCACAATTTTGAATTTAAAATTTTATACATACCGTTAATAATAATACCAATAATAAAATCACAACAGTAATACGTGTATAATAAACGTAAATATGTTGTATACTTATGTATGTTGCCACTTCTATTGTTTAAATATAAATATGCTGACCAAGGCAGTAATTTATTTTATTAAAAACATAAACTAAACGTAACGTTTCAACCTTCTAGCAAGGTCTTCATCAGACTCTGTATCAAGTACAAAAGTAACAAGATACCAAAAACAGGGCATTATATACACAAAACATTACTCCCTCCAGACTAATAGAAAGTTGTCTATTTTTACGAGAGAATATACATTTTACGAAATGAAAAGCTGGCAGGAGAAATTTAGAGAGAAAATACAAATAAAGTTGAAAAAGAAGGGAGAGGGACTAGGATGGAAAGAGGAAAGGGGAGAAGAGGAAGAAGAAGAGGATACCAGAAAAAGAGTTGTGGTAATAGGGAACGTTGACCTATCAAAAGAAGAGGAGGCTTTTTTAAAACTAGGAAGAGGTTTCAAAGTTAAAGAAAGAAATGTAGATTATGAGGAAGTTATATATGACATTGAAGAAGCAGTACTCCATATAAAAGAAGAACCAGCTAGAGACAAGATTAGAAGAAGAACAGCAGCCATACTGAAGAAAGAAATGGGAAAACAAAGAAAAGTAGATAATTTGAGTCAGAAAGAAAGGGAAGGGATAAAGAAAATCAAGAAAAGAAATGATGTGGTGATAGAGCAGGCAGATAAAGGAGGAGCAATTGTGGTGATGGAAAGAGAATGGTACGAGAGGAAGTTTGAAGACCTAAAAGAAAATGGATATGAGGAGATTTGTGGAACAGAAGAAGAACGAACTATAAAAGAAAGGGTCATACAAGACTGTAGGAAGAGTGGATTCAAGAAATGCATAAAGGAGACAGGAAGACTACCAAGTTTGAAGGGCTTTCCAAAGATACACAAAGAGGAGATAAAGTTAAGACCAGTAATGAATTGCAGAAACAATATTTTGGAACCCTTGGAAAAGAAATTAAAGAAAGTTATTGAAGTGTTAGTAACACAGCAAGAAAGCAGAGCAGTTAAGAACAGTGAGCAAGTAGTAGACCTCATAAAAGGACTTAAGTTAAATGAGATGAAGACGACAATGTTTAGCTTAGATGTAAAAAGTATGTTCCCAAGCATCAAGAGGGAACACGTTTTGGACATTATTAAAAAGAGAATGGGAAAGGAAATTATAGGAGAATGGGATAGTGAAAGGGTAGTGAAGGCGCTGGAAACCATTTGGAATAACGGTTACAGTATAATGGGAGATAAAATAATGTTAATGAGAGAAGGACTGAATATAGGTTCTAGCCTAAGCCCAGCATTGGCTGAATTGGTTATGAATGAATGGGAAAAGAAAGTGATAGAAAAAGGAGGTGACAAAATAATTTTGTTTTGCAGATATGTGGACGATTGTTTTGGCATATGGAAGGGAACAAAGAGGCAGCTTGACATTTTTGCCAAAGAAATACAAGATGAAGAAAGAGGGATTTTATTGGAACTTGAAATAGAAGAAGAAGGCAAGTTAAGCTACCTTGATATATTGATGAAAAGGAAGAGAGGAGAAGAAATTGAAACCGCTTGGCATCAGAAGAAGTGTGCAGCAGGGGTATTCTGCCACAAAAGAAGTGATGTAAGTGAGGTGACAAAAAGAAATTTCATAAAGAATATGGAGGACAGAATAACGAAAATATGCACGAAGGAATGTGAAAAAGAAGGCAAAATAAATAGCCTATGGAAACAGCTGGAAAAGAATGGCTATGAGAAGCAGGATAGACTGGACATAAACAGAAGAAGGAAGAAAAGAGGAAGGGGAGAATTGGAAGAGAAAGAGAAAGATGAAGAGAAAGAAAAAGAGAGGTGGTTTGGAATAAGGAGTATGGGTGAGACCACAGAAAAGATATGCAAAGTGCTTAGGAAAGCGGGCATTAAAACTTACAGAAAGGGAGGGAGAAGCATCTTAGGAATAGCGAAGAATGCAAACAAGAAAGAGGAAAACAGAGAAGAGGAAGAGGAAGGGATTATCTACGAAATAAAATGTAAAGAATGTCAGAGTGTGTACATAGGAGAAACGAAAAAGAGACTGAAAGATAGGTTGAAACAACATAGGGATGATGTACGACTTAAGAGAGAGAGAAATGCGATATTTAAACACACGAGAGAAACAGGACATGACATAGAGTGGGATGAGGCTAAGCAGATAGGAAGGGAGAAGAGAATGCTAGTGAGAAAATGGAAGGAAGCCAAGGAAATAGAGAAGAGAGGTGAAGAAGACACAATGAACTGGAATGGGGGACTGAAGTTAAACAAAGAATGGAAGAAAGTGTTAGAAAGAGTGGAAAGGACAAGAGAGAAAGAGGAGAGGAGAAGGAAGAAAATGAAGGAAAAAGAGCGTGATATATAAAGCCCAATTCACATTCGATATGAGTGTATATATTTTTCGCCTTTTAGGTGAAAGTATAGTGAAAGCCACCTGCGAGAAAGTTCCAAAACAACTTTCTATTAGTCTGGAGGGAGTAATGTTTTGTGTATATAATGCCCTGTTTTTGGTATCTTGTTACTTTTGTACTTGATACAGAGTCTGATGAAGACCTTGCTAGAAGGTTGAAACGTTACGTTTAGTTTATGTTTTTAATAAAATAAATTACTGCCTTGGTCAGCATATTTATATTTTTTCATAATAATGGAAACAAGGCTTAATGGTGTTATTCTATTGTTGTATCCGAAAGTTGTGCACAGAGGCCTAGATTCTTATTCATTATCTACTCGCAGTGTCACTGAAATGTACAGGCATTATAAACGAACATTCCACGCTCAAATCCGTATTTCCATTACTGTATCAGCTGTAACTGTGGCACATCCCAAGATTGCGGTTTTACTTCACCCCCTTCCCCCCAAGGCTTCATTTCCCTCGCTCAGAAAACACGATTGCGCTATCTCTATTTCATCAATATTTTAAGATTGTTGCCTATTGCGTGTCGCTTGGTAGCGAGCCAATAAAGGGCTGCGTTTCACACCGTTGCGGCATGATAGGTCACACAAGCCTGCTTTGATCTGTGAAATCTTCAAATAACACAAGAAAGTATTCAAAATAAAATTTAAAAGTCAGAAATTAGGTTATATATGATTTTTCCCTCAATTTAACAGTTGGGCTAAAACCCTTTATTACGCCACTGACTGCTTAGCAGTTAATCCCTTCCCCAGCACCGCCGCGAGAAATACTCTTCTCCCCCTTCCTAATTCTCTGCACAGAGACAGAGACGTGCAAGCTACGCGCTCTCGATTGACACCGTCTAGCAGGGGGGGCCACTCCGCGACTTGCACGTTATTGGCTAGAGCTTGTGACGTCACCAAGCGGACACGAGCGGTTGAAAGCTATGCGTAGAATGTAGCAGATAGCCCATGAAACGCTGTGTTTTCATGCATCTTTTGATATTATACACCAAAGCTGTTAATTTGATTTGACAGCAAGAGATCAAATACGCGATAGAAGAATACATTTATTCCAAAACAATGCATAGTTTATTTTTTGCGTGATATCTTGTCCCTGCAGGCTGTAGTCCACTGCCGGCTTTTCTTTCCAGCTAACCTATTGCATTTATTTTAAATGTCTAATTCTAAGGAAAGTTCTTGTCCGGGCATATTCTGATATGACTTTTTACTGAATATCCTGGAATTTCCCTTTAATATTTTTACGCTACTTTTCAGATTCTCCAGTTGATCGCCACGATGAGGATAAATTTGTTTTTGTTATTTAGTGTCTTCTTCCACTTTTGGCTAATCGCGACGAACAGGATGAGTGATGATTAGTTTAAATTGATGAAGGGACACTCGCAGCAGGCACGTATCCAAGGGGGAGCTTAAGGGGCTCGAACCCCCCGAAAGTTTGCGGTTTACAATAGTTAAAATGAGGTTTTTGGTTTCTTGTGGTGTGAAATAAAATAACGTGACGATAATTTTAGGAGATAAATAATTATCGAGTCAAGCACGTATGCAAGGTGGGAATCAGGGGGCTCCAGCACCCCATTCAGGAAATTACGCTACATAAAATTAGGTTCATGGCTTCTTAAATAATGTGATGATAATTTGAGATAAATAATTTTCGAGCCAAGACACAGAATGTTCTATAACCCTGTTATTGTTAATAGCGCGCACCCAAGGTGGAATCAGGGGGCTGGAGCCCCCCCTTAATTAGTTTGTTTTTTTGGATTTGGATTATTTTATTTTACTTCACGTTTTGTTCCTCTTAGCTAATTTACGAAGATGGGAATGAGTGATGAAATGATGAAAATGATAAATGGATATTCACATACAACCATGGCTGAGGGGGGATTCGAACCCGAGACCCTTGGCGTCGCAGCGCGATGTGCTAACCACTCAGCCACAGGATCCGGCATAATTAGGTTTTTGTTTTCTTGAATAGTGTGCCGATAATATATAAGGAGAGAAATACTTACCAAGGCAACACGGAGAATGTTCTATAAGCCTGTTGTTCATAATATTGCATTAAAACTTTTCTTGCGCTTTCGGTGTTGCCGCAACACTATGCAAAGACTTGTCAGCATTTGGAAGCTGCAAACGCAGCGCCACACGTAGGACGATACATTGTAATTTTTTAATCTCTGGAAAGCGCGAGAGGGAACGTTCTTGAATAAGAGAAGGAGTCGAACTACTGGCAACATTAACGAATCGTTTTATCTGTGGAACGTTCTAGAATATAATGAGGTTAAAATACGCGGCTTCAATTTCAAGGTTGATCTGTACAACAGAATCGGTTAATGAGTATTCAAAGGTAAGTGTGATAGTTCATACAGTCTATTGGTGGCTTTATAAGATCTAGTGATTCGAAAATGAAATGGACTAAATATCATAAAGTAACAAAGTCTACTACTAGTTCCAGTTCGGGTCCAAAGCAGAAGACATTAACGACAGCGGAATTTCCGGAGCCTCAGTGTAGTGCTAGTTCAGGTTGAGGGCCGAAGAGATCGAAGGTCTCTCTCTAAAGTGAATATTTAAGTAGTAACGGGTATTGGAGCGGTTAATTAAAAAAGAAATAAACTGCACAGATCAACTGAAAATCAAAGTTTTGAGTGATGAGTTAGTTGTGCCCGGACCAAATTTTCCCAGAATTTTAGAAGAGGATGGTTATGCATACAATTTTTGGTGGTCAGTCCTTATTTTGCCATCTTTTCCTCTCTTTGACGTTCATTTTTTTAAGGAATACTTGGTCAAATTGGGTTATGACCTCACCAACCCTCCCTTGGGCACGTCACTAGAGATAAATGAGTAAGCATTTAATCATATTGGGAGAAGAAACACTAGATGTGTTGGGATCGGAAGGGTTTTCATTGTGAATTAATTGTTTCGAACTGTATTCGAGAAGACTTACTTTGTTTTGTGCCAATATATGACAAGACTGCGGAAGTTGTGACAGACAATTGTGAACACTTGCGAGTGCTTAGGCCTCAATATGAATAATTTGGTGAGTTTCGGCTTTTATAAGAACTGTAAACATGGGAGGACAAGACACAGTAGTAGTGTTCAGGCTCGAATCAGAGAGAAATATTAGAGAAATTTCTGCGTCCAGTTCGCAGCCCACAGTTTGAGTCTCGCGTTGTCGAGTGGATTGTCCATCCTGTGTGTGTGTAACAGCTTTGTAAAAACACTCGAAGACGCCATAGATGTTTTGATGTCTGATGATAAGAAATGGACAAACACACATACTGAGATGGTTCCGGCACACAATGTTAATGCATGGAAACAGAGGAGTTGAGTGGTAAAAAATGTTCCGATTTCACGTTCTGAATAATTTGGCAGCCTTGAACAGTGGCGACGATTTTGGGAATAGTTGCTCCCCATTTTTTTGCCTTCACACTATGACCTCTTTATGCTAACCCTTGTATACCAAGGGAAGAGAAAGTAAACTTTTCTTGCACCCCCCACTCCCGTTTTGAACCCAATTGCCACCATTGGCTTTAAACATACAATTGTGAGGTTCTATCTATACCCCTTAAAAATATGGTGTTTAGTCCCCCACGAAAGGAATTCCTGGATACATGCCTGACTCGCAGAGAACACCTATGCACATGCTGGGATTTGAACCGGGAACTTCGGAGGCGAAATCGAAAGTCGACCACTTAACGCCCTCGGCTACCGAGCCGGCGAATGAATTACTAGATGATGGCTATTGTATAAATGGTGTCTTTTCGGGAAACATTCAAATAGCAATATTTCTTCCAGGTAATATATCCTAGGAACTTCATTCTTGCGGGCTTACTAGGTTCTGGCATGTGGGCCAACAATCTGTGTAGTACTCTATACTGTTTGTGATCCACATGGATTTGTGATCATCCATTTAATCTACTCACCATTCATTTTCATCTTTGCGATTAGCCAAAGGGTAAATTATACTTGAAATAAAACAAAAGCAATACAAATACAAAACAAAAATAATGGAACGATTATGCTGTTAAGTTTTCCTGTATTTTAGGCACGTCGCATGTATCAGCCAACAGTCAGAGATTGCTTTTCGGTCGAATGATACTTCTAATAATCGGAGGTAAATGCAAGCTGAGAATTATAATTTGATCTCTTATCCACCTGAGTTGAGGATCTAAATTTTTGGATTTTATTTGTTACAATATTTACTACTGCGAGGAATTAAAAAAAACTTACGGCTAATTTCGTCACTGGCTTCCTATTCTGTAATAGTTACATTTGTTGTAAGAACATAATACATTAATTACTTTGTATAAATATTACATTATCGATCGCTTTTCCTAATTAAATCTCATACCATATCCAACACACACATAAAATGTGTTTTACTAATAATACAGGTAGGTTTGGTTTGAGTTGGTTTCTTAAGTCTACTTTATGCACACTAAGGCTAATTGGAACTGGACCTACAGTTTAAAGTGGGATCCGAACCACTTTGTGCCTCCATCGGGTATCGAACCCGGGACCCCTTGATTTCAAGGCGATGACGCTACCACTGCGCCATCGGGGAGGACGTGTTCCTTGCATTTTTCTTCCAGACTTCCAAGGGTACTTGCAAGGGGCACAGAGGGCCAATTGCACCCTTCGATTTAAAATTTTATTCAAATAAAAATGAAAAATACATTTCGTAAAATTATCTTGCTCGCTTCGCTCACAATTCCTCCTATTCTTATAGTCCAAGTTCAGAACCATAGCTATATGGGGCGGCGGGAGTCGGACCTGGGAGCCCCCGTAAAATTATTATTAAAACAATTTCTTTCTATGAAACTTAATATCAAATATTAATGATGACATTGTAATACAAAAAGTCATTGGTCAATCAAGGGATTCCTATTTTTTGTCAGGTGTCGAAACATGCATTTCAACTATAATATAATACAATTCACACAATATTTTGCAAAATGGTTAACGTAGCCAGTAGGCAAACATTGTCTGTAGTGATACAAGAGTCTCACCTTTGAAGGAAATAGAGTCCGTGGTGGACTAAGGGACCCATGTTTTAATGTTTTAGCAAGGTCAAAAAAAGTATTACAATTTTTTCCACAATTCATCAAAGTGCAGATCCTAACCATTATTATGAAATTAATCCGATTTTGCTTGTACAACACAACACAATGATGTTGTTGGATTCTCGATAGATTCCTTTGTGCGTAAAAAATCTTGCATACTGGAAACTAGAGGGAATCATTATGAAGCATGATTTATAAAGGGCTCCCTTAATCAGTTCTGCAGAGAGGCCCAAAGCTGTTGTTAGTCATCAATTAACATTATCGACCTGTAAATATCAAGTAGGGTGAAGGCACATAATGGTTCGGATCCCACTTTAAACTGTAGGTCCAGTTCCAATTAGCCTTAGTGTGCATAAAGTAGGTACAGTCCCTATTAGCCTATTTATGTTAAACTTTATATTCTTTGGCAACCTGGAAAGGTCATTATCGAAATATTGCTATGTGATGTTGCTGGAAGTTTTTTTTTTTTGTTCCTTGCAGTTTCAAGGTACTATCCCTTTTCTGTTACTTATAGCTTTTGGGGGAGGGGGCAAGTGCCTCTGTGTACCCTACCATAATATGTGCCAATGCGACACAATACATTAAAAATTTGCCCCCTCTAGGATTGACTTCGCCCCCCCCCCCTCCAAAGAATTCCTGGCTACGGGCCTGATTGAATAGCTTCTTTGGTCATTATTTACATGACAGCTCTTCTCATTGATTGACGAGAAGATTGAAAGGATGTGTAGGGGAGAAACGCCTGTCCTGTAAGTCGTACATTATATTTTCAGCACTATTTCTCAACACACGCACATAAAGTAAAGTAACAAAGTGCAATTGTCAATTAGTGTCCGCTACCTACGAGATGTTCAAAGTATTATTTTCGCGGACGATGTTTCAACTTCAAAGTTAATAAATCTTATCTTGCACTCAATATTCAATGAAGCAATACTTAGAAACTGAGTTCCGATTGTGTAAAGGTTTTTGAAAGTTGCATACGTGATGATACGGAAGGCGAGTGTGGAAGATAAGGCCGGAGGCGCAACCACAAATTTTTATCTGGAGGGAGAAAGTACCAGGATAAACGTACCAATAATAATAATAGTAATAATAATAACATTAATAATGGCATTATTATTACTAGTGGTAGTAGTAGTAGTATCAAAGACGTTATTATTTTCATAAATTACGCAAAAGAGAGGTAGATGTCTGTGGTAAAGCATTTATTTGGAACAAACTATTTGAAATATTTTTTCAACACCAGAAATTTTACATTAGCTAATAATTGAAAACAAGCACACAAACTGTATTTTTGAATGGCAGAAAATGAATAATAAATGCATGCCTAAGATATTTTTTTGCACATATAACATGTATAACTTTCATATGTTTTACACATATGCAACATGGAGCGACATAAAATAAGAAAATACATATGCAAGATGCTAACACTAAATTATGTACGTATTCAATTTTTTTTCATTACATATATACAAAACATATTATTTAAATACATCACATTACAAAAAACAATTATATTGCGAGCGAAGCGAGAATGAAAATTTTTTGATCCAATATTTGCAATTTAAAACAATATTGATTTAATAAGGAACAAATAATATCACATGGCGCCAAGGCATTCTCTCTTTCACCTTGTTTTTAAAATTAGATTATTTGGCGCCCATGGCCGACTCCCGACGCCCCCTAGCTACGTCTCTGAACTTGACGAGACTGAGAAAAGCAGGCACTGCAAGCAAAGCGAGCAAGAAAATTTTACGAAATATATTTTTATTTGTATAAAATTTGAAATAGAAGGGGGCAATTGCTCCTCTGTGCCCCCTGCAGGTGCCTTTGGCCATCAATGTTTGCCCCCCTAGAATTGACTTCCGTCGAAGGTTGGGGGACAATGCCCCTGCCCTCCCCTGTGGTTGCACCACTGAGTAAGTCCGAAATTTGGAGGAACAAATTGAATCAATCCTGCTACAGCAACTTTTTGGGAAGCGATGATCACTTTATTCCAGGCGATTTTCTTCTATTATTATTGCACTTGGCAAGAGCACAAACAGGTTGATTTGTTCTCATTCTACCGGCATTCAAGAAAAAGTGTGTATAAGTAAATAATCGACCCATTTATCTCAAGCTTCCGTAAACGCTAACGAAGTAAATTCCATTCTGTCCGCTTAATGACGTCATAGCGCGCACAGCATCATGGGAATAAATCTCGGAACCTCGGGAATGGCATACCTTATAAAGGTACCTTGACCGTCTAGCGCGTTTCACAACTTTTCGACCAATTCGGTATTGCACGTAGTTGTTTACACACAGGAAGGAATCATGTGACCTACAAGAATTGTGATTGGTTGGACGAGTTGTGCAATGTCGATTGGTACCCACAACGGATGCAATTGTATTAAAATTACAACACGTAAATTAGACAGGTGATTTTGTTTCCAGATTCCAAAAGAATAGTAACAATTTTTTCGTAACGAAAACTGCATAACTAAAATTTTCAAAAACCACAGTGGTATTTGTAATCATATGCATGGTCCCGACATTTTAAGATGAACTTGATTATTCTAATTTGTCAAATTATAGTGTTTCCAACAACATATGTACATTCACTCGGTCCTCATAAGACAACGATTACACGTATGTGTGTGTGTGTGTGTGTGAGGCGGAGGGTGTATGTATATATGTGTGTGTGTGTGTATACATATATATAAGATTGTTGCGAAAGTTACTGTTTGAAAGTAATTCAATTTCAGTTACCGTTACTTGCTTTAAAAGATAACTGAGTAATTGTCACAGTTACTCAATCTAAAAAGTAACTGTATTAATTTTTGCTGTGCTACTGTACTTCGAAATATCTGTAAGTTACTTTCACAGTTACTTCCTGCTGAAATGTTTCTCCCAACCAAATTACGCACCGTAAATGATCATTAATGAAATAAATTTGTGAAGACTTTCATGTGTTTTATCTATGTTTCTGATACAAATTATGTCTTCATGTATTTATATTTTTAAATCAGCTAATGCCAAAACAAGGGGTAAGTTTTACATCAATAACAATTAATTTTATTTTAGTTTATTAACGTAAAAAGTACATGGAGAGATCGTCAGAGATATAAGTAGGAACACAATATTTAAATTTTGTTGTAAAATATTTTTGTGGAATATAAATTTCTAAAATTACATGCAAAACATGACTATCATTTAAAATTATAATGTAATTTTAAAGAATAGTACAATTTCTAATTAATCAATGTCTTAAAAGCTTTATCTTTGGTAATAAATGTAGTTAACTCAGAAATTCCTATTGGCAATAGAGATTCTGGCTATAAATATTCCACTTCGGGACGAAGGAAGGGGGTGGGTGTATGTAACTCAAAGATTAACAATTTAGAAAAAATATTGATTTTAAAATTAGAGTTTTACACTCGTACTACATATATCGTAAAAATTAAAAATGATAACTATTTTGAAAATTTAAAAATCTCTAAAATAATTAAATTAGTCTAAAATGTAAACGAATTGTCACAATATCGCAGCAAGAACTTGTTCTAAATATTTTAGTATCACAGAAGAATGCGTTATTTGTGGATTTAGAAAATGAAACCCAAATATGAAATATAAGTTTAATTTTTGTTTTTAATTAACAAAATATCATTATGAAGAACAATTTTATTTGCAATTTTTAAAAATTACCACTTCGAGAACTGACAATAATGTTTAGTTTGCTTCTTAGCATACATTTATAAATTTACATATTATTCACTCCCAAGCAATAATGTGATGAGACTTCAGTAAAATGATATTTTCTTTCTTTTTTAATCTTAATCTCTTCCTTCATACTTAATTTCTATCTTTCCAGTTATCCTAGTATCTTTCTACACTTGTGTAAACCGCTTGGAGGAGTTGCTTGATCATTATTTTCTTCTCATGGTTAATTCTGTTAATTTACGTTCTAAGAAGCTTTTATTTGTTGTGTCTAAAAGTGCACAGAATTTCGTGTTACTAGCTCTTGTAATTTCTGAAAGAATTAAGAACAAGACGGACACAACAGTTTGATCGCTGGTTCTCTTTCAGCTATTTGGGATTAGTACTTTAGGAACAATAATAATAATAATAAAAAAGGTAAAGTGCTCCCCTGTGCTTAGCACCACGCCATGAAGGCGTATAGGGGGTGTGGGGGTAACGCCCCACACTTCCTTTATCCGGTCGTGAGTGGGGATGATGTGATCAGCATCACGCCCCTGACCGCCTTTACCCCCCACTGTTTCTCCCAGGTACCCATGTCATTCGACGCTGGGTGGGCGCCGGGGCCGCTTCCAACGTTAGAAAAGTGCCTGGATTTGAACCGGCCAGTGAATAATACATCATATTTTGTAGTCTATGTTCACAGGGAAAATATGAAAATGCCCTGTTTCAAGTTATCCTGTTTCCACAACACCCTTACAATAACTAAATTTACTTTGTGATTCACATTAATTAACCATCTGGGCAGTGCCCGCTCTCACCTTACGAACTTTATCAGTGACCACTCATGATCATTGTTGTGATTTTCTTGTAACTTCATCTAATACGATATGAAATTGAAAGACAGTTATTAGCATGCTTCAATCTAACTAGAAAAGTAAATGAACTAATCCATTCAATTTATAAAGTATCCAACAATATATTAAGAAATTTGTCAACGTCAGTGAGAAAGTAATTATTTACATATGAGGTAGGAATAAGCTACACATAATTCACTTCTTAGCAAGAAGACTATTTATTTTTCAACGTAACAAAATAATGTATTTTAAATTGAAAAGAAAGAACTATGTAGTTACCTAGAGAGTTTTATCCACAGCAGATATATGTACAAGCTTCGGGGATGCTTTTCTTCTTGCATATCCTGTTGAAACTCTGTTGCTTTAAACTGCAACTTAAGATTATATGTGTGTGCATTTAAGTAATTTATATGACTTAATGGTCTATTACGTCTTCAGTGTTATCATTTTCACAGTTATGAGACACTAAATTAGATCCAGTAAAACAGCTGAGCACCTACGTTAATCTGAATTGCCACAAGCAATAAAGCAATAAACATCAAGAATGGTACAACATGTACAAACCGCAAGCGATCCCTTTGACCCTGTAAACAATGGAGTTACTGCAGACTTTGGTTTGTGAAAAACACGTGATGTTACGTGAGAGCATATGTTAAAATGTCGATATTGAGATTAAGTGAACAGTGTATGGTTATGTAGTTCTCAACAGCAATCAGTTCAGTCGATAAAAAAGACGTTGTCCAGTGCATAATTTTCTTGTCATGTTTGAAACGTAAGCAATTTCCTGTAAACATTTTGTGACAAAATGCATAAAATGCTGGTAGTAGATAGTCAGCAAAGCTTAAAAGAAAGCAGTAGCGGCCGGCGGCATGTATGATGGGTAGTGCCAACGAGATCAAGAAATCGAAAAAAAAACTCTGCAGTGCTAATACAATGCCCCCTGCTTGAGGTTGCCCCACCGGCCAAGATGTTTCTCCTTATTTGGTAACGTGGAAAACAGTGTGTGTTTAGGTAATAACACACTAATACGATTCATCTTTATACACTACAGGACACTTCACTAAAAAACAATTACAAGAGAAAGGGAAAACAAATCTTCTCACATTATTCTCCTCCCCCATGCACACGTATTCCAACTGGATGTTGAAAATATTCTACACATTTGATGTAAAAAGAAATTGTCGAAATGCCAAAGAAAACTCGCATCACCATAGGATATTTTACTTCTATATTTTTAAAAAGTCTGGATGGCCCTCTAGGCGCATCTATCTATTATCAAAATGTTCATATAACTTTGGAATAATACTAGGTTCGTTTCACCAAAAGTTGGCAGAAAAGTAGATAGTACCTTTTTCACGAATTACTTCCCCAACGGATATTACAAATCCGTCGTATTTAGCGACTTATCTCTAAAGATGGCAACTGTGTCAACACTGCGAAAGCTCCCTTGCTGTGCCAAGCGAAAACGGGCACGGCTGGTGTCTTATGGGCTAACCCCATTGGCTAACACCACCCCCTGCCCCTTCTTCCCGGCTCATGGTGGAAATGTTACTCGCTGAGACTCCTCCAACCCTCTGCACGTGTTTCAACTTGGTTAGGCCAGCTCTTGGGTGCGCGGACCGCTGCCTCGCCGAGGGTACGAAACAGCTGGCGATGCAGTGAGGAGGTTGGGGCGGTTCTTATCTAGTCTGTGGTTGGGGCGGTCGTCACGTCAGCTTGACCGATTGCAACATTCGAATCTCCTTGTCTGTAAACTATCAATGTATTAATTTAACAATACTTGGGCTAGGTATGCATTTCTTCGGAGGGTAGTGCCATGGCACGCCTGCTCTCCCCCTTGAGACGCCGCTGAAAGAAAGTACTCAAATATCCCTACCTCGGAAACCTGTAAGTAACCTTGGTGTGCTGATAGGCCTATGAAATTGCTATGCTTTTTAAAAGTACCAGTGTTACTCACTTCAAAAAAATTAACTGACTTGCAGTTACTCGTTTTACAAAGTAACTCATTTACAGTTTCTGGCACTTAGGTAACGTGTATTCTTAAAGTGATAGAAACTTGAAATTTCGTCTGGTTATTTTTAACACTAGAAGGACCGGCGTAACCTCCCTATCTATAAGGACCAACGGGTCATTTTGACCCATTCGAACATTTTAAAACAAATTAATTGCTACACACTTACTTACATCACTCTAAATTGAAATATCAGAGTAATGTATTATTCTTTTATGCCTTTATTATTGTTATTATTATTATATTACATTTGTTACATAATTATGTATGTATGTATTAATATTTATTTGTCACTTTTATTATTATAGTTATTCATATTTGTTACAAATTTTATATCTCATTCATTTTTACTGCTTCTGATAAAATCAAAAAGTTAGTAAATATTTGCAGTCTAGATTTGTTACTGTATTGTATTACATTACTACAGTATTACATATTGTACATATATCTGTTCGTTTGTTAGAAAACAAATTTATATCTGGATTGACATAACCTTATCGCAGAAACAAAATAAGTTTGTACATTGTACATGCAATTATTCATGGTGAATGATCTTAAACACACTTTGAGCACCAGATATTTGTCATACAAACATTTTTGGCATCCCATGCACAGGTGACGAGTTTTGTTCCCCGAACATTTTCCAACTTCACTCTTCACTCGGTTTTCCATGATTCTTGGGTTTCTGTAATCATTAAGCATACAGACTTGTTTTGAATTTGATAGGGAACAGTTTCTCGTTTCCATGTATGAAGTTCGAAGTTCGAGGGATAGCTCCAAGATAAATCTTCTACGACTAATCCTCCTTCCTGTCGTATAGAGTATAGCACAGAAAGCATCAATTTCTTCTAATGTGATTGACCATGTTGTATTTTCAGACATCAATCGGGCCTCCTCTTCTGTAAATTTTTGATATGTTTCAGAATATTCTCACGTATCATCAGACGCCAAGCACTGTAAACACTATTTTCAGATATACTTCTTCTAGCTAAAGGTGTCGGTCCACTGTTTTGAAGGATAACATTTTCTTTGCACGTTGACCTGCTATTAGTGTGCTTGGTCCATGAGGGAAGAATTTCCAAACCGTTCCGTCGGGAGCGTGCTCTTCAAGGCCTACAGGAAATGTAGCTGTTTGAAGCTGTCCTGTTTCAACGTTCTTATGTGAATTACCTCTTACAAGCCCTGCATGAGAACATCCTTGTCCGCTACATCGAACTGGACTTTTCATGGCGTGTGTTGGTGGCGCTTCATTCATCTCCATCATCTGCACTGGATCCCATGTTGCTTTCCTTATTCCTCTTCTCACCTTCACCTTCTGAAACACTTTCATCGTTACCATTAACATCACCAGATTCTTCACTAGGGAGAAAATAGTAGTATTGCACTGCATCCTCAACAGGCTTGAAGTTTTCTTTGTTCATGATGAAGCATTCAGAGTTCAGAAATTGCTCTGAACACGACAATACACGCACATGAAACGCAATAAAATTACTAATGTGAGCTAACAATGTAAAAAATGAAAAGAGAGCGATGTCGTGCGAATTTACTGGCAGAACAGTTGTCACGAACGCAAAAAAAATGACGATGATCGCAAATTGTCACGAACGCAATGGCAGTGCCAATTGCCAAGGACGACGTGACTTCCGATCGGACGTAAGTTTGTATACCCAAGTATACTGTAGACAAATGAGGCACAGGCGAAGAAAAACGCACAACCACTGATCGGTCGCACGGCAGCTGCTAAACTGGACGCGACGAACGTCTCGACGCTACTGTCAACTCAACCTCTTCCACAGCGAGCGCGGCTCTGCTCGTCTTACCTACCTGCGAGACTTACTATGGCCGCTTATTCACGCATGAGGGTTGACCTTAGCTTTATGTAAGACGCAATTCATCTGCGTAATATATATATGTATGTTCATATAACTATAACTGTGTGTTATTTCACTCTCCACTATAGATAGCCTTTCAGTAACACACACACAGAGAGCTGCAAATTATGGTAATCCTAGCCTGCCTCAATCTTCCAAATACCTTATGTTCTGATTTCACCTCGGCTAAAACTCAGACGGCTAAATGGGATACTCTGACCCCTCTCAGGTACGGGCTTGGTGAATAAAGCATTGAGAACTTTAAGGGCGTTGTTGGTGAATCATAAAATAAATGAACGACTCTTCTCAAATTTTAAGATTGGCAACTGCATCTTCTGGGAGGTTACTTTGACCTTTCTTTTCATTCATTTTTATCCAGGAGATGGTTTATTTTCCAATACATACGAAAGCTTACATTACACTCAAGTTACAATTTACAGTCCATGAATATCCTTAAATTTAAAAGAAATACAGAATCCCCTGTTCGTTAGTATTCGATTCGATGAATCCAGGATTCTAATTTGCTGCATGTCTCCACGGGGGAAATCCAAATATGTATATGTGCAGGGAATAGTTACGTGTGTATGTGTGTCGCTAGGAGGAAGCCGTACCAGGGAAGAGAACCCTGTCGTTCTTGCAACCGTAGACGAAGCTTACGGCCTACCATTCAGTAGCAGACAAAAACTTTCGTACGTGCCCCTTCCTACAGTATTGCGACCAAAATGTGTCACGAGTATCGATGTTAATACGGGCAGGATTTAAGCAGAATAGAATCCACGGGCTCCACTGAGTACTTGGGATCGAGAAACGTTAATAGGCAGAGTGTGCATCAAGATACACGCCAATGTTGACATTTCCAATGAAAAACTAGACATATTGCATTACTTGTCTGGTTTTGCTTCCTTGCCCAAATAAGTTTACGTTGAATAAATTTTGAAGAAGGCCAAAATAAAGTTCGGAGATCTGAAATTCTATCAGTTATCCGTAAGAATGAGAATATATGGGTCAACAGTGACAAATACATGTCCAATAGGCAGGCGTCATTAACCTCAAAGGATTTCGGCCGATCCTAACCTGTCGTCCCATAACATTATAAATTTCGAAGTATAAATTGTGCTTGGTGAAATACAGGTATCTTTATTCCCAAGTGTCATTAGATGTTCATATCGTAGAGCCGACGCTGATGGAATGCGTGCAAACTAAGCTCCGTATTTACTTATATACCTTTCCAATCGATGCTCACTTGTTAAGCATTACGTAATTTGCACAGCGCGACTTGCGACATTTCCAAAAACTAAATACTCATCAATGTCTATATTCACAATCTCAATATCAAAGTTGAACTAATTTCCACGTTGCAGCAAAACCAAATAAAATTGTATAAGGGGAACGATTCATCTCTGTTAATAAGGACTAAACTCTAATCATTCCCCGTTGCAACTTGAACCTTATTGAATACATTAAACTTAAAAGAACAGATTCGATCTTCCCATTGTTCTTAAACGAAATCTATGTCAATCTAAATCATAAACATTTTTCTGCCGTGAAAGAACACAGATTTACATATCCAATATTAAAGATTCGGTCAGAAAATTAACATATAGATTATTACATTAGGCTGCGATTACACTTATTGTTACAATAAAGAAAATATTAGTGGATTTTATAAGTCTAATAATAATCTTTCTATTTATCAAAAAATATGAAATATGAAATATTAAATATCAAATAATATGAACTAACTAATATAAAATAACCCAGAATAATTAACGGCACATGGATATGAGCCGTGAGGTTCATATCACAGTTTTGGATTACAGAGTCGCTTCAGAAGAAAGGAAATGACAGTGCATCTTTGTGTCGTTCACGCCCACAATATCTTTATAAGAATTATTGATAGTGCCGACATTGTTTCTCTTGTGTGGCGTAGTTGTGGTGTTCATTATTGAAAAACAAAGGGCACCGCTTATTGCCCAAGTAACCATCTTACTAATAATTAATGAAACACATGACTTATGGTAAAAGCAACAATAGACACTTGACTAAAAGTGATAAGTCACGAAATATTACAAACATGTTTCCATAGTTAAAACCGTAGGATAGAAACAATAAAATATATAGGATCAAAATGACCCGTCGGTCCATCTTTACACATTAAATCAGGAAACCAAGTTCTGCATAAACGTTAAGTATGCTGAAAAAGTTACTAAAGGGTAGAAATGTTTTTTGTTCGAACTAAATAGAAACATGGATATAAGAGGACCTTGTGGTAGCTTTCAATAATTTTTGATGCATGTCGATGGTCTTTATTTACCGAAATTATGAAGGAACGATAAATTACTGCGCATTTTATGAATTAGAGACGATTTTATACGGAAACGTTTGCTATATTCATACCAAAGCATGTTTGTTTCTTCCAAATTACGAGGTGTACTGCCAACATGAAATAAAAGAGTTGAAATTTATAGTGCAGAAAAATAGATAGATGAGGTTTTCTTAGGTTTGTATGGCTTCAGCCCTTAAATCATCACCTACAGCTACTACCAGTACCAAAGAAGAAAAACCGTGAATAATACCTAAAATATTAATTATATTTGAGTAATTGGAGGTGTAGTAAATGTTACTAAACCTACGAAATATCCCAGCATATTTTTCTATTGGCTCAGATATTAAGTTATGTAGATTACTAATTAGACGTACGACCTATAAATGTTATCTTACAGCTAATTAAGCCTAGCCTACCCAAGGGGTGGGGGTGGGGGTGGGACTCACAGCTCCAAACTTCTAGAAAATCTGTCACATAGCATGATGCTCCATGGCTTCGACAGACAGGAGAGTATGAAAGGGAGTTTCTAGCGTCTTTAACTAGATGTGGTAGTCTATGACGGAAACCCAGTAAGGCCTCTGATGTGATTTAGCTATGTGATTTCGCTCTTCTGCCACTTTGGGCTAATCGCGAAGATGAGAATGAAGATGGTATGATGAAATTAATGAAGTAACTTCGACGAACAACACCCATGTCGAGGCCATGATTCGAATCGGGGACCACTGCGGTCGTCACGCTGTGCCAACAACTCTGCCACGGAGGTCTGCGTTAAGGCTACTGAAGGCGTGTTGTAGAAAACAATTTTAGGGAAGTAAACCAAACACAAATCCGGTCACGTCGTCGTCTTGTAATCAAGGGGTCCCGGGTTCGATACCCGGTGGAGCCACATGGCACAGTGGTTCGGATCCCACTTTAAACCGTAGGTCTAGTCCCGATTATCCTTACTGTGCATAAAGTGGACTTAAAACACCAACTCAACTCAACTCAACAAATCCGGTCAATACAAATCCTAAGCCAATGACCAAAGCTTGTAGACAAAGGAAGATAGGAACCATTCATAGCCTTAGATATAATTAATAGCAAAACTCGAAATTTAATGAGTGTTTGTACATGGATAGATAGTATTCAAGATTGAGTAAGAGTTAGTCGACCCAAAGTGATATTTATCTTTCCTAGAAAAAAGTACCTGATACTTCAAAGACTTCCAAGGATATCATGGCCATCATTTCATTGGCTATCTGCGGTTATCGCATAAAATACTAAAAGATAGTTAAACACTTAATTGTCAATATTCTGTAACCTCTACCATTATACACCATTACGCTGCTGACATGGCAAACTACTGCAAAGAAGGAAGTGTTCATTGATATATTGATATCGTAATATGAGACGGTCAGAATGACAGTGGTGTAAGTCAGCGAGGGATTGTGCGGAGATAATGAAGCCTTTGTGGAAACAGTGATAAAAAAATCAATGCCGCAGATGTAGTAGTGTAAATCCTCAAAAATGCTTGAAACTAGTGCCAGATTCTATTTGATACCAGTGGATGATGTCAAAATTCACGATGAGTTGTTTAAAATAGCCGTTAATTCACTTACTTCCACCAGTGTCATCCGAAACTGTGATCGAGTATGATGAAAGGTGTTACGTTTGCTCACAACGGACGTGACTGCGACAACGGGTAACAACCAGGGGATTGTTGAGAAAAGGTATGTATGAGTCATCAAGAACCAACATTTCCATAGTAACAAAGAAATTTATGTTTTCTTCGTCAAGTACATTTTGACAATGTAAAGAACATAGGGACGGAATATAACACAAACGTGTGTCAATGTTAAGTTGTCCCTGATGAAACACTACTCATCGTCCATTTCCCCCTCGTTTGGCATTTCTTCGATGTATGGTAAGGATCCCAAGTTGTCTTCCACAGTCGAAGTATTTAAATTGCTGAAAAATGCATGATGGATGGGTGAGATGAACGGCAAGAGATCTATCATATCCTGTTTATTTTTCAAGGAAATTGGCCGGCTGTCCGGATACAACAGTGTCTTCTGTATGTTTTGCAACAACACAGGGCGTCCTTTCCGTCCAGTTGGGGTGATGTCTAACGTAAAGAAATACACAATGCCTTGAAGTGTTTCCTTGTACTTAAGACTATATGGACGCTCTTTTTCAACCCTGATCCACTGCATTTTCAGCCAGTTTACCGGATGTTTATCAGTGTTCTTCTTTCTCTTGCTGATATTCCGTTCTAAATTAGCAGTAGAATGAAACTCGCCACGGTTCATTCTACATACCGTGAACTTCTTACTGCGACGGCATGTCAACATGATGTTGTACCATTGGTCTGGCAGATACACAACTTTGCCTTAGGCGGCTAATTCTACACATCCAAAGTCCGAGTCATTCGGCAGAAAAGAATGTCCTCACACCAGAAACGTTTGGTTAATAACCTCAATGTTCGTCTTCCCACTTAGAATTAATCGCATTCGGTAGAGTGTCATGTTAATATTTCTATTTTCGCCTGTACAAGTATCACTATAAACTATGACCTTTTTTATCATTAGCTTGTGATGCTAAATGTTTGATTAGGCATGAAGATACCTCTTGCGACCCTCGGGATGCTGTTGTTTCGTCCCAAACCTAAAAATAACCAGTGTCTTTCTCCAAGTCATGAACACCGAAGTTGTAACAATATATGTTTCGTTTGTAATACGCCTTACTTACGGTTAATATTGGAAAAGGCAGTGGTTTCTGTAAGTCCATGCTGCAGACATAAGTGTCCGGATCATTTTGCAGCAAAACAAGAAAACGGATCAGGAATCCTGCACGCTATAAACAAAACATTGCGAAGCGACGAAGAAATTCCAGGCTTCTATATGTCAACAAGAGAGGTAACAAAATTGATGAAAAAATGTTTTCTGATGTGCCGTGTAATTGTAAACGGAAATGTAATGATCGGTTTGCACAAGGCGAGCGCAAGAGTATGTTTGACTATTTTTGGGAAATACAGGATGTTAGGAGGAAAAACGCATTTATTTGTGGCCTAATACAACGGAATGAAGTGAAACAACGACGATCACAAAAAGAGGGAGGGTTAATATGGGGATGGTCCAACAAATATTTTCTAAAGGCGGATAAGAGTGTCTCTGTCCTCGTTTGTAAAAATAAATATTTTCTCAATACATTCTGTGTGTCTGATGGAAGGGTTACCAGGGCCCTAAAGAAGGTTGTGGACGGTAAGGTTCCTGGCGAGGACGTCAGAGGTAGAAATGGCTGCCCGACAAGAAAAGTAGCGGATGTTTATACTAACTATGTAATGGACCATATTCAATCATTCCCGTCGTATTATAGCCATTACACAAGGAAACAAAATCCACACAGAACGTACCTATGTGAGACGCTAAATATCAGAAAAATGTACCTGATGTATGTAGAACAATGCAACTCTGTTGCGAGGACGCCTGTAAAAGAGCATTACTACCGGCATATTTTCAACACCAGACTTAATTTGCATTTTTACGTTCCCAAGAAAGATACGTGTAAAATGTGTGATAAATTTAAAATACAATACTCCAACCCTGATAGCAGTGACGCAGAAAAAGTGAAGTTGCAGACATATCAGGAACTGCATTTACGAAAAGCTGAGGCAGCCAGAGATTCCATGAAAAATGATGCCAAGTCGGCGAAGAATGATCCGGACACTTATGTCTGCAGCATGGACTTACAGAAAGCACTGCCTTTTCCAATATTAACCGTAAGTAAGGCGTATTACAAACGAAACATATATTGTTACAACTTCGGTGTTCATGACTTGGAGAAAGACACTGGTTATTTTTAGGTTTGGGACGAAACAACAGAATCCCGAGGGTCGCAAGAGGTATCTTCATGCCTAATCAAACATTTAGCATCACAAGCTAATGATAAAAAGGTCATAGTTTATAGTGATACCTGTACAGGCGAAAATAGAAATATTAACATGACACTCTACCTAATGAAACATGGCGGACGGGATCGGCTGTGTCTAGTATCGTGCGGAACTTCACCTCTACATTTCTCTGGTACAACGTGCCTTTTCAATCAGTGCTATGTGTTAAAATATAACCAGAGTCCCTCAGACTCATGTGAGCTACAAACTCTGTCTAACTGAAAGCCGAGGGCCATAAAAATAAGCTTTTTTTACCAGTTACAAGATATGGGATTGCCCGAACAACACAGTTCTCAAACGGTGACCACGATCCTCCGACTCAGTGTTGCTACCTACGGACGAGCATGGCCTCCAAAAAGAAAAACAGTAGCAGCCTGGACAAGAGATGCAGTCTTCTGGAGGCAACTCTCAGCAAATTGGACTCCAAAGTGTCGGGGGCTTTGAAGTTCCTGCCACAGTGTCAACCCTCGGTCAAAACGGCCGCCGCAGAGACAGTTTCAAACAGCACCATCTTCGAATGCCTTTAAGAAGAAATCAAGGATCTTAAGAACCAGATATTGGAGCTGCGATCAGATATGGATAGTTTTCACAGCAGAATGCTATCACAGGAGGAAGCTATAGACGCCGCTGAGCAGTATAGCAGGAGAAACTGCCTTCTCCTCCATGGAATCTCGGAAACGCCAGACGAGGACACGATGAGGGTTGTCACGGACACCTTTTCATCGAAACTCGGCATCAGTCTTAACGCCTCCGATGTGGATCGCCTGCACAGGTTGGGTCCCAAACGTACTCGGACGTCGGCCGAAGTTGTGCAGCAGCGATACCGCCCCATAATCGTTAAGTTCCTGAGGTACCAAACTCGGGAACACGTGTATAAAAACAAAAAGAAACTAAAAGGAAGCGGCCTTTTGATAACAGAGTCCCTGACAGCGACGAGACAACATCTTCTCCACCGCGCCAAGGAGACGGGGATGGGGAGGGGGATGTGCAATATATTTAAAAGAAAACATTCCCGTAAAAATCATCTCTTGTTCTCAAGGAGAATACTCGGGTAGTTCGGAATATTTGATACTTGAGCTAAATATAAACAACCAGAAAATCCTGCTCAGCGGAGTGTATGGACCCCCAAAAACAGTTTTTGAAAATTTTGAAAAGGAAATATCCAAATTTTTACCATTATACGAAAATTGTGTTATATTAAACTTTGACCTCCTGAGCTCCAAACCGGAAGTACGGAATTACAAAGACACCATATCGTCTCTCAACCTGTCAGCCTGCCCGTTAAAAGCTACACATCGTTCTCAACAAAGCGAAACTCTTATTGACCACATATTAACAACTAACCCACTAAAAATTATAAATTTCGGACAATTCCCAGTCCCAGGCATATCGAAGCACGATCTTATTTTTATGTCCTTTTCTCTTAAAACATATAAATACAAACCAAAAGTAATCTCCCTCAGAGATTTTAAACGACTCGACATTCAAGCCCTGAATATCGAAGCAGCAAATATGCCATGGCACCTGGTCGCTTCTTTTCAAACGGTGGATGAGAAAGTGAACTTCCTGAACTACCTCATCCTACAGGTTTACGACAAGCACGCGCCCGTGTAAAGAAAGAGAGTTGCGAGACCTCCCAGCCCCTGGATTTCCCCCGAGATCCTGCAGCTGATGTCCCGCAAGAATGCAGAACACAGGCAATATAAGTCCGCACTCAAATCAAACCTGCAGTCAGTGCGTGATTATTTCGAAGAATACCGCATTCTTCGGAATCTGTGCACGCAGGGAATACGAAAAAGAAAGTTTTCCTTTGCCAGGCAACTCTTAAACTATAGATCGCAACCGAAATCGCTGTGGAACAAACTTAAAATGTTCGGCGTTGGGAAAAAACGTGATGGAAATGAAATAATTGGCATTTCCACTGAAGAACTAAATGGTCATTTTCAGAACTCATCAGACATAAATCCTAAAATTAAGAAACGTTCGATCGACTCCATAAGTGTTCACAAAAGCAAAAAAAAAAAAAAAAAAATTGTTTTGATTTCTCTTTTATAACTCATGCTAAGGTCCAAACTGCAATTAATAAAATCAAATCCAATGCAAACGGAGCAGATGAAATTTCTATAAACATGTTAAAATGTATCGCTTCCCACATCTCATTTGCAATTGCAGACGTTTTCAACACATCCCTGTATACTGGCACATTCCCAAATATTTGGAAACTCGCTCACATACGCCCCCTGGCTAAAATCACCAACATATTAAGCGCTCAAGATTTTCGACCGATCAGTATTCTCCCCACTTTGTCAAAAGTATTTGAACACATCGTGCACGAGCAAATTTTTAATTATGTACAATCGAAAAATATGTTAAACCCCTTCCAGTCCGGTTTTCGCCCACAACACAGCACCAGCACAGCACTCATTAAAGTGGTGGATGACGTAAGGTCAGCGATGGATAAGAGATATCTGACAATGATGGTTCTCTTCGATTACAGCAAAGCCTTCCAAACCGTCGACCACGATATCCTGCTGCCAAAATTGTCATCGTATTTCAACTTCTCCCAACCCGCTGTTGACTGGACTCGATCATTCTTAGCAGCCAGACAGCAATGCACATTAGTTTCTGAAAATAAGTCGTCATGGCTGCCGATAAATTGCGGTGTTCCCCAAGGAAGCGTTTTGTCTCCGCTACTGTTCTCCATGTACATAAATGACATATCGGAAACATTTCAATCAACGAATTACCATCTGTACGCTGATGACGTCCAATGTTACTTATCGTTCACTAAAACAAACATCAATATGGCCATCAAAGCCCTAAACGTTGATATTATGAACGTCTGCAAGTGGTCTCAGGCAAACGGTCTACGAGTAAATGCTGAGAAAACTAAATGTATTTTAATTGGCTCACGGCACCTCATATCCACAACAGCGAAGTCCTCCATCCCGGACATTCTTGTAGACGGAAAACCCATTTCACTATCACTTTCGGTCAAAGACCTGGGAATTGTTGTGGACGAAAACCTCACCTGGAGTGACCATGTGAAGGCCATATGCAAAAAATCTTACGCAGCATTACACTCACTGTACCGCCTAAAAAAATCTTACCACAAGAGGTAAAGAAAACACTTGTGGAATCGCTAGTTTTGTCGCAAATAGACTACTGCGACTTGACGTATGTTGACCTCAACGGTGAACTAGCAAGACGTCTACAGCGAATACAAAATGCATGTGTACCTTTTATTTATAACATCAAACATTTTGACCACCTTACCCCGGCTTTCAAAGACCTAGGCTGGTTCGACCTTTCAACACGCCGTCGGTTCCACGCTCTTACAGCGCTCTACAAAATAGTGCATTCAAGAGAACCCCCTTACCTATTTTCATGATTTCAACCCCTAAGCGCAGCACACACCTTTGCTACCCGTTCACGAAACAACTCCCTGCTCACCATCCCCTCCCACAAGACAGCGTTTTACGGAAATTCCTTCACGGTCACTGCCACCAGAGCGTGGAACGACCTCCCAATGGCATAAGAAACTCTTCTTCTCTTGGCAATTTCAAATCAAAATTAAGAAAGCATCTTCTGGAAGCAACTTATCAGTACTGAAAACAAGGAAGGAAAATAAAATGAAACCTCTCTTGATCTAAATTTGCAGGCCAAACACCAACCGACTTTTCTGTATTTTAAGTATTTTTGTTATGTGTGTGTTCATGCTGTACGTGCATTTTTTACGTTTCTTACAGCATATATGTGTATTTTTGTGTTTTGTCTTTTTGTGTTTTTTCTTTTTTGTGTTTTTCTTCTTTCTTTTTGTGTTTTTTCTTTTTTTGTGTTTTTTTATTTTCTTTGGTATTTTGATCTTTTATGTTTCCTAAACTGTTAGATATTACAACTAAATTTGTAAAATCTGAAGTAGAGATGGTTAAGTGTAAGAAAAGGCTTGTGCCTTAACTTCACCATCCAAAAGAAGAAGTAAATAAATAAATAAATAAAATAAATAAATTCTAAGTGGGAAGACAAACATTGAGGTTATTGACCAAACGTTTCTGGTGTGAGGACATTCTTTTCTGCCGAATGACTCGGACTTTGGATGTGTAGAATTAGCCGCCTAAGGCAAAGTTGTGTATCTGCCAGACCAATGGTACAACATCATGTTGACATGCCGTCGCAGTAAGAAGTTCACGGTATGTAGAATGAACCGTGGCGAGTTTCATTCTACTGCTAATTTAGAACGGAATATCAGCAAGAGAAAGAAGAACACTGATAAACATCCGGTAAACTGGCTGAAAATGCAGTGGATCAGGGTTGAAAAAGAGCGTCCATATAGTCTTAAGTACAAGGAAACACTTCAAGGCATTGTGTATTTCTTTACGTTAGACATCACCCCAACTGGACGGAAAGGACGCCCTGTGTTGTTGCAAAACATACAGAAGACACTGTTGTATCCGGACAGCCGGCCAATTTCCTTGAAAAATAAACAGGATATGATAGATCTCTTGCCGTTCATCTCACCCATCCATCACGCATTTTTCAGCAATTTAAATACTTCGACTGTGGAAGACAACTTGGGATCCTTACCATACATCGAAGAAATGCCAAACGAGGGGGAAATGGACGATGAGTAGTGTTTCATCAGGGACAACTTAACATTGACACACGTTTGTGTTATATTCCGTCCCTATGTTCTTTACATTGTCAAAATGTACTTGACGAAGAAAACATAAATTTCTTTGTTACTATGGAAATGTTGGTTCTTGATGACTCATACATACCTTTTCTCAACAATCCCCTGGTTGTTACCCGTTGTCGCAGTCACGTCCGTTGTGAGCAAACGTAACACCTTTCATCATACTCGATCACAGTTTCGGATGACACTGGTGGAAGTAAGTGAATTAACGGCTATTTTAAACAACTCATCGTGAATTTTGACATCATCCACTGGTATCAAATAGAATCTGGCACTAGTTTCAAGCATTTTTGAGGATTTACACTACTACATCTGCGGCATTGATTTTTTTATCACTGTTTCCACAAAGGCTTCATTATCTCCGCACAATCCCTCGCTGACTTACACCACTGTCATTCTGACCGTCTCATATTACGATATCAATATATCAATGAACACTTCCTTCTTTGCAGTAGTTTGCCATGTCAGCAGCGTAATGGTGTATAATGGTAGAGGTTACAGAATATTGACAATTAAGTGTTTAACTATCTTTTAGTATTTTATGCGATAACCGCAGATAGCCAATGAAATGATGGCCATGATATCCTTGGAAGTCTTTGAAGTATCAGGTACTTTTTTCTAGGAAAGATAAATATCACTTTGGGTCGACTAACTCTTACTCAATCTTGAATACTATCTATCCATGTACAAACACTCATTAAATTTCGAGTTTTGCTATTAATTATATCTAAGGCTATGAATGGTTCCTATCTTCCTTTGTCTACAAGCTTTGGTCATTGGCTTAGGATTTGTATTGACCGGATTTGTTGAGTTGAGTTGAGTTGGTGTTTTAAGTCCACTTTATGCACAGTAAGGATAATCGGGACTAGACCTACGGTTTAAAGTGGGATCCGAACCACTGTGCCATGTGGCTCCACCGGGTATCGAACCCGGGACCCCTTGATTACAAGACGACGACGTGACCGGATTTGTGTTTGGTTTACTTCCCTAAAATTGTTTTCTACAACACGCCTTCAGTAGCCTTAACGCAGACCTCCGTGGGTCGACATGTAGTCCTGTAGATTCATGTCCTTGTTTAACACATGATTTTGCTGTGTCACACATGTCAGTGTATATTGATTTATAATACTATTTTGGAGTGTAGAACTTGTGATGTTTGGCAGCATCAGGATTTTCAAGTCTCTTAGGGACGTGACGTTGCCGGGGCAATTCTGGTTCATCAACTAGGCTCCGTTTGGGGATCATTTCACTGGAAACCGACAATAAAGAAACTCGAAATAAAATACATACAGGAATTGTACTCGTTTTGTACCGAAATGTACCACAAAAATTTCGTTTTGTACCAAGTTCCTTATACCAGATATCGAATACCAAAATACCGGGTTCCAGTGAAACGATAAAACCCCGACAATCGAATTTCGACGTTTTTATGATGGCATCGAATTGTACTCGTTTTGTACCGAAATGTACCACAAAAATTTCGTTTTCTACCAAAATCCTTATACCAGATAACATGTACCAAAATACCGGGTTCCAGTGAAATGGTATTTTCGAAATTCGAAAATTGAGGTTCTGATACTGCCATCGAATAGTACTCGTTTTGTACCAAAATGTACCACAAAAATTTCGTTTTGTACCAAGTTCCTTATACCAGATATCGTATACCAAAATACCGGGTTCCAGTGAAACGATAAAACCCCGACAATCGAATTTCGACGTTTTAATGATGGCATCGAATTGTACTCGTTTTGTACCGAAATGTACCACAAAAATTTCGTTTTGTACCAAAATCCTTATACCAGATAACGTGTACCAAAATACCGGGTTCCAGTGAAATGGTATTTTCGAAAATCGAAAATTGAGGTTCTGATACTGCCATCGAATAGTACTCGTTTTGTACCAAAATGTACCACAAAAATTTCGTTTTGTACCAAGTTCCTTATACCAGATATCGTATACCAAAATACCGGGTTCCAGTGAAACGATAAAACCCCGACAATCGAATTTCGACGTTTTTATGATGGCATCGAATTGTACTCGTTTTGTACCGAAATGTACCACAAAAATTTCGTTTTGTACCAAAATCCTTATACCAGATAACGTGTACCAAAATACAGGGTTCCAGTGAAATGGTATTTTCGAAATTCGAAAATTGAGGTTCTGATACTGCCATCGAATAGTACTCGTTTTGTACCAAAATGTACCACAAAAATTTCGTTTTGTACCAAGTTCCTTATACCAGATATCGTATACCAAAATACCGGGTTCCAGTGAAACGATAAGACGGGATCATTTCACTGGAACCCGACAATAAAGAAAGTCGAAATAAAATACATACACGAATTGAACTCGTTTTGTACCGAAATGTACCACAAAAATTTCGTTTTGTACCAAGTTCCTTATACCAGATATCGTATACCAAAATGCCGGGTTCCAGTGAAACGATAAAACCCCGACAATCGAATTTCGACGTTTTTATGATGGCATCGAATTGTACTCGTTTTGTACCGAAATGTACCACAAAAATTTCGTTTTGTACAAAAATCCTTATACCAGATAACGTGTACCAAAATACCGGGTTCCAGTGAAATGGTATTTTCGAAATTCGAAAATTGAGGTTCTGATACTGCCATCGAATAGTACTCGTTTTGAACCAAAATGTACCACAAAAATTTCGTTTTGTACCAAGTTCCTTATACCAGATATCGTATACCAAAATACCGGGTTCCAGTGAAACGATAAAACCCCGACAATCGAATTTCGACGTTTTTATGATGGCATCGAATTGTACTCGTTTTGTACCGAAATGTACCACAAAAAATTCGTTTTGTACCAAAATCCTTATACCAGATAACGTATACCAAAATACCGGGTTCCAGTGAAATGGTATTTTCGAAATTCGAAAATTGAGGTTCTGATACTGCCATCGAATAGTACTCGTTTTGTACCAAAATGTACCACAAAAATTTCGTTTTGTACCAAAATCCTTATACCAGATAACGTGTACCAAAATACCGGGTTCCAGTGAAATGGTATTTTCGAAAATCGAAAATTGAGGTTCTGATACTGCCATCGAATAGTACTCGTTTTGTACCAAAATGTACCACAAAAATTTCGTTTTGTACCAAGTTCCTTATACCAGATATCGTATACCAAAATACCGGGTTCCAGTGAAACGATAAAACCCCGACAATCGAATTTCGACGTTTTTATGATGGCATCGAATTGTACTCGTTTTGTACCGAAATGTACCACAAAAATTTCGTTTTGTACCAAAATCCTTATACCAGATAACGTGTACCAAAATACAGGGTTCCAGTGAAATGGTATTTTCGAAATTCGAAAATTGAGGTTCTGATACTGCCATCGAATAGTACTCGTTTTGTACCAAAATGTACCACAAAAATTTCGTTTTGTACCAAGTTCCTTATACCAGATATCGTATACCAAAATACCGGGTTCCAGTGAAACGATAAGACGGGATCATTTCACTGGAACCCGACAATAAAGAAAGACGAAATAAAATACATACACGAATTGTACTCGTTTTGTACCGAAATGTACCACAAAAATTTCGTTTTGTACCAAGTTCCTTATACCAGATATCGTATACCAAAATGCCGGGTTCCAGTGAAACGATAAAACCCCGACAATCGAATTTCGACGTTTTTATGATGGCATCGAATTGTACTCGTTTTGTACCGAAATGTACCACAAAAATTTCGTTTTGTACCAAAATCCTTATACCAGATAACGTGTACCAAAATACCGGGTTCCAGTGAAATGGTATTTTCGAAATTCGAAAATTGAGGTTCTGATACTGCCATCGAATAGTACTCGTTTTGAACCAAAATGTACCACAAAAATTTCGTTTTGTACCAAGTTCCTTATACCAGATATCGTATACCAAAATACCGGGTTCCAGTGAAACGATAAAACCCCGACAATCGAATTTCGACGTTTTTATGATGGCATCGAATTGTACTCGTTTTGTACCGAAATGTACCACAAAAATTTCGTTTTGTACCAAAATCCTTATACCAGATATCGTATACCAAAATACCGGGTTCCAGTGAAACGATAAAACCCCGACAATCGAATTTCCACGTTTTTATGATGGCATCGAATTGTACTCGTTTTGTACCGAAATGTACCACAAAAATTTGGTTTTGTACCAAAATCCTTATACCAGATAACGTGTACCAAAATACCGGGTTCCAGTGAAATGGTATTTTCGAAATTCGAAAATTGAGGTTCTGATACTGCCATCGAATAGTACTCGTTTTGTACCAAAATGTACCACAAAAATTTCGTTTTGTACTAAGTTCCTTATACCAGATATCGTATATCAAAATACCGGGTTCCAGTGAAACGATAAAACCCCGACAATCGAATTTCGACGTTTTTATGATGGCATCAATTTGTACTCGTTTTGTACCGAAATGTACCACAAGAATTTCGTTTTGTACCAAAATCCTTATACCAGATAACGTGTACCAAAATTCCGGGTTCCAGTGAAATGGTATTTTCGAAATTCGAAAATTGAGGTTCTGATACTGCCATCGAATAGTACTCGTTTTGTACCGAAACGTACCACAAAAATTTCGTTTTGTACCAAGTTCCTTATACCAGATATCGTATACCAAAATACCGGGTTCCAGTGAAACGATAAAACCCCGACAATCGAATTTCAACTTTTTTATGATGTCATCGAAATGTACTCGTTTTGTACCGAAATGTACCACAAAAATTTCGTTTTGTACCAAAATCCTTATACCAGATATAGTATACCAAAATACCGGGTTCCAGTGAAATGGTATTTTCGAAATTCGAAAATTGAGGTTCTGATACTGCCACCGAATAGTACTCGTTTTGTACCGAAATGTACCACAAAAATTTCGTTTTGTACCAAGTTCGTTATACCAGATATCGTATACCAAAATACCGGGTTCCAGTGAAACGATAAAACCCCGACAATCGAATTTCAACGTTTTATGATGTCATCGAAGAGTACTCGTTTTGTACCGAAATGTACCACAAAAATTTCGTTTTCTACCAAATCCTTATACCAGATAACGTGTACCAAAATACCGGGTTCCAGTGAAATGGTATTTTCGAAATTCGAAAATTGAGGTTCTGATACTGCCATCGAATAGTACTCGTTTTGTACCAAAATGTACCACAAAAATTTCGTTTTGTACCAAGTTCCTTATACCAGATATCGTATACCAAAATACCGGGTTCCAGTGAAACGATAAAACGGGATCATTTCACTGGAACCCGACAATAAAGAAACTCCAAATAAAATACATACAAGAATTGTACTCGTTTTGTACCGAAATGTACCACAAAAATTTCGTTTTGTACCAAGTTCCTTATACCAGATATCGTATACCAAAATACCGGGTTCCAGTGAAACGATAAAACCCCGACAATCGAATTTCGACGTTTTTATGATGGCATCGAATTGTACTCGTTTTGTACCGAAATGTACCACAAAAATTTCGTTTTGTACCAAAATCCTTATACCAGATAACGTGTACCAAAATACAGGGTTCCAGTGAAATGGTATTTTCGAAATTCGAAAATTGAGGTTCTGATACTGCCATCGAATAGTACTCGTTTTGTACCAAAATGTACCACAAAAATTTCGTTTTGTACCAAGTTCCTTATACCAGATATCGTATACCAAAATACCGGGTTCCAGTGAAACGATAAGACGGGATCATTTCACTGGAACCCGACAATAAAGAAAGTCGAAATAAAATACATACACGAATTGTACTCGTTTTGTACCGAAATGTACCACAAAAATTTCGTTTTGTACCAAGTTCCTTATACCAGATATCGTATACCAAAATACCGGGTTCCAGTGAAACGATAAAACCCCGACAATCGAATTTCGACGTTTTTATGATGGCATCGAATTGTACTCGTTTTGTACCGAAATGTACCACAAAAATTTCGTTTTGTACCAAAATCCTTATACCAGATAACGTGTACCAAAATACCGGGTTCCAGTGAAATGGTATTTTCGAAATTCGAAAATTGAGGTTCTGATACTGCCATCGAATAGTACTCGTTTTGAACCAAAATGTACCACAAAAATTTCGTTTTGTACCAAGTTCCTTATACCAGATATCGTATATCAAAATACCGGGTTCCAGTGAAACGATAAAACCCCGACAATCGAATTTCGACGTTTTTATGATGGCATCAATTTGTACTCGTTTTGTACCGAAATGTACCACAAGAATTTCGTTTTGTACCAAAATCCTTATACCAGATAACGTGTACCAAAATTCCGGGTTCCAGTGAAATGGTATTTTCGAAATTCGAAAATTGAGGTTCTGATACTGCCATCGAATAGTACTCGTTTTGTACCGAAACGTACCACAAAAATTTCGTTTTGTACCAAGTTCCTTATACCAGATATCGTATACCAAAATACCGGGTTCCAGTGAAACGATAAAACCCCGACAATCGAATTTCAACTTTTTTATGATGTCATCGAAATGTACTCGTTTTGTACCGAAATGTACCACAAAAATTTCGTTTTGTACCAAAATCCTTATACCAGATATAGTATACCAAAATACCGGGTTCCAGTGAAATGGTATTTTCGAAATTCGAAAATTGAGGTTCTGATACTGCCACCGAATAGTACTCGTTTTGTACCGAAATGTACCACAAAAATTTCGTTTTGTACCAAGTTCGTTATACCAGATATCGTATACCAAAATACCGGGTTCCAGTGAAACGATAAAACCCCGACAATCGAATTTCAACGTTTTATGATGTCATCGAAGAGTACTCGTTTTGTACCGAAATGTACCACAAAAATTTCGTTTTGTACCAAATCCTTATACCAGATAACGTGTACCAAAATACCGGGTTCCAGTGAAATGGTATTTTCGAAATTCGAAAATTGAGGTTCTGATACTGCCATCGAATAGTACTCGTTTTGTACCAAAATGTACCACAAAAATTTCGTTTTGTACCAAGTTCCTTATACCAGATATCGTATACCAAAATACCGGGTTCCAGTGAAACGATAAAACGGGATCATTTCACTGGAACCCGACAATAAAGAAACTCCAAATAAAATACATACAAGAATTGTACTCGTTTTGTACCGAAATGTACCACAAAAATTTCGTTTTGTACCAAGTTCCTTATACCAGATATCGTATACCAAAATACCGGGTTCCAGTGAAACGATAAAACCCCGACAATCGAATTTCGACGTTTTTATGATGGCATCGAATTGTACTCGTTTTGTACCGAAATGTACCACAAAAATTTCGTTTTGTACCAAAATCCATATACCAGATAACGTGTACCAAAATACCGGGTTCCAGTGAAATGGTATTTTCGAAATTCGAAAATTGAGGTTCTGATACTGCCATCGAATAGTACTCGTTTTGTACCAAAATGTACCACAAAAATTTCGTTTTGTACCAAGTTCCTTATACCAGATATCGTATACCAAAATACCGGGTTCCAGTGAAACGATAAAACCCCGACAATCGAATTTCGACGTTTTTATGATGGCATCGAATTGTACACGTTTTGTACCGAAATGTACCACAAAGATTTCGTTTTGTACCAAAATCCTTATACCAGATAACGTGTACCAAAATACCGGGTTCCAGTGAAATGGTATTTTCGAAATTCGAAAATTGAGGTTCTGATACTGCCATCGAATAGTACTCGTTTTGTACCAAAATGTACCACAAAAATTTCGTTTTGTACCAAGTTCCTTATACCAGATATCGTATACCAAAATACCGGGTTCTAGTGAAACGATAAAACCCCGACAATCGAATTTCGACGTTTTTATGATGGCATCGAATTGTACTCGTTTTGTACCGAAATGTACCACAAAAATTTCGTTTTGTACCAAAATCCTTATACCAGATAACGTGTACCAAAATACCGGGTTCCAGTGAAATGGTATTTTCGAAATTCGAAAATTGAGGTTCTGATACTGCCATCGAATAGTACTCGTTTTGTACCAAAATGTACCACAAAAATTTCGTTTTGTACCAAGTTCCTTATACCAGATATCGTATATCAAAATACCGGGTTCCAGTGAAACGATAAAACGGGATCATTTCACTGGAACCCGACAATAAAGAAACTTCTAAATAAAATACATACACGAATTGTACTCGTTTTATACCGAAATGTACCACAAAAATTTCGTTTTGTACCAAGTTCCTTATACCAGATATCGTATACCAAAATACCGGGTTCCAGTGAAACGATAAAACCCCGACAATCGAATTTCGACGTTTTTATGATGTCATCAAATTGTACTCGTTTTGTTCCGAAATGTACCACAAAAATTTCGTTTTGTACCAAAATCCTTATACCAGATAACGTGTACCAAAATACCGGGTTCCAGTGAAATGGTATTTTCGAAATTCGAAAATTGAGGTTCTGATACTGCCATCGAATAGTACTCGTTTTGTACCGAAGTGTACCACAAAAATTTCGTTTTGTACCAAGTTCCTTATACCAGATATCGTATACCAAAATACCGGGTTCCAGTGAAACGATAAAACCCCGACAATCGAATTTCGACGTTTTTATGATGGCATCGAATTGTACTCGTTTTGTACCGAAATGTACCACAAAAATTTCGTTTTGTACCAAAATCCTTATACCAGATAACGTGTACCAAAATACCGGGTTCCAGTGAAATGGTATTTTCGAAATTCGAAAATTGAGGTTCTGATACTGCCATCGAATAGTACTCGTTTTGTACCAAAATGTACCACAAAAATTTCGTTTTGTACCAAGTTCCTTATACCAGATATCGTATACCAAAATACCGGGTTCCAGTGAAACGATAAAACCCCGACAATCGAATTTCGACGTTTTTATGATGGCATCGAATTGTACTCGTTTTGTACCGAAATGTACCACAAAAATTTGGTTTTGTACCAAAATCCTTATACCAGATAACGTGTACCAAAATACCGGGTTCCAGTGAAATGGTATTTTCGAAATTCGAAAATTGAGGTTCTGATACTGCCATCGAATAGTACTCGTTTTGTACCAAAATGTACCACAAAAATTTCGTTTTGTACTAAGTTCCTTATACCAGATATCGTATATCAAAATACCGGGTTCCAGTGAAACGATAAAACGGGATCATTTCACTGGAACCCGACAATAAAGAAACTTTTAAATAAAATACATACACGAATTGTACTCGTTTTGTACCGAAATGTACCACAAAAATTTCGTTTTGTACCAAGTTCCTTATACCAGATATCGTATACCAAAATACCGGGTCCCAGTGAAACGATAAAACCCCGACAATCGAATTTCGACGTTTTTATGATGGCATCAAATTGTACTCGTTTTGTACCGAAATGTACCACAAGAATTTCGTTTTGTACCAAAATCCTTATACCAGATAACGTGTACCAAAATTCCGGGTTCCAGTGAAATGGTATTTTCGAAATTCGAAAATTGAGGTTCTGATACGGCCATCGAATAGTACTCGTTTTGTACCGAAATGTACCACAAAAATTTCGTTTTGTACCAAGTTCGTTATACCAGATATCGTATACCAAAATACCGGGTTCCAGTGAAACGATAAAACCCCGACAATCGAATTTCAACGTTTTATGATGTCATCGAAGAGTACTCGTTTTGTACCGAAATGTACCACAAAAATTTCGTTTTGTACCAAAATCCTTATACCAGATAACGTGTACCAAAATACCGGGTTTCAGTGAAATGGTATTTTCGAAATTCGAAAATTGAGGTTCTGATACTGCCATCGAATAGTACTCGTTTTGTACCAAAATGTACCACAAAAATTTCGTTTTGTACCAAGTTCCTTATACCAGATATCGTATACCAAAATACCGGGTTCCAGTGAAACGATAAAACGGGATCATTTCACTGGAACCCGACAATAAAGAAACTCCAAATAAAATACATACAAGAATTGTACTCGTTTTGTACCGAAATGTACCACAAAAATTTCGTTTTGTACCAAGTTCCTTATACCAGATATCGTATACCAAAATACCGGGTTCCAGTGAAATGGTATTTTCGAAATTCGAAAATTGAGGTTCTGATACTGCCATCGAATAGTACTCGTTTTGTACCAAAATGTACCACAAAAATTTCGTTTTGTACCAAGTTCCTTATACCAGATATCGTATACCAAAATACCGGGTTCTAGTGAAACGATAAAACCCCGACAATCGAATTTCGACGTTTTTATGATGGCATCGAATTGTACTCGTTTTGAACCGAAATGTACCACAAAAATTTCGTTTTGTACCAAAATCCTTATACCAGATAACGTGTACCAAAATACCGGGTTCCAGTGAAATGGTATTTTCGAAATTCGAAAATTGAGGTTCTGATACTGCCATCGAATAGTACTCGTTTTGTACCAAAATGTACCACAAAAATTTCGTTTTGTACCAAGTTCCTTATACCAGATATCGTATATCAAAATACCGGGTTCCAGTGAAACGATAAAACGGGATCATTTCACTGGAACCCGACAATAAAGAAACTTCTAAATAAAATACATACACGAATTGTACTCGTTTTATACCGAAATGTACCACAAAAATTTCGTTTTGTACCAAGTTCCTTATACCAGATATCGTATACCAAAATACCGGGTTCCAGTGAAACGATAAAACCCCGACAATCGAATTTCGACGTTTTTATGATGTCATCAAATTGTACTCGTTTTGTTCCGAAATGTACCACAAAAATTTCGTTTTGTACCAAAATCCTTATACCAGATAACGTGTACCAAAATACCGGGTTCCAGTGAAATGGTATTTTCGAAATTCGAAAATTGAGGTTCTGATACTGCCATCGAATAGTACTCGTTTTGTACCGAAATGTACCACAAAAATTTCGTTTTGTACCAAGTTCCTTATACCAGATATCGTATACCAAAATACCGGGTTCCAGTGAAACGATAAAACCCCGACAATCGAATTTCGACGTTTTTATGATGGCATCGAATTGTACTCGTTTTGTACCGAAATGTACCACAAAAATTTCGTTTTGTACCAAAATCCTTATACCAGATAACGTGTACCAAAATACCGGGTTCCAGTGAAATGGTATTTTCGAAATTCGAAAATTGAGGTTCTGATACTGCCATCGAATAGTACTCGTTTTGTACCAAAATGTACCACAAAAATTTCGTTTTGTACCAAGTTCCTTATACCAGATATCGTATACCAAAATACCGGGTTCCAGTGAAACGATAAAACCCCGACAATCGAATTTCGACGTTTTTATGATGGCATCGAATTGTACTCGTTTTGTACCGAAATGTACCACAAAAATTTCGTTTTGTACCAAAATCCTTATACCAGATAACGTGTACCAAAATACCGGGTTCCAGTGAAATGGTATTTTCGAAATTCGAAAATTGAGGTTCTGATACTGCCATCGAATAGTACTCGTTTTGTACCAAAATGTACCACAAAAATTTCGTTTTGTACTAAGTTCCTTATACCAGATATCGTATATCAAAATACCGGGTTCCAGTGAAACGATAAAACGGGATCATTTCACTGGAACCCGACAATAAAGAAACTTTTAAATAAAATACATACACGAATTGTACTCGTTTTGTACCGAAATGTACCACAAAAATTTCGTTTTGTACCAAGTTCCTTATACCAGATATCGTATACCAAAATACCGGGTTCCAGTGAAATGATAAAACCCCGACAATCGAATTTCGACGTTTTTATGATGGCATCAAATTGTACTCGTTTTGTACCGAAATGTACCATAAGAATTTCGTTTTGTACCAAAATCCTTATACCAGATAACGTGTACCAAAATTCCGGGTTCCAGTGAAATGGTATTTTCGAAATTCGAAAATTGAGGTTCTGATACTGCCATCGAATAGTACTCGTTTTGTACCGAAATGTACCACAAAAATTTCGTTTTGTACCAAGTTCCTTATACCAGATATCGTATACCAAAATACCGGGTTCCAGTGAAACGATAAAACCCCGACAATCGAATTTCAACGTTTTTATGATGTCATCGAAATGTACTCGTTTTGTACCGAAATGTACCACAAAAATTTCGTTTTGTACCAAAATCCTTATACCAGATATCGTATACCAAAATACCGGGTTCCAGTGAAATGGTATTTTCGAAATTCGAAAATTGAGGTTCTGATACTGCCACCGAATAGTACTCGTTTTGTACCGAAATGTACCACAAAAATTTCGTTTTGTACCAAGTTCGTTATACCAGATATCGTATACCAAAATACCGGGTTCCAGTGAAACGATAAAACCACGACAATCGAATTTCAACGTTTTATGATGTCATCGAAGAGTACTCGTTTTGTACCGAAATGTACCATAAAAATTTCGTTTTGTACCAAAATCCTTATACCAGATAACGTGTACCAAAATACCGGGTTCCAGTGAAATGGTATTTTCGAAATTCGAAAATTGAGGTTCTGATACTGCCATCGAGTAGTACTCGTTTTGTACCAAAATGTACCACAAAAATTTCGTTTTGTACCAAGTTCCTTATACCAGATATCGTATACCAAAATACCGGGTTCCAGTGAAACGATAAAACGGGATCATTTCACTGGAACCCGACAATAAAGAAACTCCAAATAAAATACATACAAGAATTGTACTCGTTTTATACCGAAATGTACCACAAAAATTTCGTTTTGTACCAAGTTCCTTATACCAGATATCGTATACCAAAATACCGGGTTCCAGTGAAACGATAAAACCCCGACAATCGAATTTCGACGTTTTTATGATGGCATCGAATTGTACTCGTTTTGTACCGAAATGTACCACAAAAATTTCGTTTTGTACCAAAATCCATATACCAGATAACGTGTACCAAAATACCGGGTTCCAGTGAAATGGTATTTTCGAAATTCGAAAATTGAGGTTCTGATACTGCCATCGAATAGTACTCGTTTTGTACCAAAATGTACCACAAAAATTTCGTTTTGTACCAAGTTCCTTATACCAGATATCGTATACCAAAATACCGGGTTCCAGTGAAACGATAAAACCCCGACAATCGAATTTCGACGTTTTTATGATGGCATCGAATTGTACACGTTTTGTACCGAAATGTACCACAAAGATTTCGTTTTGTACCAAAATCCTTATACCAGATAACGTGTACCAAAATACCGGGTTCCAGTGAAATGGTATTTTCGAAATTCGAAAATTGAGGTTCTGATACTGCCATCGAATAGTACTCGTTTTGTACCAAAATGTATCACAAAACACAAAAATTTCGTTTTGTACCAAGTTCCTTATACCAGATATCGTATACCAAAATACCGGGTTCCAGTGAAACGATAAAACCCCGACAATCGAATTTCGACGTTTTTATGATGGCATCAAATTGTACTCGTTTTGTACCGAAATGTACCACAAAAATTTCGTTTTGTACCAAAATCCTTATACCAGATAACGTGTACCAAAATACCGGGTTCCAGTGAAATGGTATTTTCGAAATTCGAAAATTGAGGTTCTGATACTGCCATCGAATAGTACTCGTTTTGTACAAAAATGTACCACAAAAATTTCGTTTTGTACCAAGTTCCTTATACCAGATATCGTATATCAAAATACCGGGTTCCAGTGAAACGATAAAACGGGATCATTTCACTGGAACCCGACAATAAAGAAACTTCTAAATAAAATACATACACGAATTGTACTCGTTTTGTACCGAAATGTACCACAAAAATTTCGTTTTGTACCAAGTTCCTTATACCAGATATCGTATACCAAAATACCGGGTTCCAGTGAAACGATAAAATCCCGACAATCGAATTTCGACGTTTTTATGATGTCATCAAATTGTACTCGTTTTGTTCCGAAATGTACCACAAAAATTTCGTTTTGTACCAAAATCCTTATACCAGATAACGTGTACCAAAATACCGGGTTCCAGTGAAATGGTATTTTCGAAATTCGAAAATTGAGGTTCTGATACTGCCATCGAATAGTACTCGTTTTGTACCGAAATGTACCACAAAAATTTCGTTTTGTACCAAGTTCCTTATACCAGATATCGTATACCAATATACCGGGTTCCAGTGAAACGATAAAACCCCAACAATCGAATTTCAACGTTTTTATGATGTCATCGAATTGTACTCGTTTTGTACCGAAATGTACCACAAAAATTTCGTTTTGTACCAAAATCCTTATACCAGATATCGTATACCAAAATACCGGGTTCCAGTGAAATGGTATTTTCGAAATTCGAAAATTGAGGTTCTGATACTGCCACCGAATAGTACTCGTTTTGTACCGAAATGTACCACAAAAATTTCGTTTTGTACCAAGTTCGTTATACCAGATATCGCATACCAAAATACCGGGTTCCAGTGAAACGATAAAACCCCGACAATCGAATTTCGACGTTTTTATGATGGCATCGAATTGTACTCGTTTTGTACCGAAATGTACCACAAAAATTTCGTTTTGTACCAAAATCCTTATACCAGATAACGTGTACCAAAATACCGGGTTCCAGTGAAATGGTATTTTCGAAATTCGAAAATTGAGGTTCTGATACTGAAATCGAACAGTACTCGTTTTGTACCAAAATGTACCACAAAAATTTCGTTCTGTACCAAGTTCCTTATACCAGATATCGTATATCAAAATACCGGGTTCCAGTGAAACGATAAAACGGGATCATTTCACTGGAACCCGACAATAATGAAACTTTTAAATAAAATACATACACGAATTGTACTCGTTTTGTACCGAAATGTACCACAAAAATTTCGTTTTGTACCAAGTTCCTTATACCAGATATCGTATACCAAAATACCGGGTTCCAGTGAAACGATAAAACCCCGACAATCGAATTTCGACGTTTTTATGATGTCATCAAATTGTACTCGTTTTGTACCGAAATGTACCAAAAAAATTTCGTTTTGTACCAAAATCCTTATACCAGATAACGTGTACCAAAATACCGGGTTCCAGTGAAATGGTATTTTCGAAATTCGAAAATTGAGGTTCTGATACTGCCATCGAATAGTACTCGTTTTGTACCGAAATGTACCACAAAAATTTCGTTTTGTACCAAGTTCCTTATACCAGATATCGTATACCAAAATACCGGGTTCCAGTGAAACGATAAAACCCCGACAATCGAATTTCAACTTTTTTATGATGTCATCGAATTGTACTCGTTTTGTACCGAAATGTACCACAAAAATTTCGTTTTGTACCAAAATCCTTATACCAGATATCGTATACCAAAATACCGGGTTCCAGTGAAATGGTATTTTCGAAATTCGAAAATTGAGGTTCTGATACTGCCACCGAATAGTACTCGTTTTGTACCGAAATGTACCACAAAAATTTCGTTTTGTACCAAGTTCGTTATACCAGATATCGTATACCAAAATACCGGGTTCCAGTGAAACGATAAAACCCCGACAATCGAATTTCAACGTTTTTATGATGTCATCGAATTGTACTCGTTTTGTACCGAAATGTACCACAAAAATTTCGTTTTGTACCAAAATCATTATACCAGATAACGTGTACCAAAATACCGGGTTCCAGTGAAATGGTATTTTCGAAATTCGAAAATTGAGGTTTTGATACTGCCATCGAATAGTACTCGTTTTGTACGGAAATGTACCACAAAAATTTCGTTTTGTACCAAGTTCCTTATACCAGATATCGTATACCAAAATACCGGGTTCCAGTGAGACGATAGAACCCCGACAATCGAAATTTGACGTTTCTATGGTGTTATCCAATTGTACTCGTTTTGTACCGAAATGTACCGCAAAATGTCGACTCTTCTCACCTCGATACCTTTCCTAGATCAAATGGACTTATAATTTTCTTAGAGATTAAAATATCGTGGTACTTGTGAATTTATCAGTGGTGATGTGGAATTGTAGATCTTTACCAATAGTTCCCGAGCAACACAGGTGTCCATTAATTTACAGCATGCACTTTCTCTTTTACCTATACATTAAGTATGCTTATAATTGGACATTAAATGCTTAAAATGTAATTTTGATTTCGGATGGAACCCAAATCAACATTCCTAGAATTTAAATCAATTAGATCAAACTATTACAAATGTATATAAATGACCTGCTTGGGACCTGTTCCTCATGGTTCAATGCTTTGCCACTTGCTTTGTCAAGGACACTGTGATTCTTAGACTTAGTCCATTTCGTTGCAATGTTTCTGCATCGAAGCAATGCAGAAAAGCTTGACAACTTCTAAATCATTTCTCTGATCAGTTAAAGTTCGATTCATGATACTGAACCCGCCTACACATGCAGCTGTAGATATTGGTTCATTTTCGATTGGATATATAAGGTCTTTAAGTGAAGTGGCAATGTGTTGCGGATTTGTCTTTCTTTGCTTTATTTTTCTTTCTTTTTTCATGCTTTCCCTTACATTAAAATTCACCTTTCCACATAAACGAGGTGATTTGTCACCATAAAACACAGTTCTGGGGTTTTATACGATACTCATCTGAAGACTATTTAATACAACTACATCCGGAAAGAGACCTAAGTATTCAAACCGGCTATTCATATTGCCCACCAATGATCGAAAAAGAATCTTCCGAACTTGTGCTTTTCCTGAACTACCGTCCTCGACACGGTGAACTGAACTTCATTGAACGTTACAAGAGTTCCTTTACCAATATCAGTTGCTTGCTTTGCTCAGAGAACTGAAAGAATTAAGTGTTTCATGTACGTACAATGATGTGGGGCATGTGTTATGTCCAGTTCATGTGTGCCAGTGATTGTCCTTCGCCAATTACATCTTATCACCATTCATCCTCATCTTCGTAATTAAGTAAAGTTGGCAGAAAAGCGAAGTAAAATAAAAAGCAATCAATCAAGTGCTTGTAGAGCGTTAAAAGTGCAAGCAATTCGATTATAAATAACTACCTTGTCAAATTATTTACCAGTCCTTCATACTTAGTTTTTTTTTATCCCCCACGCGATATATATATATGTATATATATATATATATATATATATATATATAAACAAAAATGACTAGGAAACAGTAAACACTAATCGCAATAAGAATAAATTTTATATTTCGCGGGAGTATTACCGCATGCTCACCGAAGAGAAAGAAGCAGCACAGAATCACTCAAGAGGTCAGTATTCTGTGCCTCTACTCTACAGTGATTCTGGAGAGTTTGGAAAATAATAATTTTAGAATTTATATATATTACATATATACTTATTTATTTATATATTTATATTGTGTATAATGAGTGAGTGTGTTTGGAGATTGAAATTTGCAAAACGTTCCTGAGCCACTGCTAAACCACGATACTTAGTGTTTAAAACTAAATGTTTATGGAGTTATGAGTCCCACCAACAAACCCTCCGTTTTGACATGGCACTCTTCATACACACACACACACACACACACACACACACACACACGCATGTCTGTGTGTCTAAATACATATATATGTATGGGTGTTATTGCTTGTTATTGATTTGGTATTTTAAGTCCACTTTATGCACAGTAAGGCTAATCGGGACTGGACCTACAGTTTAAAGTGAGATTCGAACCACTGTGCCAAGTGCCTCCCCCAAGTATCGAACCCGGGATCCCTTCATTACATGGCGGCGACGCTACCACTGCGCCATCGGGGAGGCAATGTATGTGTGTGTGTGTGTGTGTGTGGGTGTGTGTGTGTGTGTGTGTGTGTGTGTGTGTGTGTGTGTGTGTGAGTGAGGACTAAAAGTGGTAAACGTTGTAAGTGCCAAAAGCGATTTTTTTTTTTTTTTTGCTGAAATTGCATCGTTCCGCACATCAACCCGTAAGAACGTTCACACTAGTGACCTCTTTACACGCCCTTTGAACTACTTAGAGGGCTACCAGCCACATTTCACGTTTACCACATTATAAAGCATGGCACATTTCACAGTTTAACGTGGAAAATGGTGTTTGAATTATTGTGGCACTTACAGCGTTTACCAATTTTAATCTTCAATTGATGCAATAAGAGTATGTTTGTAAACAGTTCAGTATTATTGTACCAAAGAAAACGAAACTTTCTGGTAAAAATATGTACTTGTAACACTATATTGTGTTCGAGATTATCAAAATATACTACTTTCAATTCAGGTAGGCCTAGGACCGGACCTCCGTGGCGGGGTGGTTACCTACCTATGACGCCATTAGCCAAAAGTGGAAGAACAGTGACGTAAAATAATCTAATATCAAACAAGAAATCTCAAATAGACCTAGGAAGAGAAAAAAAATAACCCGTGACACTACAGTCCTCAAAGGGCCTCGTGCTACCTCCCGACTGCCAGTCTCCCTCCCAGAATCCTACCTAGAGGTGTAGAGATCTTCAACCGATAATGGGGTGACGTGTGGTCAGCCAGCAAGTCGAACACTCAGCCGTTATAGGAGATTTTCCGACCGAGTTATGCTACTCACTCGTAGCTCCCCAATTTCCTCACGATGGTGTGTTGCCACCGGTCCTATACGCAGGCGTAGAACCCAGAGAACCCAGGCGGATTCGAACCCATGCCGTCCCGCAGTCGGTGTCCAAACATACAGCACGGCCACGAGACTTAGAATATTCTCATCATCTTTAATATTGTTTCTGCAAATAATAATCGATTAGCTTTTGTTATCATGACCATTGTTTGATTGAATTTTTAATCGAGCATAATGGCTATAACAAATTTAAAATCTATGTGTTTACAAGGTCAAATAAACCAATTCATAACTTTGCTTCCAATTATAGTATAACTTTCATCTTGGGCTTGTTTTGAAGCTAGGGAGCATAGGTTTCATAAAAAATATATTTATATAAAAATATTGAAATTTTCACTTCAAAGTCACACGACGTGACCTTTGATCTTGCATATATATATATATATATATATATATATATATACACACACACACATAAGGGTTGCTATTTATGTATTCGGAACTGGCAACACTAATGATGCTGAGTAACATCTAATATATCCATCGTAAAGTTGGACATTTCTATGGTATATCGAGCAATGATTTTCTACAACTTTCGACGTGGATTATCTGAACAACAGTGCATCGATCAACTCACTTCAACTTTTGGCGATGAAGCACCATCTAAAAGGACTGCATATCACTGGTTTAGTGAATTCAATCGTGGCCGTCGTTCGCTCACGGACGAATCTAAAGAAGGCCGTCCAAAATCTGTTGTTGTGCCAGAAAACATTGATGCTGTGCGAGAACTGATAATGCAAGATCGTCATGTGACATATCGTGAGATTGAGGAATCCCTGGGCATTAGTATGACTAGCATACATAAGATATTGCATGAACATTTAGTCGTGAAGAAGATTTGTTCACGTTGGATCCTGCATAATTTGCCAATCGCTCAGAAAAGGCTCGTGTCGATTGGTGTAAATACAAAATACAATCGTGGTGCTTCAAAAGCCGTGTATAACATCTACACAGGTGACGAATCTTGGATCTATGCATATGAGCCCGAAAGCAAACAGAAGTCGACGGTGTGAGTGTTCCAAGATGAGCCAAACCCAACAAAAGTTGTTCGTTCAAGATGAACTTTGAAGCAAATGGTCGCCTGTTTTTGGGGGGGGAAAAATTGACATGTGGCTACAGTGCCACTAGAGAATCGTAGAACCGTCAATTCTGAATGGTACACAATCATTTGTTTGCCAGAAGTCTTTGGGGAAATCAGAAAAAAACAACCAGCGACGCAGGATCATTCTTCACCATGACAATGCGAGTTGTCACACATCGGTCAAACCAACTCAGTATTTGACCAGTGAAAACATTGAATTGATGGGTCATCCGCCGTATAGCCCTGATTTAGCACCCAATGATTTCTTTTTGTTCCGTTCGTGAAGCATAAGCTACGTGGTCAACGATTTTCGACGCCAGAAGAAGCGATTGATGCGTTCAAAAGGCATGTTTTCGAGATACCTCAATCGGAATGGACAAAGTGCTATGAGAATTGGTTCAAACGTATGCAAAAGTGCATAGATTATCAAGGAGAATATTTTGAATAACAATAAAACCATTTTCAATGATACATATTTTTTTGTTCGTTATTCCGGATACATAAATAGCAACCCTCGTACATGTGTATGTTCAATTGTTAGGGCTAATATAGTATTTTGCATAGTTAAATGCAGACTCTGTTTGGTGTAAGCACAGATAAGTTAAGTGTTAAGTGGTGTAAGTTTCATTTTGGGATGACTTTCAAAACTGAAATAAAAAATAATCTGGCTTTAGTATGTCTCATTCATGCCATCTATTTCATGAATATAAAAAACAAGTGTTATTCGTGATTTGTTTCGATTTTCCCCTCCAAATACAAGATAATAACTAATCGCGCAGATAATGGCGCTAAACAAATGTACAAAGACGATTTCTCGCAGAACCTCTCTATGTGAAAATTAGAAAAATAATTATTCCGCCACTACTAAATATCGGAAACACTCAAAAACCCCGTAAATGTGTTTGGACAATGAGACTTCATTTTGACCAATTTGTTTTACTGCGCTGAAATATTTTGTGAGACAATAGCACATGTTTTTTGTTGTTTTCTCAAAAACGTTATTTTTAGAGATAGGAGGTTTCTGAAATAAACGATTCAACTGCACTAGTGTTTTTCTGATAGATTCCACCCATTTTTTCCCATAATTTTGTCCTCACTTATACCTATGTAGACAAGATTCGTCTCATGCAAGCAAACGAGACTCTGGCGTCTGCACTCACAGTATAATCCTCTTTGGAGCAGGAGCTGGGGTTATTCTGTCCATGGATGTTTGAGTAGGCCCTTTATTCATTTCATCAAATCACCATACATCACCATTGTCGCAATTAACCAAAGAGTTGAAGAAACGGGTGATAAATAAAGTAAACGTTAAAAAAACAGAATCACTCGATCAATATGTGTTTAAAATTTTACTAATAAGACGTCAATTTTAATCTAGATATTCACATGCATTACAAGCCCATGACGTGATCATTAACCTTCAACAAATAAACAACACTTCTTTCAGTTACAATCTCACAATATGATTTAAAAATAAATAAATAAATTCAAGTGTATTCAATTCAATTATGAACAATATAATTTAATTCTTCGCTATTTTCTGTAACCACATCTTCTATCACTGGCATCGAATGTATAAAATCAAATTTAGGATGTGCTTTATTGCTGTATTTTTTTGCGCAACACACGCTTAAATCCAATTTAATTTATTTCACTGTTGTGTGCATGAAAGTGCGTGAACTTTATTCCGATATTCGTAAATATTAATTACAATTTATCTTGCCATTGATATTCCTTGTTCCTCATTTCTTTTCCGGCACGTTAAAAGGCATCCAAGGAACAGACCTTTATAACATTTTATACACGAAAATTAGGCATGGATGACGCTCAAAGATATTAATTTTACATTAATTTAATTAATTTTATAAGTTTTTGTATATTTTTAGCTCTGGGCAGCGGTGGCTCCAGAATCAATCATCTAGGTGTGCTGTTGGGATGTGAAATGAAATTTAGGGGGTGCGATGTTGAAAACAATGTAAAAATAAAGCGCATATATGCTTTAGCCACTACATCAAATACCAATGAACTTTCAGTAGGCTTCTATGGAAATTTGCTAAATTCACCAGAAACATTTTTCATTTTTCTTTCCTGGTTCTAAATAGCTTTTTCTGTAGTGTACAATAATGGTTGTCTATCTTCAGTACCGAAAATTCTGCGCTTTGTATGACGATATGGTTTTGGTGTCATAGAGAGACGTGACACTGTAAACGACGTATGTATTTTCGGTTGAATTAACAATACACGTTATGGTAACTAAACGAAAGAAATAATAGCATTTACTAAATGTGCTTATTTTGAACAAATTCTTTGGTAACGATAAGCAAAAAGCAAATACCCACGATACTAAAGAGCATATAGTAGTGGTCAATAATCATGCCATTTATGATTATGAAACAAATGTTTGGTATCTAGAGGCTACTTTTTTTGTTTATTCCAAAGTTTTCTGTGAAGAGTTAACAGTATTTTCGGATAAAAATTGGTTACAAAAAAGGGATGCTGAAGGGGTGCGGAAGAAAATCAAGCGGTTTGCAAGCACCTCTTCGCACCCCATGGCGCAACCCCTGGCTCTGGGGGTTAACATATGTGACCAACGATTCAGAGCGAAAGGGAAGAAATAGGCTAAGACGGATATGTACCAATGTCTGTTACTCACAAGTAATTTAACTCTTAAAGGGCAAATAGCTGTGTGGAAAATAAACCATCGTTTTCACAAATAATTGTGATTGTTGAAAATTAGTTGAACGTGTGTAGGAGAAGCTAGGAATATTTCGTGGGAAACTGAATAGGCAGACAATGAGAAGCGGGTTTTCCCTCCTGGGAATAATATTTGTTCATTTTCTTCCATTGCTAGTATTTCATTTACCTCTTCGCACCATGCTACTAACTCGAACTAAAGAATTTGTCTTGAAGCAATATACACGTATTTCTTCCATCATTTCCTTTTGTGAATTGTGATATACCGTCATACCTATGGACATAATGTCATCCTGCGTGGTGTCTCATTTAAAAATATCTATTGTTCGTAATTGGTGGTTTCAGGCACATGGGGCACAGTAGGAGCCAGCCATTAACGGCCGTGACGTACAACAAAGCTTCCCTCTCGGTTCCACCTGTGTGAAGGTGTTCTGTTCACACGTGTCGCCTTCTGCCGTGAAAGGAGTAGCTGAAAAGCATTAATTGACTGCCTAGAATGGGGTTCTAAAATTGTAACGTTACCGTTAATAGAGTTTGTTTTGTTGTAGAACTCAGGGGCGCGCGACAGGGTAGCCCATCCTCTCCCAAGGCCAATGGCGCGTCCCCCCCAAAAGCAAGCGAAACGCCGATCAATCATGACATAATCCCCATAAGTTTTTTTTTATTTCAACAGCTTGTCTACTGAAAGAAACTTTTCTTTAGCTTTACTTAACACTGTACTTGATCTGTCCCTCCCCCTCAACAGGGATGTCTATCCCCTACATAACCGTGGACGCATTACCCCCAAAATCGTTTATCATAATCGACCAAAACAGTTTGGATGAATATTTATTTATTTATTTATTTAACAAGAATTCCAAATACAGCTTTATCCATTTTACATTGGAATGTATAGCAGTAGAACAAGAACAACAAACAAATAACAAATAAAAATTACATGTGATAAAGAGCCTTACGTAATAATTAATTTTAATTTGAATACAATAGGCTCTTAAGTGGAGGCACAAGTAGTTCGGATCCCACTTTAAACTGTAGGTCCAGTCCCGATTAGCCTTACTGTGCATAAAGTGGACTTAAAACACCAAATCAAACCACATCAAACCAAATATGCTCTTAAACCGTCCATATTTTTTTTCCATTGTTCATATTTTCGAAATAACGGAAAGCTAGCACATTAATTTGTTAAATACTTAAGTTAATCTCAAATCTTATGACGTAAATAATAAATATGCATTTAAACAGTGTTTGTGTGTGGAGAATAAGATTTGTAAAAAACACATTTTGAATATTTAACACGAATTGCAAACTTCAGATAGAAATTCCAACCTGGGCAAACCAAATAACGTGCTGAAGTTGTCTGTTAACCCTAAATGACTTGTTCGTGTGTCAGATTCAATTATTGTTTCACGGGACATATACAGAACCTTAGCTAGAAATTTCTAATGGCTTGGCGAGAATATATTTGTTAAAGGCACCTCCTTCAAATAACTTGCCCCTTCCGCTTGGGTAAGTAAAGCAAATTATTTCAGCAGTCCATAGCAATAATTACATGAGCTTTTTCTTAAGTACAAATTTCACTTGCTAAAGTAAAATTGCCCTGCTAAAAGAAATTCGAAATTCGAATCTGACTTTACTTATTTTTCTTTTTTATCGAGTAATGTGCAAGGTGTTACTGTGAACTACACTTAGTACACATCATTCTCTCCCCCACCTCAAATTTATCACTCAATCCTCCCACCAAAATTTGCACTCCAATTTTATACTTTCGACATTAGCCTCTCTAAATAATAAATTCTCAATCTCCACTTCAGAATTTCTGCAACACTCTAACATGTAATACTAATACACAAGAGTTGGATGTCCTCCACCCGAAAATGTAATGCTGAATCCCCGTTAACTAAAATTCCCGTCATCAATTGCCCACCAGAATTCACATGTCAATTTAAGACCTAATATATATAAGAGTTGGATATTGTCCCTTAATTCAGCTAGTATTATTTTTATCTTTATTTACAGGTATGTAAAACCTAACCGACATCGCTGAAGAAATGGATGTTGTTTAGAATGGCAGATAAGTCGCCCAAGTATTGAGCAGCGTGTCAAATGTGTACATTCATTTTCCATTACCAATAATGTGTCAGCAGAAGTTCAGCGAGAAATAACGCAGAAATGTGAACCTCCAGCACCTACACGTGACACTATCTCAAGAATCAACAAGTTATTTGATGCAACTGAAAGTGTTTCAGACCACGAACATTTGAACGAAAGCCAATTATGTCTCCAAGCTTGCAGTGACTTAAATAAAGCTCAAATTGATCATTATGTTGAAAACATATACAATTGTCATTATGATGTCTAAGTTACTATCTTCAGAAAATAAAAAGTTGTCAATATTATAAATATGGTCTCATTGTAAAACGTAATTGATGATCAAAAGGTGCCTCCTTAATTCGTGGCCACCCTGCAATACTAGAAATTCAACAGATGGTGTCGCTCACTAAAAAATATATTTTCAAAAAGAAATCTGGTTCCCAGTAACATCATACGACTATGTCTGCGATAAAATGCAGAGGCGTACTGGCTCAGCTAGAGGAAGCCGGACTACTTTACATGCCGTTCCTCTCCGAAATTCAGCATTAATTTACTTGTTCGTAGATGACCGTCGAATAAATCTGTCATCTCATATCATTATAGCTATACAGTTTGTGGCAAACATTTAGTGTGTCGATTGTCTACAGTTATGAATCCACTAGAAAAATTCAGTTGCTCAACCAGTCGACGACTTATTTCTACCTAGGTACACAATAAACAATTAAATTTGGTAATTCATGAATATTTGCCAACAATATTATTTTTAGTTTTATGTGTAGTATTTAAAACGTGAGTTGGCCGAAGGTCAGGAATGCGAGCCCACAAGACAAAAGTGCGCGAGTATGTATATACATACAGGACGCCCCAAACTTGTGGTAACTCTACTTGGTAAGCTTACTATTCTGTACATTTGCAGACGATGCTGCTAATAGAAAGTCAAAGTTGTAATTTATGAAGAAATAGTTTCTCCAGATCTGTAATTGGTAGTTTTCAGTGTTATACAAGATAACGCAATAATTGAACTGGCATCATTTATTTCACTATTCATTTAGTTCAAAGGGTGTTTTCGACAAACTACATTCCCTCTTCTCATTTCTTCACTCTTTTTAAACTTCATACATGCAAATATTTTATTTAAATCTATTTGCTTATTTTACATTTGTTTCCTGATAGTTTTATTTCAATTGAAATTGTGCTTATTTATGAAGGGACACTCACAAAGGAACATCCATCCCCAGGCCAGAATTTGAACCTTTCACCCACAAATACTTTTCCCCTTTTCTCCGATTCACCATCTTTCCCATACATGTCTATTACGATATTTTGATTCTACATTTTTTGCTTGCATTGCCTGAAATCCTAATATGTAGAACAGTTATCTGAAAAAAAAAAACTTTACTTCCACATTTAGTTTTACCCGTCCATGGTCACAAAATGGACACTATTTGTTGCAATGCGTCCTGGAATTTGGAAACTTGGGACATGACAAGAGGAGTGGTTTTAACTTCTTCATATACCAATCGTTCTCATAAGCTGATCTACAACTTTTTTCCGTAGGAGAGGCACAGAATATGCTGCTATGCTTACAAGACTAAGATTGGAAATTTAATATACATATATACTAGATATTAATAAAGACACTTATATGTGTTGTGTGTATAAAATGTTAACGTCAAAATAAATACAAGGGTTCGTTTTCAGCCGAAATTGTTTTCAGATACACTAACCGAGATTGCATCTTAAAGGTAACTGAACCACTGTACAATGTATCTCCGTCAGGAAATGAATCCAGGACCCTTTAATTATGAGGTAGAATTAGTATCTTTATTTGTAATAGAAGTAATTCTACGTTGTTTTTATTGACAATAATTTACTGAAAATAATGCGAGCTTGAGATTTCATTTTCTCAGGGGAAACTGTCGTAAGCTTCCGACATATTTGATATAAAATATTATCATGATCCCATCAGTTAATCAGTTAACGATTTTGCCTATTAATTAGCATGTCCCGGGTTCGATTTCGGGTGTCTAATTAATCTAGTCCCGATTAAGGCACTTGTGCTAGTGTCTCTTGAATTCCATCTGCAAAAAGGATTGCCCAAATATTTCTTCTGTTTGTAATATAATGCTATCAATGTTTTCTTATGATAGTTATTCATCCCTTTTGGGAGAGGCAAGTGTATCCGTGCCCCTCCCGCTATATCCGACAATGCTCGTTCTGTATTATAACGTCTTTTCGTGTATCCTACGTTCTTCAATTTCTCTCTACAGGGTGGCTCAATAAGTCACTTAACACCCTCAGTACAAGGCCACTGCGGCATGGAATTTGAAATTGGCGATGACCAATCGTTATCTGGCCAAGGGGGGACCACATTGACGCCACCCACACGGTCGGCAGCCATCTTGATGTCCACCATCTTGAATTCAACTTCAGAATTTTAAATGGGAAGGGGGTCGTGCGACATATCAAAATGGGCTAGAATTTCACGAGAAATGCAATGGTGAAGGGTTTTTCGACGTATCTTTAACCAGTAAAAAGTTATGACTGAATTCTTGTACCAATTTGCTCCTTTTCGAGGTGTTAGAAAAATGCCTTAAAATTTGTTTAAAGCGAAGAGGGACAATTACGCACCAGGCATGCATTTATTCCAAAATCGTCGGAATGAGCAATGCTACTAAAAAGATCTCCGCCAGAAATGAAGAGTATGAATTTCTCCACATGTGGCAAGTGGAAGCGTTTTCCTAAGTTGATTATTAAGCCTTACACGATTTTTGAAAAATATGATGAATTAGTATTTACCGAATCCCATGTATTCCTTATGGGACATCAACTTCAACTTCAAGTTACGGCTCATCAAATGGGAGTAGCGACTTTTCCTACTACTATGACATAGTTCAACGTGTCCTTTTTCCGTCCATGTACTTTTCTACGTCATCGGATGTTTGATATTCCCGAGAGAACGAATAAAAAAACGGTCCCATAAGTCTAGTGCATTTCTCCTTGCCTCCTACGGCCATCCTGGCAGTGTTGCCAAACCTGATGTGCATAATAGAGCTAAATTTCACCATTAATATAGCTAAAGAGGACTTTCAAGGAGCTAGATTAACGAAGGCTGCATAAAGTGCCTACTAGGGTAATTTTAATTGTCAGAGAGAGGGGTGGGGGTGCTGCTATTACCGTTAGCTTTAAAGTGATGGCAATTTATTCATAGTTTTCACCGCCTAGATTTGGCGGCCTCACCTCAATAATCCAATGATGTTAATATAAAATCGAAAATAAAGGGTTCCCGGATAACAAAATTGTCATCTTCATCTTAGCCACAGCGCTATATATAAAAATCCATGGGGGGGAAAGAAGAGATGGGTGACGCAGCCTATAGCTATACGAATATCACGTCACGTGCAAAATGTACACTCATGGCAAAAGTTGGTATTTATGAGCCGGAGCCAGTGGTGGCATCATGGTGGGGCAGAGAGCGGGTGCCACAGTTCACAGTCAAACGAGTGCACGAAAGAGCCAGATCTGGCTCCAAAAGAGCAAAGTTGGCAACAGTGATCAGCAGCTGCCCCAGCGAGAAAGACCTAGGGGAAATTGTCCCTCCTTCCCTTAACGCTTCGGTAATGCATCGAGATCAAAGTGACGTCTATGGAGAGACGTTCGCATGCCATTGCACATTATTTTAATCGGATACATCCATGAAGAGCTGTGCATTATGAATGGTTTTCGCGAACAATTTACAGTGCGACGCTTCCATTGAATTAAAAGTCCTTCACAGTGACAAGGCTAATGTTTATGTTCATAAGGAAGTTCATAAGGATGCATTATCTCCATTGCTCTTTAATTTTGCCTTAGAATATGCTGTTAGGAAGGTAAAAGAAACTAAAGAAGGACTAAAATTAAATGGTGTGACTCAGTTGTTAGCATATGCAGATGATGTAGACTTACTGGGGGATGATGTGAATACAATTAAGAATAATGCTAAAATATTTTTCAAAACTGCTAAAGAGATAGGTTTGGAAGTTAACAAAGAGAAAACTAAATATATGCTTACAGGCCGAAACCAAGTGTTAGGTAATAATCAAAATCTAATTATTGATAACAACTCGTTTGAACCAGTTTCCAAATTCAAATACTTAGGAGTAATATTAACAAATGAAAATTATATTAAAGAGGAAATAAAAAGTAGGCTTAATTCAGGAAATGCATGTTACTTCTCTCTTCATAAACTTTTGTCTTCTCGTTTAATATCTAAGAAACTAAAAGTTAAAATATACAAAACAGTAATTTTGCCTGTAGTATTATATGGATGTGAAACTTGGTCCCTTACATTGAAAGAGGAACATAAATTGAGAGTATTTGAAAATAAGATCCTTAGGAAAATCTTTGGACCTAAAAGGGATGAGGAGACAGGTGAGTGGAGAAGGTTACATAATTTAGAACTACATAATTTGTATTCATGTCCAGATATTATTAGAATAATTAAATCAAGAAGACTTAGGTGGGCAGGCCATGTGGCACGAATGGGAGAGGAAAGAGGAGTTTACAGGATTCTTGTTGGGAAACCTGATGGTAAGAGACCTGTAGGAAGGCCAAGACGAAGATGGAGGGACAACGTTGAGATGGACCTAAGGGAAATCGGTAGGGATGGAAAAGAGTATATAGAACTTGCTCAAAATAGGGAAACATGGAAGGCCTGTGTTGCTGCAGCCATGAACCTTCGGGTTTAAGAAGGCTAGAGAGTTAGTTAGTTAGTTAGTCATAAGGAAGTTCATAAACAGAATATGTGACCCTTGTCATCTGAACTAACTTTGGACAAAAACTGGTTCATAACGTTCCCATAAGTGTTCTGGTGTTCTTCTCTATTGAAAAAACTCTGTAAAAAGTACCTTCTTCCATAAGCAAGGATGAAAAAAACTGTTTATTTAACAAATCCAAGTAGCTCTAAGCATTTAAGGTTCCGTTGATGGAAAATTGACTAACCAATCGTGTTCCACACAGCACGCCACACCATTAACTTACCAACACTAACCATTCAGCTTTGATCTGTCGAAAATGGGTTATCAGATAAAAATCATCGAATATTCTGTTTATGAACTTCCTTATGAACATAAACATTAGCCTTGTCACTGTGAAGGACTTTTAATTTAATGGAAGCGTCACACTGTAAATTGTTCGCGACAACCATTCATAATGCACAGCTCTTCATGGATGTATCCGATTAAAATAATGTGCAATGGCATGCGAACGTATCTCCATAGACGTCACTTTGATCTCGATGCATTACCGAAGCGCTAAACAAATTTTAAGGCATTTTTCTAACACCTCGAAAAGGAGCAAATTGGTACAAGAATTCAGTCATAACTTTTTACTGGTTAAAGATATGTCGAAAAAACCTTCACCATTGCATTTCTCGTGAAATTCTAGCCCATTTTGATATGTCGCACGACCCCCTTCCCATTTAAAATTCTGAAGTTGAATTCAAGATGACGGACATCAAGGTGGCTGCCGACCGTGTGGGTGGCGTCAATGTGGTCCCCCGTTGGCCAGATAACGATTGGTCATCGCCAATTTCAAATTCCATGCCGCAGTGGCCTTGTACTGAGGGTGTTAAGTGACTTATTGAGCCACCCTGTATATATATTTTAGGAAAACTGCATTAATCAGGGGACGATGGCCTTCATCAATTACCCAGGCATGCCACTGCCTACTGACTACAAACAATTCAGGAGATTCAAATTAAAATTTAAAATGACATGCATTACTGCATTATAGTCTTCGCAGGAATTTTCCAAAACGTCAATAGCAATTCACAAAATTCGATCTCCCCTCTCCACACAAACCCATGGGACTATTTCACCCTCAAAAGGTTATCTTCCCTCCTTTGTACTTTCATTATTTTCCGAAATTATTTTGTTTGCATAAGAATTTACGAGAAAAATGAACAATATGAAGGGTAAGGGGAAAAAGAAGGAATGTCACAAAAACGAGTTTTCGAGAAAACGGCGTTTTAATGTTGGGACATTCCATGTTCTTTCCAAGTTCGCCAATCCTTTTGCTGCTTTTTCCATGGACATTTCGACATCTCGGCACGTATAGAATACTCCGTCAAGTAGTACCCACAATCATCAACAGAACGAGCACAGCACCCGGAAAACTGCAAAAATGGACATTCCACATGAAGTATTACTATATACTAAGTATATAATTATTATTTACTATTATACATATATTAATCAGAGACATAATTAATTTAGCCAACGACTTGTTAAAGACTGTTTGGGAATCCCCTAAAATAATGCAAATATTTAGGAATATTTTTGATGTGAATGAGAAGGCTGGCCATACTGGACTGCGACCACTTTGCCCTCGTCGGTGGACGTTGAGAGCCTCCAGTATGCAACAGATCTTAAGGAACTATGAAAACCTTCTCAATTATTTTGAGAAATTTTCTGAAGAAGATTCTACTGACGCAGCATCAAAATGTGCTGTATACCTGGAGACAATGCTTCACTTCAAGACATTTTTCTTCCTCTCCCTCTACTGCCATGTGATGGGTCCAATAGAAGAGGTAAACTGTAAGATTCAGTCTCCACGCATTGGTGCCACAGAAGTGGAATCAAAACTAAAATACTTGACTGACATCTTTCAAGAAAAGCGAATGGGTTTTGAGCAGTTCTGGCAGAAATGCACGGAGGGCAAACCCAGCCTCGTTGATGAGCCAGAATTGCCCCGGCAACGTCACGTCCCTAAGAGACTTGAAAATCCTGATGCTGCCAAAACTCACAAGTTTTACACTCCAAAATAGCATTATAAATCAATATACACTGACGTCTGTGACACAGCAAAATCATGTGTTAAACAAGGACATGAATCTACAGGACTACAAAAAGTAACAGCCGTAGAGCAAGAATGCATCTCAGCTGTGAACAGTTGCACAACAAACTTTCAGCAAACGCGAGAATTCTTTCGCCAAGGTTTGGATGCCGATAGGCTCTCCTTACACCTGTCCATGCTTGGTGATATCGCCAAACAGAAGAAAGTGGTTCTAACTACCATGCGTGACATAAGGAAGTTTCTTTTGGAAGACAGCACCCTCCAGGAGCTTCTGCCTGAAGTTGCCAAATTCATGATGGTCCTCCGCACTGTGCCAGTGACGACAGCCACAGCCGAAAGATCATTCAGTGCTATTCGCCGACTAAAGACATATTTGAGATCTACAATGGGGCAGAAGAGACTAAGCAGCTTAGCGGTACTCCACATACATCAAACTGTGCTTGATAATTTGGACCTGAGACCCCTGATTAATGAGTTTATAAAAAAATAACCCAGTGCGTAGAGCAACTTTTGCTTTATTTTTAAATCAAGTTCATATGTTTTTGTTGTGTATGTCACTTTATATTTTGGTGTACATGCTATTTTTTTATTATTGCAAAATTAAATTAAAAAAGTAAAATATTGTAGCAAGAACAAAAAAGTAAACCTATTTTCCTGCGATTTGTGTTAGCATTTATGTAAATAATTAAATAAAACTGTTAAATATTGTAAATATTCGTTATTTTATGGGTACGTCAACACTAAGGTTATTTTCAACCCGTCACATGTCTGTTGCGGACATTAAAACACACCCATGCCCTCGCCGGGACTCGAACCCGAGACCTCTGGATCAAAGCGAGTTGAGTCGACCACCAAACACGTTCGGCTACCGAGGCCGGCATAAAACTGTTAGGTTGGCCTCGTAATGTAAATACATACTTTTCAATAAAAATGTTAATTATCTAAAAAAAAAACAATGAGCAGACACAAAAGACATCAAGAGACTTTGAAACATTTTCTAAACGTTTTTCATGTTACATTTCATTTGCATGAGGAATATAATAGCTGCTTAAAAACTCCTATACGAAGACGTATTTTTTTTTATTTTTTCATTCATTTATTTCAGTGATCAGAACCCCCCCCCCCCAATAATTTTGACAAGTCGGCGCCCCTGTATGTATATGATACAATAACTACACAAATTAATTAATACTTAAAAAGAGAGCACATTCCATAAAAGGGCAAAACAATGGTTAAATAAAAGTTAGATATGAATCAACAACCACTGATCCCCCTCAAAGATAACTGTTTCGAACTTTCCTCTGCAGCTACACCAGAATAACGACAAATGTATATAGTACATTCATAGCAGTGGCGGCGATGAGGGAGGCGTGGAGGTGGGGCAGTTGCCTCTCCACTTTTTGTTATTTTTGCCCCTCACTATAGCCTGGGTCTAAGCCCTTCCTCCTCCGTCAGTTTTGGCACCCAGTTGCCGAAACTGGTTTATAGTGATTTCATAGTTTCCTTTTAAAATCGTTTCTGAGTTCCTAAGAAAGTAGTTTTGTTTATTGATTTTCATTTTCAACACCATGTCATACTTACTGGTATGATATTGCGCTATTCTGACGTACCTTGTTGGAAATAGCGTTTTGAAGGTAGGCACTATTGGACAAAAGTTATTCAGAACGTATTACAAAATACTTTTCAAACTACTGTATGTGAGTCAAATAGGTACTAAAATCCAGAAGGTTAGGAAGGTTGTTGTGTCAAATTAGCACAGCAAAATTATCGTATCATCGTCGTGATAATGGAAGCGTTCTTAAAGACTTGTTCTGAAATAATTACGCAGGGCCAGACATTGAAAGTATCCAATAATATATTCAGAACTGATCTGTTCGTTTTCTCGCTCCTTCCAGTTATTACGAAGGTGAGTATGCACGAGCATAAAACAAATAGAGGAACTGATTCATCGGAAATTCGGGAAGTATTCACTTTTCAAAGTAGCTGATGAGAATATCTGCATTTCTTCCAAATTGTCTTTATTGGGAGGGCCTGTTTAGACTTCTCAGGCGGATTTTCACAACATAGTATTGTTAATATAACTATTTTAGCTTTCATTCTTACCCGTGATCTTCACATACTTATATACGCACACTTTCACGCGCGCATACAGACACACACATACATGCACATCTACACAAATGCATGAAAATGCATTTCTTGTTATCAATTTACTTTATAGATCTTGCGAGGTAATAGGGACGATGTAACCTGTAAACCAGAATAACCCCTTGCTGCAATTTTAATGAAGTTCTCCATTTCATTTCAACAGCACAGTTCCCATGTTTTAAAACTATTATTCCCACAGAAAGTCTCGAATGTATTATTCGTTTTTCTTTATGCAAGTTGTCGGTAATTATACCATTACCATCTACGAAAATTTACATTTTGGTAACTGTCTATTAACTCTTCGCTTGCCTACTGTTCGGAATTCCTATTCCACTAGCTAAGTCGCCGAAATTGGAAAATACTTTGCTAGTATAATAATTATATCAATATCTCATCACATGAGCACGTTTTCGTATGAGGTAACGTGGGAAAACCTTCGCGTTATCCAGTACACCATTGGTTCCTCGCTCCTCGTACAGCCGCTCCCGCTGAGAAGATGTTATTTTATCTTGGCTTCGTATATGTCAGTCGCATCGTCAGGTCTCCCTATAGGACAACAAGAGAACACCGTGCAAAGCTTTCATTGTTAGGTTACGCTTGTTAGGTTTATTTCTCTTAGCATAAGTAATACATTTGCAGTGTATTTATGCTAAAAGAACCAAAGTTATCAGACCGAACCTAACAATGCAGTCATTCCACGTCTGATGTCAGAACACGTTGTTGTTCTCGCATTGTGTGATAAAGTTGACCCCGTATCGTCAGGTAAAGATTATTATCACTATTTGTACGATTGAAAGAAATCGAAGTTGTTTTAATTTCAACTTTTACTGTTTAGATAGGTTAATCAGAACTGGACATGCAATTTTAAGTGAGATGCGAACCACTGCAAACCGCGCAGATTAAACCTGTTACATTACAAAGCGAGAATAGTACCCCTACGACAAGGAGCAGGCGCTAATGGGGAGTAGTCATCATATCCCCCCCTTCCTCCCAGAACCTTTCCAAGAACCTTCGGACCACACGCAGGTAAGTAAGTGGTCCTGCACAAAATGTGTTCATAAATAATAAATTGACACGTGCAAATGAATTCAAGAAATGCAAGTTATTGTTAGAATATGTCCGGAAAATAGTCTCATTAGCCAATGTGTGAAAATGGAAACATTTGGATCCCAAGTCTAATGGTGTACCTTTCCGAGCAGACAATAGGTTTATTTTTGCATTGTGTTGTATTGAATATAGTTGGTGATAAAAGGACAGCTATGGGGAAACTCAGGAGTCTTTTTCGAGTGAACAGCTGAACAGGTACAAGTGCTTCAGGAGTGGAAGACGTTCATTTGACACAACACGATTGAATAATACGCGAAGGTAAGTCACTTTTATGAATTTCAGTCTTTAAGATATTTTGTTTTGTGTTATCACAATTTCATTAATTAATTGCGAATCATCAACCAATCACAATTTTATGGTGTACGAGTGCAAATGTAATTTCTTCATTTGATGGCGCAGTGGTAGCGACGTCGCCTTGTAATCAAGGGGTCCCGGGTTCGATTCCCGGTGGAGGCACATAGTAGTTCGGATCCAACTTTAAAGTGTAGATCCAGTCCCGATTAGCCATACTGTGCATAAAGTGGACTTACCAATCAATTCACTCCATCCATAATCAATAGATTTAATATATTCTCCACTTATAACAAATGAACTATTAATTAAACCCCCTGAAGATAAATAAGAAATAAATAAATTAATCAATTAATTTGACGTATTTAGTAACGAGTAATCTTACGCCAGTTATATCCGTCTGTCCGTGTCAGGTATCAGTGTTTCGGAAACTACCAGAGCTACAAAGATAAATTTTGGTGAGCTGATTGTCCAACGCAACATAATGTAACTTGATCGGAACAACCGTCCGACCTTTGGATGTCTCTCAAACTATCAAATTTAAATAGTTATTTTTAAAAAAAATTAAGACCTACAAAATGCTAATTTAAATCGATATCATTTATATCGATATGCCATTTTGTCTGTCTGTTACAGTAAAATAATGGAACAGCGGCAATTTTCCATTTTATTATTATTATTTTCAATATCTTTAGAAAGTATTCATGGGCTTATCCGATGGCGTAGTGGTAATGTAGCCGTCTTGTAATCAAGGTGTCACCGGTTCGATACCTGGTGGAAGCAAATAGTGCGTGCGTGTGTGGGGGGGGGGGTGAGTGTGTGTGTGTGTGTGTGTGTAAACTTCATTCGGTAAAACATTCTCCATTTAAAAATTCTAGTATGATAGTTGCACTTACTGGAAAATATAATCTGTTATTTATTGTCATAATTCTCATAATGATTACAACTACACACAAATACAATTTTGTATGATTATTTATATTTCTTGAGAATAAATATTTCATTTTCTTTAATAGACTGATATGAGGGCAGTATAACTCACATTTCCACTAAAAGTTTATGTGCAACAATTTTTAAAACTATATCATAGAAACATAACCCCTGTCCATTCTCGGTTCCTGTCCGTCCAATTTAAAGTAAAAAACGAGACATCCAAAGTTGTGAGGCCCGAGGCCAGTAGGGCACTCAAATCACAATCCACCATGTAGATACGCGCTGGTCCGTGGCTGTTTCGTCGTCTGCTCTTCGAGGGTCCATTTTGCTATGCCTACTGAAAGACAATGTGTGGAGCAGTTTTACCATCTTTGCAGAATTAAATAATGAAATAATGGGAAAAGGAGCATGAATTGGAGGGTGACCTATGCATTGTAATTATCATTTTATTTTTAAATATTCCTGCTGGCCACGTGTTGTGCAAAAGGCGAATAAGATAAAAACGTGATATTTGTCAATTTGTTCTTTTTAGTCCTTAAACGAAATGTTAGGTTTGGAAGGGAAGGGGAGGTGTTTGCTCGAACCTTGGGGATAGCTGGGGGATGCTTCTATGGTATAAATGAGAAACGGATGAAGTGATGCTTTACGTAAGTTTTCCTGTTGGGAATGTTTCCATGAAGACACAAGTTTTATCACCTTGTAACTAAAGGGACCCAGGTTCGATACCCGGCGGAGGCACATAGAGGTTCGGATCCAGTCTCAATTACCTTATCTGTGCATAATGTGGACTCCAAACGAAAACTAAGAAAGACGCCTAGTTTGGAGGATGGGAACATCGTGCTCCTCCATTCCCCAAACTGCTCATCATCATTCATAATTGTTCCTATCTCTCACAATTAGCCAAAAGTGACAGAAAGCGACTCTTAGATAAGAGAGATACGAAATAAATAATTCATCCTCATTGTCATGATTAGCAAAAGTTACAGAAAAGAGACATAAAAGTATGGAAATACATAAATTTGGAAACTACTGTCTATTAACTAAACAAAATTGTATTTTCTTAAGGAAAGTCAAAAACTCGTACGTACTTTGTACAGCATCATAAAATATATTCAGGAAAGTGATGTGTAAACCCGAGTGTGTTAAGCGTGTTGTAATTTTAAAATTTGTGAACAAATATTATGATGAAAATAATTGTAATTCCAGAAAGTGCATGGCTATCGTTCTTGTAACAATAATGTCTTGCTAGTGAGATCCTACATACTGCAAATGATCAATGCTGTTAACGTACTGAGCCATTGATTGCTAGCACTATTGTTTTGTCATTGAAGTGGAAAATGGATAGCTCGTTTTTGCACTGTATGTGCTCAACAAAATGTAGCTGTTAGCCGGAATATATTTAAATATGTCAGTTAGTTCTCTGAATATTAGAATTAGTATTCAGATACTAGTGAAATAAATTACGTGGATATCTATAATCTGCGATATCAATATATTTATAATCTAGATGATCTGTGTTTCCATGTAATAGACTTTGACATTATGAACCTCCTGCAAAAGTAAAAGAGTTATTATCGATTTTTTTTGGGCGATGTTGCCATATTCAAAATGTACCTCAAAGGCTCAAAATGCTGAGAAGAAATGTAACTGTAGCGAAATTTTCGCTACAACTACAGGAGTTTTGTAGCTTCGCTACAGCTACAGCTACAATCTTCAAAAAGTAGCGCCGCTGCAGCTACAGCTACAAATTTTGTAGCTCCCTACAGTAGCGTCGCTACAAGTAGCGCGCTACTTCGGACCACTGCGTACCGAGATATATTAAGTGTGTAAGAAAACTTTTTTAGTTATTGTGAATGTAGAAGAACACTGTACAGAAATATCTTAATAAACTTACAAGTTATTAATTATTATTTTATTATGATTTTAAGCCGGACATACTGTTTATATAACGAGCTGATTGTTGAGTTGTGATGGCAAATGTGTGACGCTGCATACAATTTGCAATGGATCTTATCTTGGAAAGTACAAAATTACCTTAGAACGTACTATTGTGTTGCTAAGAGTCTAGGTTCAAGTTTCTTCATTCTACTATGTATTACCCCTATGTGTGTGAGTTTGTGCATAGCCGGATCTAGATTTTTTCGGAGGGTCACAAAATATGCTGTAAGCATAAGATATGGTGTAACTCTGTAAATATAACGTGCACACCTTTCCATATGTTCACATAAAGACAATTACAATGGTTATTTTGTATCCAAACAAACTAATCGGGACTGGGCTTTCAAAGTGTAATCCAAACTACTAACAATGTGCCTCCCCCCGGAAACAAACTCAGGACGCATTGACTATAACATGATTTTGCAGAAGAAGTAGTTCTACGTTATTTGCATTAACAATATTTAGAAATGTATAAGCTTGAGAATTCATTTCCTCCAGCAAAACTGTAACAGGGTAGAATGCTTCCGTCTGGGTCAATCAGTTATTGCCTTGTAACGTAACCAACAAGCCCCCGATTCAATATCCACTGACAATTTATTTAAGGGTCCAGTAAATCTACTCCCGATTAATGTATTAGTGCTAACCTTTGTTTTATTATCTTAATAACTGGAAAATTATTGCACGAAAATATTTTGTCCATTGTAATATAATGCCTCCTCCTTTTCGGAGGGGCACGTGCGCCCTTGACCATTCCGTTAAATCGGCCAATCTATGTGTGTGTGTAGGAAGGTACACATTTGTTGCAAAATAATATTTTAGAAATATATAATCTATAAAGTAAACTTCACAACATGAACTAAATCATGTTATGAATTTTATTTTAAATAGCATTAAGAAATTCTTTTAGTCCATGTTACGCTTGAAATTCAAAATTTCTGAAATTCTACATAGCCTAATGAAACCAAGCTCTCGAATTTTGATTTAAAAAAACAAACTTGCCCATAATACACGGTCCATTAATGTATGAAAGTAATAAAGCACGATATATCGTCCATTTTACAAAATATGAACCCGTTCTTTTGTAATATGTGAAATATCAAGTTCAGTCCCCCCCTTAATAAAATGAAGTTCTGGGTTCGCTACTATTGTTCTCAAATTTGCAGTAAATTTTGGATAAACACCTTCATATTAGTTTTTGTTACAGGAGAGTCACATGTTGTGAACAGTTTCATCTCACGGATGGACAGAATGACGATAATGTTGCCTTAAGCTATCATTTACCAAAGCTATAACACCATATGTGTTTGCCTTTGTAGCTGTAGCTGTCTTTGGCATATCGATAATTGCTACGGAAAGACATGGCAGGCTTCAAGTTGCCTCTTTAATGAATGGACGTTTGTTATTTTTAGATGCCGAGATTGATATAAAATCAATTTTCGAAATAATAAAAATTAGCTAAATATCTTGCAACAATTAAAGTGAAAATGAAAGTGTATTTTTGTAATTGTGGGCTCCGTTCTCGTTTTTCAAGAATAAGATGGAGTGTCAGCGCACCTTACAACACACAACTAACTATCAATTAATGGGTGTTCTGTACATGCCGTATATATATATATATATATATAGGTATATAGGTATGTGTGTGTGTGTGTGTGTGTGTGTGTGTGTGTGTGTGTGTGTGTGTGTGTGTGAGAGAGAGAGAGAGAGATCAAAATAGTTGAAATATTTCTAAGTGTTTGACTTTAGTTCATTATTTCTTTCTGTTAATAATTATCAATAAGATTTTGTACTTATATCAGTCTTGCATGTTGCTAAGGCCCGTATCCATGATTTCTTTAATGGGGAGGGAGTAGATCGGAATATGGGAAACAAAGAGAAGATCATAAATGCTGTGAGGTTGATTGAATTAAGTAATATTAGGTTGTTTTTCTGCCAAGTTTGTCTAATCGCGACGACGACGACGATTTATGATATAATAAAATTGAGGAAGGAACACACTCACAAAGAACACTTATGCCCAGGCTGAGATTTGAACCAGGAATCCCTTCCGTCGTAGGACACTTTGCTAACAACTCTGCCACGGTGGTCGGAGAAATGCTGCTGGAGTATTAGATGTCACCACCAATGCTATGGCAATATTACAGCTAGAGATAAACGTGTAATTGTATAGTTGCAGGTTATGTTCGAAGTAACACAAAATATTCAATTTACCGATGCACCCTCAACCTCCATCCTAACAATCATCCAGACAGTCGCTTACAGACAAATGTGTAACAAAGCCTGCAGCTTAGTGCTTATTGTTTACATTCAATACTCCGAAGTATTCAAATAGTTCTGTGCTCTGCAAATTAAAAATGTTTTCATATTTCCTTTAATGTTCTTTCTTTATTTGACCAGCGTCAGGATAATTATATGCTTAGAAAATAATATATTTATAAATTCAATATTGCTTATTGGCAATTATTATTACAATAAATAACATGTCTAAATGTGAGTTAACAAAAAAATACATTTCGAATCACGACTGCAGATAGAAAAAAGTCGGGGCAAGCGATTAAAAGTAATGGACTGTCCCGACTAAATACTAAAGCGCACGTCTGGTAGCCTTGCATCAATGATGATAAAACTATAACTACCCAATATTGCAGACTGCAGACATCTACACAACAAACACATTAACTTATACAAAATGCAAATTTGCAAAATCGTCCCTGTTATTTTCTTAGTTTTTTATAGGTTCACAATTCCATATTTCATGATTCGAGGGAGGGGCATGGCTCCTATGGCTCCTCCCCAGGCTTAGTACATCAGTAAACTAAATAACAGAATGAAATGCGATAAAACAAAATAAAATAATCTAGATCTGAAATTCATGATCGCAACAATGAAAAAGCAATCTACAATAGAAATTGAAGTGTTTTTTTTCTTAAGTCTACTTTATACACATAAAGTATAATCGGGACTAGACCTACAGTTTAAAGTGGGATTCGAACCACTATGTGCTTCTGCCAGGTTTCGAACTCTTGACCTCTAGATTAGCTGCATCATCATAAAAAAAAAAGTAAAGTGCTCCCCTGTGCATAGCACCACGCCATGAAGGCGTATAGGTGGTGTGGGGGTAACGCCCCACACTTTCTTTATCCGGTCATGAGTGGAGGTGATGTGATCAGCATCACGCCCCTGACCGCCTTTACCCCCCAGGGTTTCCCCCAGGTACCCATGTTATTCGACGCTGGGTGGGCGCCGGGGCCGCTTCCATCGTTAGAAAAGTTCCCGGATTTGAACCGGCCGGGGATCGAACCCGGGACCTTTAGCATGGTAGTCAGACGCGTTACCGACTTTTTTTTTTTTTTTTTTTTTTTTATATTAAAAGGAAAGCCCCTATGCGGAAGCTTCCCCCATCACACTTCATTCACTCATATCATTTCATTCATATTTCAATTTCAAGACTTTTCAGGACAGACAATCACAAACATCCATGGCCGAGCCGGGAATCGAACCCGGGACCCCTGGCGTCGTAGCGCGATGTGCTAACCACTCCGCCACAGGGGCCGCACTGAGCCACCGCGGCCACTAGCTGCACCATCATTTGCATAAAATCAATAAATATGTTGTGTATTCAATATTATGTTCATGGCATTTCTCAAGATGTGATGTAAAATGCAAGTAAATACGATTAGGGCTATTATCAAGTGTGGATCTATTTAGCCTAAATCCCTTAAAATCTCCCCCATATATTCAAATCAAACCTCATGGATCTGAAAATCCAGAGATGGGAAATCAATTCTTTAAGATTTATAGTCATAAAACGTTTGGATTTTGCTGCAATACAATTTTATCTACTTTTAAGGATATTGTCACAGAAATATGCACGAGTCATTGGAGACTTTTGTTGTCCAGATTCAATCTTATAAGATAATATTTAATTATTCTTTCAAATAAATTAAACCAATATAGATCTTTCAAACATTCACATGATCTCAAACTGGCTTCAAGGAATAACTATCCCCTTGTCAAATAGAATCAATCGTTGAAGGATTAATACATATAAAAATAACCTGCGGCTATCTGCCACGCCATAATAAGTTATTAGCTACATGATTTTGGTAGTGCCTACTTCAATGAAATTGGAAATGGGTTGCAAGGTGCAAATAATATACACCTCACAAATTATTTCTTGGGGGAGGGGTACTTTACAGGGGTGACAATAAAATCAATATGAAAACAGTGAAGTTATTGGAGCATGTTGCATAGATCGTAACATTGCAAGTCTCAGAACTTTTCAGCAGATGCACAAATCCTCTGCAGTATCAAAAATTTCATACAAAAAATTTACATTTTCTTCCCCTTTCGCCTTGAACTTACGCCGTAATGAAATATTTATTAACATGCAGTTAAACCCTTCTAAAATTTGCACCCACTTTCATTGTTTACATCATGGTAGCACCGAAGTTTTCTCTGATTGTTTTGGTCGCATTTGCTTTCAAACTACGCACTCGACTAGGCTCATTAACCTCAATCCAAGTACCAATGATGATTCAGTTTTATTTTCGTTTTAAGTACACTTTGTTCACAGAGAGGCTATTTGGGACTGGACCTATAGTTTAAATTGGGATTCGAACTACTATGTGCCTACAACTAGGATTCTGACCGGGGGCCTTGATTACAATGTGAGGACGCTAACACTACACCATCGGGGAGAGGTTATGGATAATTATAGCAGAGTTTACGCAGGTGGGTCCCATGGGGCCCAACCCAAATTTCTCCACACTAATTAAATAATAATAACGATGAGTAAATTCTGTTTTTTTTAATGACAGAAATTGGGTTACTGGAACAAATACGTTTCTGGTTAGAATAATTTTGTGAACATTGCGTGAAAAGCCACAAAACCCAAATTCGTCCTTTAGGGGGAACTAATATTTAATATATATATATTTTAATAAATTCCACTCTAAGAGGGAGTAGTGTCAGTTATCACTAATAAAATGCCTACAACTGGTCTCGGCCTACAATGATCCTCCGTCAGCTACAAATTACAATCTATCAGATTGAAAATTTTGTGGTAATGAGAAGAAATTTCAACAGGTTGGTTGTGATCTTTATCTGAAAGGCAGAAAATGTATCGAATCCATATGTATCATGTGTTATGTGATTCCCTAGAGCAGAAAGAATACAGTGCACTTTTGGCTTAGGTGTTCTTTTTTGTTGGAGATATTTTTTCATAAGTATACAACAACCTAGAGATATTAGGAAAAGAGTATAACTGTGCTCATCAGAAAATGAACACTCATAATATTTTCATTTAAGTTTATGCAATCCTGTGTATTTAAAATACGTATTTATACGAGTGACTGAAAGGTGTCCGTTAACTTTCGAAGAACTACAACACCTGTATATTATTACATTTTACAGGGATTGTTCAAACAGTTGTGCCCCACATTATTTTTATTAGGAACTGTTTACATAAATTAAATTCACGTTCAATAAAAGTACACGTTTCAGCTACATACGCTATTTTTCTACAAATTCTTCGTTCAATTCTGAGGCCTTACACCATATTGGAACGAAGGCGTGTATATCATTCCTGTATCAGGCCATATTTTTTTCCCCTAACCTTCTCTTGAAAGCCCTAAAATGCTCCCGTCATCTTCCAGCCATGTTCCGTGCATTACGTCCTTCAATGAGCTGAACAGATAGAAATCTGATGGGGCACACGATCCAGGCTGTAGGGTGGATTTGAGAACACAATTCAACAAAGTTTAGCGATTGCCTCCATTATCCTCAGGCTTGTGTGCGGGTTCTGTCACGAGGTGTGACTGTTAACTCTCATGCTTGCATCAACACTTTCCACAAACTCTACGGACGTTTCCGGCGAGTACAGCCTAACAGATCTACGGAGGCATCTTGTTCCTCCATGACAATGCAGAAACCTGAGGACGATGGAGGCAATATCTAAACCTGGTTGGACAGTGCTCTGCGTTCACCCTACATCTCGATTCTTGCTCCATCAGGTTTCTATCTGTTCGGTGGAATGAAGAACACAATGCACGGAACAAGACTAGAAGACGACGAAAGCGTTGTTGAGGCTCACAGGAGATGGCTACGGTAACGAGACATGGTCTGTTACAGGAATGGCATACATGTCATCGTTCCGAGATGGCGCAAGACCATAGAACTGAACGGAAAGTTTCAAAAAATAACATATGTAGCTGAAACGCGTATCTTTACTGACTGATTTTCATTTATGTAGAATACATAGTTCTAGATAAAAAAAAATTGGAGCATTACTATTTGAACAACCCTCGTTCAAGTATAAACGTCTTAACTTTTGAACAGATTTGGAATGAAAGATAAAATAGCCAAAGATTTTCTACAAACGAAATCAAACTAACGTGGAATGATTCTTTCCTCCTCATTTAGAAATGTTTTGAAACTATTTCTCTGTTATGAATTGAAAAATAAAATTGGTAAACGCTGTAAGTGCCACAATAATTCAAACACCGTTTTCCACGTTAAGCTGTAAAATGTGCCATGCTTTATAATGTAGTAAACCTGAAATGTGGCTGGTATCCCTCTAAGTAGTTCAAAGGGCGTGTAAAGAGGTCACTAGTGTGCAAGTTCTTACGATGTGCGGAACGATGCGATTTCCCAACACTTTCGCTTTTGGCACTTACAACGTTTACCACTTTTAGTCCTCAATTACACAGATCCTCATTAATTTATTTTCTCTTATGAGGGAGGGTGACTACCCGTTATTACTGTTAAATGATGAACAATGCTGGGAACATTCGATACTAAATTAGGTGATCTTGTATTTCTATACTTTGGATTTGAATCTCAACCAGATCTGAGATCTGATACACTGTGTTGCCTTATATCTGATCAAAACTCATCCTCATGATATCGATTAGTTTTAAAAGTTAGCATAGCCACATTTCACGTCTAAGAACAAATTAACAAAAATGTCTGCACAAGAAAGAGTTGCAATGAGTAATTAGAAGCATAATATTGTTGAACCATATCAAGAATCTTTTCAAATGCCATTGAAAATGCAACAAATTATATACGTAATAATATCACTGGGCAAACTATTTTATCATGTTCATGTATATAACTTTATTGTGGTATTGTTTGTAATAAGTACATTTGTATTTCCTCAATAATCATAAGTAGTTCAGGTGTTTGCATTGGTAAGATTTAAAGATTTTAAATAGTGAAATCATTCACTTCAAGAACTTTGCTTTTCTGTCTTTCAAAACATTCATTTTAGAAATGTTCTAAACATCAACCTGATTTTAAGGGGTTTCTTATCTTGGGATGGATCTTTGATGTTAATTTGACCTGCTCTTAACCTTGAAGGAACACTACTGTAGATAATGAAATGCGATAACTTCCGTAATGATAGCCATCAAATCCACATTTTCACTGAAGGTTTTGCAGCACTATAGGGTTTCTAAATACACGCCCTTTCCTACGCAGAACCCACCTGAACTTATCACTGACATTTTTGTTTCGTATAGGTATATGTAAATAATTTGTAGCTAACTATGAATCGTTCAAATTGGATCACCAGAAAATAAACTGCTAATTGCTCTGTGTATGCAGACACATAATGGGTGTGCCGGGGCAGGGAAAAAAAACATTAGATGTCCAACTTGTGCACTTTGTTTGAAAATACAGATTAGAAAGCAATTTAACTCTTCATAGTTTTGTATTTCCAAAGTATATAGCTAGATCTTGTTAACACAACTAGCAACACACGCAATATTCTAGAAAAATAATTTTAGTCATATCTTACAATAATACTTTTATGCGCATATTTATTTAGTTTTTTTTTTCAAAGGCACTAATAGACGCTTTTCAAGAAGATTTTGTGTGCCGAAATAAAACGTGTCTAACATGTGAATAATTACTCTAAATGTCCTTTAAGTATATATAATTGTTACCTACAATCTAATAATTATCAAGGATATATTAAAATGATCGCAGTTATCTTTTGCACCGTAAAAATTAATAAAAATGAACGTAACTGTTCAGTGTCTTGAAATTATAGTCGTACAATTCAGTATGGCGTACTAACGCAACCAAAAATTTGAATCAAAATTTCACTGTTCTTTTTTAAGTTTTTACGCAAACATAAAATTTCAATCTGCATTTCCTCCATGGGGATTTCTGCACTCAATTGTCGTAGTTTCTCAAAATTCAAAGTTGTTGTTTATGATAACAATTCTTTTTGTTTTGATACTTTCAAGACCAAAAAATGCAATGAAATGACTAGGTATTTCACGAATGTGTGTGAACAGGAACCTACCTATATAGGAGTACATATCGCATATCGTGAGGAGTCAGAACCAAATGTTCCACATGTAATAATAATAATTATAATAATGATAATTTAGTTTACAATAAACTTTATTATTAAAGAGGGTAATAATATTAATATCCATTAATAATATTAAAAGTTTAAATAGGTCAATAAATAATAATAATTGTAATTAGTGACCAGGTGAAAATATGATATGTGAATAGAGATATAACAGAATGCATTCATTGTTTAGATTCTCTCTAGACTCTCTCTCTCTCTCTCTCTCTCTCTCTCTCTCTCTCTCTCTCTCTCTCTCTCTCTCTGTCTGTCTCTGTTCTCTCTCCACTAAAATTTGTGTAAAACAGTTATCCTACCAAAGATATTAATGTCAAAAGTTTTAAAGGGATTATTTCTTGAAATCCAAAAGTTTGTTAGGTCCAGGTGATAAAATGGTAAAGTCCCTGATTACTATTCTTTTATTGCTGGTGTTATGCATAAATTTTCTCAGGCACTGTTATCGCAAAGTTTTGTAATCTCGATCTAAATCTTACCTTTATGAATGTTCTGCGGAAATAAATTATTTCATATTACACAACAGTAAACACATATTCTGAATATTTAATTTTGGACTTTCTAAGCCTTTCTGCGGTCCTGGACTCCCTCTAAATACGTCCTTGTGTGTGAACTAAAACATTCCGAACTGTATTCTCTTTTTTTCAGAAAATCACTATGCCGAGAGAGAGAAGTTTTCCCATACAGGAGCTTTTCCCAATCATCGTCGCAGAGAAAGATAATATCGTCAGTGGTGATGGGCGAATAGTTACTAAATGTAACGAAGTATGGTCCCGAATGCAGAGAAAACTTTTTCAAGATTGTCGGAGGGAAGTTTCGATAGCGAATCTGTTCTTGGTGGTCACGCAGGACCGCTATCGTTCAGTGTGATTCGACATACATGAAGTCCTGGGAATTAGAACATCAACAGAAATCGAAAGTGAAAATGGATATTCTGCAACTAGTGAAGAATCAGTAATGTTTATTGAAAGTGATGGTGAAACATCTGAAAATGACGGGGGGAAATTTGGTAATGATTATAAATTTACGATGACACTTTCACCTAGAGAATGGGCAGAAATGTCTCCAGAGACTGTTATTTACAGAGATAAAAAGCAAAAATTTGGTCGTACGTATTGTGTCCTCAAACGTAAAACCTGGACTCACGTTATCCACAATAGATTTTGGCAACACACCAAGTTACCTTGCAACATTAGATATAAGGGTTCCAAGGTGGCTTTGGGAAAGGAACCCACACAATTTTTCAAAATTACAGGAAGTTGTCGATACTGCAACTCTCATTTCCAGGCAGTCTTACACAAGAAACCCAGGAAAGGAGATGAAGTATCTCTACATTGCCAATATGTAGGGAACTTCAAAATCGAACATCCTGTTAGAGAAAAAAGATGGCTCACTGGGAAGCCACGTGATGCAGCCATTAGGAAACTTACAAAAGAAAACGTATCTGCAAGTAAACTTCGACGCCTCCAAGCGGATGAGCTTATGTCTCTCGGTGACGAAGTGCCAAGTCATCTTCCATCAGCTAATACCTACAGAGTTGCTAAATCTCGAGGACTACAAAAACTACGTTTACATGAAGATCCGATTGTAGCTTTAGCAATAGCTATGCATCGTGTTCCATACCAAGGAATCATTCAGGACGTGGCATACGATAAATTCAATGTGAGATTCCACAGTTCAGCGCAACTTCATGCATATCGCCGTTACTGTCAGACTTCGGAGTTCAGTACGCTGAGTGTAGATGCAACAGGAAGCTGTGTGAGAAAGCTGGTGCGGTCTGACGGAGAAAGATCTGGTAATTTATTTCTGTACAATGCCGCCATACATGAGCAAAATCAAAAAACCGTGTTTCCTGTGAGCAGCATGATATCTGAGAGACAGGATACAGAGACTATTCGTCACTGGCTTGCGATGTGGATTCGCGATGGAGCACCTGTTCCCAGAGAGGCTGTAACCGACATGTCCACGGCGCTTATGTCAGCCTGTGTACAGGCTTTTACCATATTTCCATCTCTGAATACTTATTTAGACGAATGCTCCAAGATTTTGAATCCTGAAGAGGAAAAATTTAATGTTCCGGATTGTTATATAAGGAACGATGTAGCCCATGTTGTAAAATTGATTACGATGTGGAGTAGTTTGAAAGGTCAACCCAGGAGAACACGTCAATTCTACATAAGGTGTATGTGTCAACTTGTGAAATCAACAGATTTAGATGACATACATAATCTGCTCCATGACATAATTACAGTGGCAACAAGTGAAACAGAAGGGGCTGACGAAGTTTCTGGCCAGATTACACCGTGTGAAGAGAGTAAGGACAAATTATTAAGGAGAATCGGTGGAATCAATGTAAGAAGAGTAGAAGCAGGTGAAATTGAAGAATCAGATGAAACAAAACAAGATTTTCCTGTTCATAGTCCACAAAACATCCAGGTAAGCACACTTGCTAAAAGAATCAACGCATTTACAGAATGGGTCCAACAAATAGTTGATGGAGTAAGTTGTGCTCCTGAGGGCACGAGAGGCAATCAGCAATACCTGCCCAAACTGGTAGATGATATTCTGTCCCTATCCTATCTTTTGCCTTTGTGGTCCGGAATAATGGTCCCATTTTTTGGATATGGAAGAGATACAGCTAGTACCTCGTCCGTGGAAAATTCCTTCCAAGATGTGAAAAACCGGATATTTCATGATGTTAATTTACCAATTCGTGTTGATGAGTTTGTTTTAGGCTACATTCAGGTTAATGAAGGTCACATGAAATTATCTTCTGCGCGACCAATAAACATTGATAAAGTTATGAAGACAGACGAAGAACTTGGAGCTGATGAAGTTCTACAAAAAATACCTGATCAACTGAACAAAACTTGTGAACGCAAATCCATGCAAGAAGATGAAGAAGAGCATGCATATGGTACCGAAGAAGATGGTTTCAACGGAGAGCATCCAGAAAATGAAACCTACAAATGCCTTAAAGAAAACAAAGACGATGAGAAAAGTGAAATGAGTTTCAATGAAGAGGTAGAAATCAGAAAAGAACACACTGTTCTGGAGCTGGAAGAGCCTATGTCGATGCAACATCTAAAAAGTGAATTCCATGAATGCATCGATCAAGACAGTTCAAAGTCTGTTCAATCTGATCACGAACATAGTGGATCATTAAAAATACAGCATCAAATTTATGAAATGCAAGAAGAAGAGAACTGGCGAGGTCTAGCAGTTAAGAATAAAAGACCACGAGCATCTTATTTGGAGACGAACACAGAATGGTTGCATGTTGATCTTAGTAAAGTGAAACCTGTAATTCCGATAGGATTGTTAAAAAATGGGAATAACTTGAAACTTCAACCTATTAAATTGGAGAGAAATAAAATTATTGTACTTTCCAACACATGCGCGTTTGATTCACTGCTGCAAATAACGTGATCTGCGTACTGTGATAGCGAAGAGTACCAAAAATTTGTTGATGAAAGCAAGAATTTCACGTTAGGACATTTAGCATCCCATGTAATAAAACAAGGCGTGACTTCACAAATTTACAGACGTCGTGCTGAACTATTGGAACCACATTTTCCATGCCACAATGTACCCGGAGGTCTGACTGTCGTGAGATGTGAAACCTCTGCCATAGCCTTAATACCAATATTTTACAACTCATGTCCCAGTTTCAGAGAAATAAGTATCTGCAGTGAGGATGAGTGTCCTGAACGTCAAAGGGAAGCTAGCAGGTGCTCAGCTGCAATATCTCTAAGGAATACAGTTATTCAGGAACTTCAAAACTTACTTGTAAGTACAATCTCTGACCACGCAAGTGTATGCCAGAGAAAATACCCTGCCGGCGCAAAATTCTGCGATGGCTTTAGAATAAGACTCACAGTTCCTGTTGGTGGTCATATTTTATTGGAGCTGGTGGGTGAAAACGTGCAAAAACTTCTCCAAGTGCAATTGAGATTAGACGATTTGCCGTTGCAACTCACCATTTCCAACATTACTTACTACCTTCGCGGGGTGATCGGCTACCTTGGATCAGACAACGTAAAGGATATAGGCCACTACGTTGCGCTTTGTAGGCGACATGAAGGATCTTGGGAGGAGTATAACGACCTCCAAAAACAAAAAATACCTAAGTACCAGAAGACGATTGTAAAATGTCACCTAGTGATATACACTATTTGAAGAAAAGTAAGACTCACATTACTTACATTTTCTTGTAATTTCTTATTTTGTGAGTTATTGGGCAAACAAATTAACCGTTAATTGCGTTAATTTAATTTATTGTGTGTACAATACATATCCATTTTTGTAATCATTTCAAGTAATTTCTATTTTTTGTAAATATGTGTGTGTGTGTGTGTGTGTGTGTGTGTGTGTATATATATATATATATATATATTGTAACTGCATTTCTTAATGAGGTTCAAGTGTCAAGTAGCTGTGGCTTTGTGCACGAATTTCAATTACTGCTCCTGCAATACACTGTAATGAATTACATACCTGCTGTTTGTCATGATTCAAATCATGTCTCATGCAAAGTCCGAATTCTGTTATTGGTAATTAAAATAATAACTACTTATGAAGATTGTAATGTGAACATCGTTTTAATAATTGCTCAAAATGTATTTTTTTCCCAAATTAATCCAATTATAAAATAATTTAATGAATCTATATTAAGGGTTACTCTTCACTGTTACGAACTTTCCTTTATGAATGATGTGTTTCAGAATTATTTTTTAAAAGTGAGATTCATGATTATTTAAAAAAAATATGTTTTGCCAATTTTGATTTATTTTGTTGTCTCTATTTTTATAATTATAGTTACTTATACAATACATGAGTGTATATTTAATATGTAATTTTATAGTGTTCAAATATGTAGACTTTTTTAAGTACATGTGCCAAAATTGTTTAAATTGCATTTTTACAAGCCAGTTTTTTTAATAATTTTGTATAACCACTATGAGCTAATTTCATTTATGTTGTATATTTTACATAAGATTTCAATAGACGTGGTTTGCAACTGTTTCGCATTATTTACACTCTTGCAATTTTCTACTTAATTTATTATTTTGTAAAGAAATTTAATCATTCTGCATTAATTCTCTTTAGTGAGTGAACAATACCTATACATTCTTGTTTTTATTTCAAGTACTTTTTTAATTTTTGTAAATGAATGAATGTATGAAATAATGTAACTGCATTTGTGCATTTGTAAGTGTGGCTGAAGTAGCTATGGCTTCGTGTACAAGATTCAAGTCCCGTTCCTGGCATAAACTTTATAAAATTACACACACATGTTTGTCATGTTTCAAATGTCTCATTTTTCTAATGCAATCTTAAGGCAAAATCCGAGTTATATTATTGTTAATTAAAATAATTAGGCCTACTTTTAAAGATTGAAACGTGAAGACTGTTGTAATAAAGGCTCGCAATGTATTTAATTGGAATGAGCTAATCTATATTAAACTTAACGGAATGTGATATCTACAAGTCATTAATATAGTTACTGAAGAAAACATTTCAAAAGGGTATAACGGTATTTTTACGGAGCAGTTTTTAACATTTAGTAAATAAAGCAATGATGTGTTCATTACAGCTATTGTTTCTGTTACATATTTTAAGACTCTCTATCCTCACACTCACAAACACCCGCACACGACGCTCAGTGTGTCTGCCTGTGTCTGCCTGTGTGTGCATGTGTGAATATGTGTGTATATATATATTGTCAATATATATATGTGTGTGTGTGTATATATATATATATTGTCAATATATGTGTGTGGGGTGTGTGTGTGTGTGTGTGTGGGTGTGGGTGTGTATGTGTACACAATGCATGCATGTATATATATACACACACACACTTATACATACATACAAATGAATACTTTTTTTCTGGGAAGAAAGGTTCCGGTATCATAGGCGTGTGCACGTAGGAGGGGGGGGGGGGCAATTGCCCCCTAATCATGGACGTCCTCAGATTTTTTCCACGGAGGACATATTACCGTGATAATGTGTTGCCCCTTCAAAAACACCACTTGAATTTGAAATTATCGAATAATTGTAAATTACTATGGCTGAAAGCAAATTATACGTGTGAAATATATACTTTTAGGTTGACATTGGTTTTCTAAGGGGGGAGGTGTAGCCATCCTTGCTCCCCCTTCCAGACGTCCGTGTCCCAACATTATTATACTTCCACCTAGATATTTAGTGGAGAGGAATCATATCGCCGTTATTAAACGATATTATACTCTTAAAGAAAATTAAGTATTTTAAACCGATTAATGGGGGTACAGTGGCTGAACAAGGACCAATGGACATTGCCACTCCCCAACCTTGGACGGAAATCAATTCTAGGGGGACAAGGGAGGCAAACATTATGGTAAAAGAGGGCAAGACTAGTAGAATCTAAGAGTAGCAGGACAAGAGTATACTCAAGATGGAATTAGTTTTACGTCTTTCTTGCATTATTTCTTTCAGACGGCCAAGAGCCCCTGCAGGCGGACAAAGAGGGGCAATTGGCCCCTCGATATCAAATTTAATACAAATAAAAATACATTCCGAAAAATTGCCTTGCTCACTTTTCTCGCATTACCTGCTTTTATACAGTTTTGTCAAATTCAGAGCCGTAGCTAAGGGGCAGCGGGAGTTGGCCCTGAGCGTCGAACGATCTAAATGAAAACTATTGTAGAAGAGAAAGCCATTGCTTCCCATGAAATTTTTAGTGCCATATCAAAATCAATATTGTTTTCAGTTTTCAAAAATTTGGACCTAAAAAATTTTCTTGCTCGCTTCGGTGGCAATTTTATTATTTTCTGTAGTGCATTGTAAATTAACAGAGAGAGAAGTTAGAATAACTGCTAAGTACTTCACACTCTTGCTGCTAAACAGTTTTGTCTTAAATGCGTGAACACAATTGTTTGGAGGAAAAGGAACGCGCCACAAATCGCAGCCAATTTATTTGTTATGGTGCGTCTATGTTGATGCATTATATATATTATAATGCAGCATATAATACCACCGGAAATATTTAGTGAACAACAATAAATATTGAAAAAACTGCTTTCGCATATATATAGGTATGGGAGGGGCTCATGAAATTAGTGGGCACAATACGTTCAACTACGTAAGGAAATATGGTTTTCAACACAAACTTAGTTTCTTTTAAATTGGAAACCCCATTTTGTTATTAGCCCATTTGAAAGTACGGAAAATTAATTAAGAATGGCGTTTGTTACATTGTAATACGTCAAGTGGTTCTCAAGTAATTTTAACGTGAAGTTGACGCTTGAAACAAACATTCTCACAAGTTGATTCGTGTGTCGTAACATGCATATCCCCCTTTTGACGCCATTCGTGTATTGTAACAAACATGTTACTCTTCTGCATGCTATGCGATGTGCTTAGGAAAGTTGTTACGTTCCAACAACTGCAGGTTACAGTAAAATGTGTAGTTTGTACATGAGTAAGTTTTGACAAATTATCTAAAAGGTTCTGATAAATCTTTCTGAGTTAACAAATAATTGTTAATTAAAAAGTATAAATTTTAAATATTCCGCCATCAGTTATATACAGAAATGTTAGTACATTAACATGTTTCTAATTTTTAATTCGCGTTCATTAATTTATGTCGTAATATTTAGTACATCGGAGCAATAAACTCCTCTCGTTTGGTCATGACAAATCTTTAGGTTTTCAAGTTTTGATTTATCAAATAATGCAAGGGCGTAACAAAGTATACTAATTAACAAGACGTTTGTGATAGTGTATGTATGACAGAACTGTTGCTGAGAAAATAGTATTTTCAAACTCTGAAAAGCAGGCCCGTAGCCAGGAATTCTTTGTACGGGGGGCGAAGTCAATCCTAGAAAGGGCAAATTTTTAATATATTGTGTCGCATTGGCAGATATAACAGGGTACTCAGAGGCACCTGCCCCCTCCCCCAAAAGAGATAAGTAACAGAAACGGGATGATATCTTGAAACTGCAACGAACAAAAGAACTTCGAGCAACATCAAATAGCAATATTTCGATAATGACCTTTCCAGATTGCCAAAGAATATGAAGTTTAACATAAATACCTAGGTAGGATAATAGGGACTGTATCTACTTGATATTTACAGGTCGATAATGTTAATAGATGATTAATATGCACCAATAACTTTGGGACTCTCTGCAGAACTGATTAAGGGAGCCCTTTATAAATCATGTTTCATAATGATTCCCTCTAGTTTCCAGTATGCAAGATTTTTACGCACAAAGGAATCTAACGAGAATCCAACAACACCATTGTGTTGAAATAGAATTAATTAAATAATAATGGTTACATATTACCTACACTTTGATGAATTGTGTAAAAAAAATTGTACTTGCTAAAACACTAAAACATGGGTCCCTTAGTCCAACACGGACTCTATTTCTTTAAAAGGGGAGACTCTTGCATCACTACAGATAACGTTTGCCTACTGGTTACGTTAACCATTTTGCAAAATATTGTGTGAATTGTATTATATTATAGTTAAAATACATTTTTTGACACCTGACAAACAAATAGGAATCCCTTGATTGATCAATGCCTTCTTGGATAACAGTGTCATCATTAATATTTCATATTAAGTTTCATAGAAATAAATTGTTTTAATAAGGTGCAATAATTTCACGGTGCACCATGGCATTCTGGTTAATAAGAACAGGAGATATTGCGAGCGAAGCGAGCAGGAAAATTTTAAGAAATGATTTGTTTATTTGTATAAAATTTGAAATTAGGGGGTGGGGAATTGCCCCTCTGTGCCCTTTCCAAGTGCCCTTGGCCGTCTGGTAGAAAAATGCAACGAACACGTAAAAACTAATTCTATCATGAGCATCCAATTGTCCTGCTATTCTTAGATTCTCATAGTCTTGTGTTTTAATTAAATGTTTGCTTCCCCTAGAAAGGATTTCTGTCCAAGGTCAGGGGGAGGGGACAATGCCCCCTGTAGTTGCGGCACTGTTTATGAGTGTCTCTTCATCAATTTCACGTCATCCTTCATTGTTGCGAATTGCGATTAGCTGGAAGTGGCAGGAATGCAACGCAAAGTAAGAAAAATCAAATATCCACTCCCTCTCTCTACCATACTATTACCAAAAGATAGACTTGGGAAACAAAAATTTAAGCAATTCAAAGTTCATAGCAACACATCCAAGAAAAACATCCTAACACATTAGGCACCTTTAATACAATACTACTCAAAATGTCAGAACTGTTCTAGATACTGAAAATTGTGAAATCATTTCTCGAAGTCCAATCTGGAAGGGAATTCCCCCCCCCCCCCATCCTGATACGACATTATATGGAATCCCATACACCCTAATAAATCACAAAATCAATAAGTGTCTTTGTAATGTTGCTAGAGTAACACATGAAATAATTGTAAAGATTTGTGAGAATTCAAGGTAGGAATGTTTTCTGTATTTTTCACAGACACCCTGAGCAGGCTCTCAGGGGGGGCAGTTGCCCCCCTGCCCCCCTTCTAGCTACAGGCCTGCTAAAAGGCTGGGAGTGTAGGAAAAATGCAGCACATACGCCCATGCATCTGTATGCGCGACTGTATTTGCGCTCGGCTCTGCCGACAGGCATATAGTGGAAGATGTGCCTTCAAGCTCAACTTCAGGTTACAAATACTTGAGAAATGATTGATTGATTGATTTGTTGTTTTAAGTCCACTTTATGCACAGTAAGGCTAATCGGGACTGGACCTACAGTTTAAAGTGGGATCCTAAACACTTTTGCCTCCACCGGGTATCGAACCCGGGACCCCTTGATTACAAGGCGACGACGCTACCACTGCGCCATCAGGGAGGCACAATTACCTGAGAAATACTTGACGTATTACAATATAACAAAAGCCGTTCTTAATTAATTTTTCCGTACTTTCAAATGAGCTGAAAATAAAATAGGGTTTCCATTTAAAAAAAAAAGTTTTTGTTGAAAATCGTACTTCCTTGCGTAGTTGAACGTATTGTGACCACTAATTTCATGAGCCCCTCAAATATATATATATCTGCGAAAACAGTTTTTCAATATTTATTGTTGTTCATGAAATGTTTCCGGTGATAATTTTAGGTGACTCATCCGGTATATATATACAGGGTGTCATTTTAATGGAGCCCACGGACCATGGAAACGTATAGAGGACATCAAAACGAACAACCTTTCTCAGTAACATTTTTCTCGTTGGTGCATCGTTTCGGCGCAATGTCGTTAAAAAAAGCCCGTTTTGCAGCCTGAATGCTGGCAACCACACACATTTGATTGCATTTGTGACGTCATATCCCGTCGTGAAGCGATGCGTTCCAGGGTTGCCAGGAACACACATATTCTCTGAAAAATGACATAGCTACAATCAGCCACAACGGATACACATGTAATAGTTTGCAACTGTGAACAGGGCAGTATATTCGCTACTGATTCATCATTATATTATTACTGTGGTTGTACGTGTTTTAGCTGTAATGTAACAACGTGAACCTCGGATACTTCCGTTATGAGCACAAAAGTACCACAAGGCATCTGGACACAAACCTGTAGATATCAACCTTGAAACGAGATTTGCAAATATTTGACATGTAGCTGGGTGTAAACAGCCACGCAAGCTGTAAATCCAATAAAATTTATTGTTGTTGATGTTTGACATGTAGGCTGAGACAAAATCCGATATTGCCACTTCATTATGAATACGTTTTTTTTACGATTTCTCATACCGTTAGTTCACTTCCCCCTTCCCCTGAGGTGACTGCTGGTCTTCTGGCTATGGTATTCGGTCTACTGGAGTCGTTTCTCGCTTTGTTTTACAGCTAATAATGTGGTTGGTAGTTTGTCGTTTTTCAGAAAATTTGGTTGTTCCTTGTAATCCTGCCATGCGGTGTTTCGCCGCAGGAAATGACGTCACAGATACGATCAAATGTTGTGTTGGGTTGCCAGCATCCAGGCGGCAAAATGGTTTTTTCGAACGGCTAGAGCGTCGAATCGACGCACCAACGAGAAAAATGTTGCTGAGAAAAGTTGTTTGTTTCGATGTCCTCCATACGAATCTGTGATCCGTGGGCGCCAATAAAATGACGCCCTGTATATATATATGCTTTAGTTTCAATGCAATGAAAGTAAAACAGCGAGGTAAACTGAGGTTTATATCTTTCCCGGCTGTACTTTCGTCAAGGCCTTTGCCTCCCCCCCCCCTAATCAGAATGTCTGGTACTCAAAGTTGGTTTGTTATTGTTATTATTTTATTCTACGTTAAATGATCGTGCATCTACGAAGCTGCATACTCATATGTCTGTCGCCCGACTCTGTGGCCGAGTGGTTAGCACATCGCGCTGCGACGCCAATGGTCCCGGGTTCGAATCCCGGTCGGGTTTGGTTGTTTGTGAATGTCTATTCATCAATTTCATAATTTCATCACTCATCCCCATCTTCGCAAATTAGCCAAGAGGCACAAAACGAGAAGTAAAATAAACTAAATCAATCAATCAATCAATCAATCATATGTCTGTCCTTAAAATAATACGTTAATCTATGTTCTTACCTCTAAGCAGTAAAAAGCACGGTGTGTGTATGATATATATACACACACACAAACAGATGCGAAGAGCTTCAAAACAAGACTAATAATATATCTGTAGAACTATACACTATTAAACACAAATAAAAGCACATTACTGCCGTATGTATAAACTGAAAAGTTTTATTCTTTATTTATTGCAATTATAATGCAACTATACTTGAGACGAAGGCAAGGATTTCGCTTTGTCGTTTAATTGACTCAACTAAAACGCTTAAACTCAATGCGTGGCTATCGGCATGCCTATGATCACATAGACGTAGCTTGCGCCCCGAACTACCACACCAAGAGATATGCAATGATAACTGAGCCAAAATTTGCTCTTTAGCCTTTTATTTCCAAATTAATCTTTAGGCTAGCTTTATTATTTAACTTAGAATGGTTGCAGTATTGTGCATAGCATCAATGCATGGCTATCGGCGTACCTATGATCACATAGGCCTAGCTTGCGCCCCGAACTACCATACCAAGATGTATGCACAACACAGAGGAGTTATTTTTAAGTTTAAAAGCTTCGTCTATCCGTGGCGAAAATGTGATGATTTCTTACGCGATATCCTCGCTTTTATACTATTTCGAGAACACAGATTCAAGTACAGATGCATCACTCACTATTTACAAAAAGATGCTACCAACCAAACTGACATCTATACATGTTTAGAAATACAAATTCGTATAGTGCACTCTCGCAAATATGAAGATACATTAAATTACCCATAATGTAGCATAAAATACAATAAACAATAAACAAAAGATATACATTACAAACAAGGTGCATTATTACATATAATAACAAAGAAATTACGCTTTCTTTCACAAAAATAAATATATTAGTGACATATTTTCCACTGGTGACGTCACGTAAAAATATGGATCATATCAAGTTAACATTGATTGATTGATTGATTGATTTGCATTATTTTACTTCGCCTATTGTGCCAGTTTTGGCTAATTTGCGAAGATGCGGATGAGTGATGACATGATGAAATTGATGAATAGACAGTCATAAACATCCATGCCCATGCCGGGATTCGAACGCGGGACCCCTGGCGTCGTAGCGCGATGTACTAACCACTCCGCCACGAGGGCCGGAGAAAAGTTAAGAAAACCGAGAATCCATTGCTTCTACATGGTACGTTATACTGAAATATAAGCACTTTACTTGATTTTGTTTCCTTATCGTCTCTGGGGATGAGTATTTGAAAGGGAAAGGTGAATGTCCTGGCGCAGTTGTTAATTTATTCGAACCTCATTTGGCCTCTTGTCAAACGTCAAACAAATTTGTATAGTGCAACAGACGAACGCAGATGATTGAATCAGTTTTCACGATTTTCACATATTGCAATATTCACAAATCCATTTTGGCACCACGTAGTTATTTCAGTAGAAAATAGTAAACAATGGCATTACTAAAGTTTTTTAAGCTTTCGATTTCCACATAACCACTCTAATTTCCCGCAAAAACAAACAAAACAAATAAAAATTCGCACGCCCGAGAAACTTTTAACCTCGCAAAGCGCTTGGAGAAAAACGTGACCGCGGCCAGCGAGTGTTACGAACTCTATTTGGCGGATGTGTCTATGGACGTGATGTCTTAATAAACCGAACGCTCTGAAACGTTTATATTCACATAGAATATGTCATACGCATGTCACCAATCATATTTTTGTGTTTCTCGTGTGCTTTGAAACTTTATGGTTTATTTAAAAATATTAAAATTGTAACTTGTTTCGTTGATATGCTACAACGCTGGCGTGGACACTTAATCGTGTATTTCGCAACACTGAGGACATCAGTCAACTTCACGGATGGCACTTTCCATCCCTTACCGATTGGAATGCGAAGTTTCCCTCCACATAAAACAGTCTCCCATTCGCTGGTTCAGTGTCGCCTGGTTCTCTTTTAAAAGCAGGCCAGGGTGATGTGTCGCCGTCGCCGGGCAGATGTTTTGTCAAGAAGCCACGAGAGGGTGTGGATGGTCCCATATCAGTAAAGGACGAACATTACAGGTCTAAGGAGGGTTGATTCTGTTTAGGTAACAGGGGAGAAATAATGAAGTTAAAGAAGTAATTTTGTAACCGTAATGCTCAGGGCCAGCACTGTTGGCCTTGCTGTACCTGAGTGCACGCGCATGGTGGCAACACTGTTGAGGGTCTGGCACATCGCATTCCAGTATATCACAACATCTTTTGATGTTTCAGATACCCGAAAGATTGGCAAGTTTGCATTGAGTCGTGTAGTCTCTCAGAAATATTGTTAGATTTCGTATTTGTAGTACATGATGCGAAGTGGCAACACTGGTCGCTATTTGGCAACGTAGCACAATCCTAACAGCAGCACTCCATTCACCATTTCGACATATCATTTAATGCAGGGAAGTATTTCACCACATTTTGGCTGCTAGCGAACCTCATAAGATAACACAGGTTGAATTAAATGACCTAATCAGGGACATAGAACTTCCCAAAAATATGGCCGAATTGTTGGTCTTACGTCTGCAAAAAGTGAATCACCTGGAGGATGATGTGAAGGTACTACTCGCTATAGACAAATAATTTCTTCGAAATGGGTACCTGAGTGTAATCCATGACAAAAGCTTCTTTGCATCAATGAATATATCACAGAAGACCGAATACTGGAGACTTCTTATTGATTCCTCGAAGTTATGTCTTAAAGCAGTTATGCTGCAAAATGGGAATGTCCTACCTTCAATTCCTGTTGCCATGCAGTTGACATTAAATAAACTTATGAAAACATGAAAGAAATTATTCAGTGATGGTGAGTGAACTGCATGGAATGCATTTCGATAAGTGTGTCATAGTTTTCTGGGGAACAGGAAGATAACTATGAACAAATCGTGGAGAATCTTCTGACGTCTTACGAGAAGACTGGGTGGAAATCAATATTCATAGTATTACTTAGTGCTTTGCTGTTAGTGATTTTTACTTCTTCAAGGGATCTTTTTCAGTAACTAGAAAGTACTTTCTTCTATATAACAGAAAAAAGTCTTGTCAAGGGTTCAGTAACTATATATTTCAAGGCCGCCAGCAGGAAATTTTCTCGGTGGGGGGGGGGGGGGGGGGGTTGCAGTAATGTTTAATGTAGAGGAAACGTGGAGTGATGCATTCTTCCGCTTAAGAGAATTCTCATGAAGCACCACTAGTACTAGAATAATTGCCATAGACACTTAATCTGCTGTCTTTCACGACACCTCTCGTCTATGTATTAATGTTATAAATTGAAAATTTGATTAGTATTAAATCTTTCCAGATATCTTGGAGGGCAATTGCCCCCTGGCCCTATTCTTCGTGCGGTCTTGATATGTGTTCAAGTTATGCCCAGATTGTGTATGATTAATTGTTGTGTGACATGAATTACGCTTATCTTGAATATAAGAGGCAATGCATTGGTTATGGGTAACTTGAATTATGCCGTAACTTCAAATTAAGAGCCAATCTTAGAGAATGAAGTGCATATTCGTGTTTAGGAGGTAAATTTCAGTAAGTAACAGAAAAATGTGAACATTTGTAGAACACTTACATTATAAATATATATGAAAATATCAGCTGAATTTGGAGGGGTCACAACATAAAAAATATCTTTAATTTTTTGGTTCACCATCCTGCGAGGCTTTGACCGATTTCATTCAAATATAAAATAAGTATCTGACAACCTAATGGTTAATATATAATAATAACCCGTGGCTCTACAGGCAAGCGCCCACCCAAAAATTCCTGTGCCCATCCGGTTGCCCACCCAATCAAATTCAATAAGTACATATACTTGGGGATATATGAATGATTCAATAAATAAGTGTATTCTGGTGTACATAACATGTATTTTTAACTTCTGAATAATATCTATGCTAGAAATGTTCACATATTATCAACCCATAAAAAGCCAATTTTGTCATTAGAAAGTGAAAGTAATTACTAGAGTTATTGAAAGAAAAACTGTGATCAAATGAACACTTCCATGGTTAAAAGCAGCTAGTAGGCTTAGGAGGCTCAAAATTATGCAGGGTATGATCAAGATTAGATCAGAACTAAGGGTGAACTTGAGGACTTCGCTCGCAATGCCTGCTTTTCTTAGTCTTATCAAGTTCAGACCGTAGTTAGGGGGTGGATGGAGTCGGTCCTGGCCGCCGAACGATTTAAATAAAAATAAGTTGTAAGATTGATTTTTTTGTTTTAATTCCACTTTACGCACTGAAAGGCTAATCGGGACTGGACCTACAGTTTAAAATGGGATCCGAACCACTGTATCATGTGCCTTCACCGGGTATCGAGCCCGGGACCCCTTCATTACAAGACGACGATCTTACCACTACACCATCGGCGAGGCACAAAAGTTGTAAAAGAGTGAATCCATTGGCGCCTCGTGAAATTATTTCCACCCTATTAAATTAATATTCATTATAGCCTGCAAAAAAATTGTATCCAAAAATGTTCTTGCTCGCTTCGCTCGCAATATGTCGTTCTTCTCTGTAATGAATTCTAGATTTCCATCTTGAATATATATGAGAAACATATATTGTGCATTAAAGTTGTACATGTTAATGTAAAAAACAATTATGTTTGGAATTTATTTACCAAGCATTTTCTGTCTTTTAAAAATAGTTTGCGTGCTTGTTTTCCATTATTAATGTGAAATTGAACCTGTTGAAAAAATAATTCAAATAGTTTGTTCGAACACAAATGCTCTAGCACCAACTTCTACCCCCTTTTTGCATAGTTTACGAGGGTAATAACGTCTTTGATACTACCGCTGCTACTACTACTACTATTATTACTACCACTACTACTAATAATACGAATAATGTTGGTCCCGGGTGCAAATCTCGGCTTATGCATGAATGTTTGTGAGTGTCCATCCATCACTCATCCCCATCTTCGCAACTTAACCAAAAGTGGCACAAGAAGCGAAGTAAAATAAAGCAAATCAATAGTAATAATGTTATAATAATATTATCATTATTAATTTTTTTATTACTACTACTACTACTATTATTATTATTAATGATACGTTTATCCTGTTACTCCCCCCCACCCCAGACAAAAATTCGTGATTATGCCTCTGGATTGGAGTGAGGTTTTGGTGCTGTTCCGGGCCTCCACATACGTATATAAATCGCGGCCTGAGTATGGTTAAAATACTCTCCAAATAAACAAATAAAAACATCATCTTAGCATTACTTCCTACGGCAAAACAAAATATTATTTCGACTTTTTAATTCTTATTAGAATAATTTAATCAAGAAGACTTAGATGGGAAGACCAAGCGACACGAATGGCAGGGGAAAGAATAGTTTACAGGATTCTCGTTGGGAAACCTGATGGTGAGAGACCTGTAGGAAGGCCAAGACAGAGATGGAGGGATAACGTTGAGATGGACCTAAAGAAAATCGGTAAGGATGGAAAAGATTGATCTTGCCCAGGATAGGGACAATGGAAAACTTGTGTTGATGCAGGCATAAACCTTCGGGTTTAAGTATGCTAGATAGTATAGTATAATTTTAATTAACTCTGCATTGAAATTCTAGAGGTGTCCCTTTTTTATTTCATTACAATTTTTATATAGCTACCTGTCATCTTCAAATATCAATATGGTATGTGGAATATCAACTTTATATTCGTTCTACTAATAAGAAGGAATCACAATAATCACTACAATACCGAACTGACTAAATTTTAAGTATGGAAAAAGCTACAGAATTATTCATTTGCTAATGAGTGGCTTATCCCATTTAGAAATCCTCGTTCCACACATAAATTTTGCCACATGAATCAGCCGAAGATGTCAACAGAATTGTAGATGCAGCTGAAGTAAAGAAGGAAAAGTTATGTCACGAAGTATCCAGAAGACGATTTTGTTAGTTTGATTTTAAGCTCATATAGGCTAATCGGGACTAAACATACAGTTTAACGAGTAGTCCGAACCAGTGTGCATTGTGCTTCCACCAGAAGAGGGGGAGTCGAACACATGACCTTTTCATTATAATACGGCAGCGTTGTGCCATTGGGGAAAAATATACAGAAAGATCTCGCACCTAATGTATCATTTTTATCACCACAGAAGATGCGTCTACTTATAGAGGGTGATTGACTGAGACAAATATTTGAGACTTTCGAAAAACAACGTCATTGTTCATAGAATTAGCTGCCTTGATCCACTAATGAAACGCTGTGCGATTGAAATTACCACCTCAACTTTCTAAGAGGTATGAATTAATGAAACTCCATTTTTGGAAGAGTAAGTTGGGGTTGATTTGTTTTATTTTAAGTCATTTTTCTGCTAATTTTGATAATGACGACGTTATAAGGTTCAATGGTGATTAGATGAAAGTAACGAAGAGGCGAAAACAAACACATGCTGACACTCAAAATACAAACCCTCACAAATTATTACTTTGACAGTGGTTCCAGGTGCCAGGGACTCGATGCCCTGCAAGAATAAAGTTTCCAGGGTATGCTGCACAGGATAGAGGTTGACATTCTAATGTGTTCGAAATGGTCACACCATACAACCCAAGTCATCTATGAAAATAGATGAATTATTACTGGTACGGTAATCAACTTTGATGAATTCCTTGTGTCCTAAATCATTTTGTTACCTCATAAAATATGTTCATGTAACCATACGTGTATTGCATCTCCCGCATTAGTAACATGAAAGTTCAAAAAACGAATAGCAACTTAGCTAATAATCTCTTCAATTCTGAACAGATTTTTCAATCTTACTTGTTTATTACTTATGAGTGATATTTTGTCAAAATAGCCTTTCATTAGCCTAGCAATACTTCATGGACAATGAACGAACAATTGGTTATCCGTGTGTGTTTTAAATCATTCTTAATAATGAACGTTAATTTTAATCCAAACATTCAATGTCGGCGATTAGGAGGAGCGGGAAGTGGGGGATGCAGTTCCCCCGCCACATTTTGCCCCCGCACTATGACCTCATTATGCTAAGCCTTTTCTACCAAGAAAAAGTACATTGTCCTTGCCCCTCAAATGTTGGCACCCAATCGCCGCTACTACAAACATCCAGATAGATTTCTCAGTTGTACAAACATTGTAAGCTAAGAAAAGTGGCCCCCAAGGAGTAAGAAAACTCTTTCAGTCAAAAACGCATACCATGAAAATACTATGCTCAGGAACATGCATTTAAATTACGAGAAACTTCACGATTGTCTACCATCGAACTTTCTATTTATCACTGTCGCCGAATACATAAAATCAAGTATGTGTCTTGTATTTGCAACACAAGCTTAAAAAAACCTAATTCACATTTATTTTACTCTATTAACATGCATGAATGAATGTGACTAGAATGTTTGGCTGCTATGGATAAACACTTCCTTGAAATAATTGTGTCCATCAGAGACAAAGCGAAACAAAATGGAACAAGATGCGAGAATAGATTAGAAAAGAGAAAGGGGATAACATTCGAATTTCGAAAATACCATTTCAGTGGAACCCGGCATTTGGTATACGATATCTGGTATAAGGATTTTGGTACAAAACGAAATTTTTGTGGTACATTTCGGTACAAAACGAGTACAATTCGATGACATAATAAAAACGTCGAAATTCGATTGTCGGAGTTTTATCGTTTCACTGGAACCCGGTATTTTGGTATACGATATCTGGTATAAGGATTTTGGTACAAAACGAAATTTTTGGTTGATTTCGGTACAAAACGAGTACAATTCGATGCCATCATAAAAACGTTGAAATTCGATTGTCGGGGTTTTATCGTTTCACTGGAACCCGGTATTTTGGTATACGATATCTGGTATAAGGAACTTGGTACAAAACGAAATTTTTGTGGTACATTTCGGTACAAAACGAGTACTATTCGGTGGCAGTATCAGAACCTCAATTTTCGAATATCGAAAATACCATTTCACTGGAACCTCGTTATTTTGGTATACGATATCTGGTATAAGGATTTTGGTACAAAACGAAATTTTTGTGGTACATTTCGTTACAAAACGAGTACAATTCGATGACATCATAAAAACGTCGAAATTCGATTGTCGGGGTTTTATCGTTTCACTGGAACCCGGTATTTTGGTATACGATATCTGGTATAAAGAACTTGGTACAAAACGAAATTTTTGTGGTACATTTCGGTACAAAACGAGTACAATTCGATGCCATCATAAAAACGTCGAAATTCGATTGTTGGGGTTTTATCGTTTCTCTGGAACCCGGTATTTTGGTATACGATATCTGGTATAAGGAAATTGGTACAAAACGAAATTTTTGTGGTACATTTTGGTACAAAACGAGTACTATTCGATGGCAGTATCAGAACCTCAATTTTCGAATTTCGAAAATACCATTTCACTGGAACCCGGTATTTTGGTACACGTTATCTGGTATAAGGATTTTGGTACAAAAAGAAATTTTTGTGGTACATTTCGGTACAAAACGAGTACAATTCGATGCCATCATAAAAACGTCGAAATTCGATTGTCGGGGTTTTATCGTTTCACTGGAACCCGGTATTTTGGTATACGATATCTGGTATAAGGAACTTGGTACAAAACGAAATTTTTGTGGTACATTTTGGTACAAAACGAGTACTATTCGATGGCAGTATCAGAACCTCAATTTTCGAATTTCGAAAATACCATTTCACTGGAACCCGGTATTTTGGTACACGTTATCTGGTATAAGGATTTTGGTACAAAACGAAATTTTTGTGGTTGATTTCGGTACAAAACGAGTACAATTCGATGCCATCATAAAAACGTCGAAATTCGATTGTCGGGGTTTTATCGTTTCACTGGAACCCGGTATTTTGGTATACGATATCTGGTATAAGGAACTTGGTACAAAACGAAATTTTTGTGGTACATTTTGGTACAAAACGAGTACTATTCGATGGCAGTATCAGAACCTCAATTTTCGAATTTCGAAAATACCATTTCACTGGAACCCGGTATTTTGGTACACGTTATCTGGTATAAGGATTTTGGTACAAAACGAAATTTTTGTGGTACATTTCGGTACAAAACGAGTACAATTCGATGCCATCATAAAAACGTCGAAATTCGATTGTCGGGGTTTTATCGTTTCACTGGAACCCGGTATTTTGGTATAGGATATCTGGTACAAGGAACTTGGTACAAAACGAAATTTTTGTGGTACATTTCGGTACTAAACGAGTACAATTCGTGTATGTATTTTATTTCGAGTTTCTTTATTGTTGGGTTCCAGTGAAATGATCCCCTCGGTTTGCCCTCTGTGCATTTCAGTCAGAACTGCTCAAAACGCATTCGCTTTTCTTGAAAGATGTCAGTCAAGTATTTTAGTTTTGTTTCCACTTCTGTAGCACCAATGCGTGGAGACTGAATCTTACAGTTTACCTCTTCTATTGGACCCATCACACGGCAGTAGAGGGAGAGAAAGAAAAATGTCTTGAAGTGAAGCATTGTCTCCAGGTATCCAGCACATTTTGATGCTCCGTCAGTAGAATCTACTTCAGAATATTTCTCAAGAAAATTTAGAAGGTTTTCATAGTTCCTTAAGATCTGTTGTACACTGTAGGCTCTCAACGTCCACCGACGAGGTCAAAGTGGTCGCAGTCCAGTATGGCCAGCCTTCTCATTCACATCAATAATACCCCTAAATATTTGCATTCTTTTAGTGGATTCCCAAACAGTCTTTAACAAGTCGTTGGCTATATTCATTATGTCATTGATTAATATATGTATAATAGTAAATAATAATTATATACTTAGTATATAGTAATAAGTCATGTGTTTTGCTGTCTCCGATCATAGCACCCCAAAGTTGATGGTTTAGCGGTCTCAGCCCCCTCAAAGTTGATGGTCTAAAACATTTCAAATGTGTATTTAAAGTTAAGTTCATGCGGCACAATTCACAGAACTATACAAGAGAAGAAAAATAATACATTAGATCCTCTTAAGCAAAATTATTTGAGGGGCTCAGCCCCACATCATTAACATTTGAGGGGGGCTCGAGCCCCCCTAAGCCCCATTGAGTGGGCGCCTATGAATATAATAAATGACCTTATGAAGAAAATAAATACATCGCTAGTATCATTAATGTTTTGGATCTTGCTCAGGCAAGACTACCAAGTTGTTGTTTTGAAGTCGTCTTTCTTAACCTGGAAAGCTAGTAGCAACCCTGCCACACGCCCCTGGTAGTTATGTCAGAGCAAGCATTTGCTGTCTTGGTTTGCATACGTACAGGATAGATTTTAAGCGCTTATAGAGCAGAAACTAAACGCTTTCGAGGTGAACTTCATAGGAAAAAGTTACTTGTTTTCATGATATCGACCAGCACCCAAGCGTTGTTGAAAGAGTTTTGCGACACCCTGTATACTCCATGACCAACAGTGGAGGAAACGATAAATATAAATGACCCTACCAATGTAGTGTATGGTGCAGTAACGCCGCTCCCAATCAGAATTCATTCCAGTTACTTTGAGGAGTCGCCCATTAATATCCGCCACAGCAATTACAATATAAAGGAACAGCTCGAAGCTGAAATAAATAGATCTGAAAAGGGCTTTAATTTTTGTCATCTAAATATTCAAGGTTTACTAAACTCCATAGACGAATTTAAACAAATAATATCGGACTTAATCTTACACCTGATAGCCATTACAGAGAGCTGATTAAAACCGAACATTAGTAATAAAATAACAGATCGAAAATTACACATTAATTCGACAAGATAGATTAAACAAATCTAGAGGTGGTGTATGCCTATACACATCCAAATCGCTTAAATGGAAATTTTTAGACGGGTTTATTAATAATGATATCGGAGTAGAGTCCCTTGTAATCGAATTAACTATCGATAGGGAAAAGATTGGAATTTTGGTAGCATATAAACCCCCAAATGTCAGCTATGCTCACATCATCCACGTAGTTGATATTCTCCAACACCTATACTTAAATTACGATTACTTCATTGCGTTAGGCGACTGGAATATCAACATGTTAAGAAATAACGAAAGCAGTAATAGACTACTTCAGAGTATAATCAAGGAAGTTCACGGGAAACTATTAATTACCAAACCAACCAGAGTGACAGCGACGTCAAAGTCATTAATTGATTTAATCATTTGTTCACAAGATTTAATTGTAAAGAAAATTGAGCATAGCGAGTTACCTGGAATTACAGATCACCATATAACATACTCGATGTTTGACCTGTACCCACCAAAACAGTTTCAAAAATTTAACTTGGACAAGTTTTGAAAAGACGCGGAAAATTGGAACGGTGTAAAATCGAAAGAAACGACGACGTAGGTGCAGCGGTGGAGGTCCCCCAGCGAAAAATTCGTATAACCAAACCTCAGTAGAAGGTAAACGCGATAACGGATGTTGCTATTTAATATTCGCAATTAATTTGTATGTACTTATAACTAATTTGCACGGGTTTTAATTAATTCGCATGTATTTAGAATTCATTTGCAAGTACTTAGAATACTTTACATTTATGTATTTGCATGTTTATAACTTTTTTATGAATATATAATTCTTTATTTTATGAAAAATATGTATATAAAAGGTAATTAGAGGTACTCAACGCTATGCATATGGTTTTATATTCATTACTGCAAAGTATGTAATGTATGAAATGTTAATATTAATGTTTATAGTATTGAAAATAAGAGTTTATGGTTTATGAACCGCTATGAACGGTGGTAATGGCTGTAGGTACAGGTCCAATTACGATTAGGGACGGTTCCGGTATTCGAACCCACGATATGTAACGATAATAAATATAGTGCACTATGTAATAATGTTATATGGCATGTAATATATTGAGCGGAGACGAACTATGTATAACGTGTGAGCTGAGTCTGATGCCAGACAGACAAGGGTGAACTCCGCGCATGTAGAGGAGAAAGGAATTTGGGGGAAGTGCGGTCAAGGTCAAATGACGTCACAACGTCAGAACAAACAAAGAACCCGATTGACCAATCAGAGATCGCGTCGGCAGATTTTCAGAACCGGTTTTTTCAAGGTTAACCAGTTCGCAAGAACAGGGGAAAGCTATGCAATACTGTAGGGCAGGGGAGGGATTGAACCAGACAACAAAGGATGTCTGGAAATGCGCAGCAAGGGCCAAATCTTTGAAGCTATGCGTCGCTTGTAGAACCGGTTTCCGCCACCAATTAATATTCTGCTCAGGTTTGCCTCCAGGGCATTGAATGCTGTAGCGAGGGTTTTAGGGTAGAAAGCTTGCATGTTAGAACAGGTTTCTGTCAAAGTAGCCCAATGTTACCGAGAACACAAGAAAAAAGGATTTTTGGATACCCAATTAGATTGGAGCGAGAATTTTATTTTGAACAAGGAGAACGAAGCGTAAGGGTTTATTATCTGTACTAGGAAGAAGGGAGAGCTCTCAGGGACTGGGCCTGCAGTTTTCACTATTTGCTTTTATCACGGGGTATCGAACCTAGGACCCATTGATTATTGATTTAGGTAGTAAATGTATGTTACTGTGTGCTATTTAACATAATATCAAGTTTATTTTTACCAAATTTTTTACAAGTTTTTATGTATTTATACACTTTTTATTTTACACTTTTTATTATATTTATTTTATTTTTATTTTACACTTTATTTTACACTATTTATACTATTTAGGCAACATTTTTTATTAAATTTTGGACTTGCAAAGACATTTTTCAACTTTTAAGTTATTATTTTACAATTTTATGTTAATTTTTTACCAAAATAACACTATTTATACTATTTAGGCAACATTTTATATTAAATTTTGGACACACAAAGTGTGTTTTTTCAACTTCTATCTGTTTATTTCACAAGTTTAGACTTATTATTACCAAAATAATCCAATTCAATCTGTTCAGGAAAGACTTTTAGTTACATTTTCGACACACAAAGTGTGTGTTCTCAACTTCTATCTGTTTATTTCACAAGTTTAGGCTTATTATTACTCAAATAACACTATTTATGCTATTCAGGAAAGATTTTTAGTTACATTTTCGACACACAAAGTGTGTGTTCTCAACTTCTATCTGTTTATTTCACAAGTCTAGGCTTATTTTTACCAAAATAACACAATTCTATCTGTTCAGGAAACACTTTTAGTTATATTTTCGACACACCAAGTGTGAGTTTTCAATTTTTATTTGTTTATTTCACAAGTTTAGCCTAATATTTACTCAAATAACACGATTTGAACGTGTTTTTTTATTACATTTTGGACACACACACACACACACACCATCAGACACACACACAAACACACCCATACGTGTAAACGTGGTCTTATAAGGCCCGAGTGAGTGTACATATGTTGTTGGAACCACTATAATTTGATAAATTAGCATAATCAAATTCACTTTAAAATGTCGAGACCATGCATGTGATTACAAATACCACCGTGGTTTTTGAAAATTATCATTTATGCAGTTTTCCTGACGAAAAAATGGTTACTATTCTTGTTGGAACCTGGTACCAATATCACCTGTCTAATTTACGTGTTGTAATTTTAATACAATTGCATCCGTTGTGGGTACCATTCAATATTGCACAAACCGTCCAACCAATCACAATTCTTGTAGGTCACATGATTTCTTCCTGTGTGTAAGCAGCTACGTGCCATACCGAATTGGGCAATAGTTGTGAAACGCGCTTTACGGCGTCAATTGAGAGCGCGTAGCTTGCAAGTATCTGTCTCGTCGGCGCAGAGCATTCGGAAGGGGAGGGGGAAAAAAAAGAAGAGTTCCTCTCGCGGCGGAGTAAGGAAGGGATTAACTGCGGCGCAGTCAGTGGCGTACTTAAGGAGTTTTTGCCCCACTGTGGAATTGAGAAAATAATTACATTTACCCTAATCGCTGAATCTAATTTTTACTTTGCATACTTTTTTGTGTTGTTTGAAGATTTCAGAAATCAAAGCAGGCTTGTGCGGCCTATCATGGTAACTGTGTGAAACGAAGCTCTTTATTGGAACGCTACCAAGCGAAACGCAATATGTAACAAGCGACAAGAGATACGTATCGCTTGGAATTGAACCCTCAGTAATCAATTCGACCTTTCGCATTGATGCGACAGGGCAAGCTGCACATGTCGCTTGCGGGTCGATGCATTAGGTTTTTCGAGCATGAGCGGCGAATTTCTTGCTTTAGATTGAAATCGCCAGTGTTCGTGGGTGTCCGGAAGGGGGGCAAGGGGGGCCGTGCCCCCCCTGGAAAAGTCAAACAAATAATATATTTCACACATATAATTTCATTTCAGCCACAATAATAAGTGTTTTTTAATGCACGAACATGATAAATTAAAATGGAAACAATGTTTTTTGAGGGAACATTGGGGAAAATGTGGCTTATTTGCCCCCCCTGGAAAAATACCTTCCTTGCCCCTCCCTGGAAAAAAAACCTGCTGACGTCCATGCCAGTGTTGCCTGTCGGTTGTCGCCTGCCACTTGTCGCTTCGATCTGAAGTCTCCTTGAAGGAGTCAGGGGAAGAATTCTGACGGAGGCGACAAGCGACAGTGTGCTTCCACATCGATAAGAGACACGGGTCCCTTTTGGCTTGTAGACTAAAACATTCACCGCCCGTGCACGACAACAAGTGGAGGCGTCACGATGCACAACATTGATAAAAAAGCGACATGCAATATTTGCAGCTTACCGTGCTGTATCAGTTCGAAACGTAGCATTGATTACCGAGGCTTGTCGCTTGTCGCGTTACGCTTCGGTCTGGAATCTGCTTAAACGGCAGGCGACTGGCGACATGGAGATTTTATACCAAAGCAACAAGCGACATTAGAAAATTCAATATAAGGCAAAACATTCACCGCGCATGCGAGAACAAAAGTACGAAGCCACATGATGCACAGTATTAACATAACTGGCAAATCAGAGCGACACGCAAGCTACAAGCGACACCTGCATCTTGTCGTGTCGCTTCTGTTCGAAAGGTTCAATTCATTACTGCTGGTTCGCTTCCAAGGGACAGGTGTTGGTTGTCGCTTTCGTGTGAAATCTCCCTTACAAAGCAAAAAAGCTGCAAACGACAGACGACAAGTGACAGGCGACAAGCGACACGGAGAATTCACACAGAAGCTACAAGTGGCAAGCGATACTAGCACAGTTAGTTTAAATTCAAACATTCACCGCGCATGAGCTAACAAGAGCACGGTATTGAGAAAATTGCCTGCAACTTGTCCTGTCGCTTTCTGAATGCTGGTTTGCAAATTAAGCGTGTCACGTGCCTCTCGCCTCTGAAAGCTACACCAAGCCATTGTTTTATTCAATTCTCCTCAGGGAAGGAAGAGAATGCTTATACAAATACAGTCTCCGCAGATCATTTGCGAAGCCACTCATTATATTTGAAACTCTATTTTCTGTGCACACTCAGCGTGCACTATAATCTACCGAAGCGGCCCTAACAATTTATTTGCTGGAACTATAGTGGAACCACGAGCAAAACAACTTGCGCAGACCCGCGGCTCCTGTGCACCGTACCCCCACGAGTAGGGGAGGGGGAGAGTGGACATTGCTTCCTTATGGCCCGAGGTGGAGGGAAGAAGGGAAAGTTGCGCGAGGACTTTTCGTCCCAAGGTTTTTTTTTCTTGTGGTCGATCTATAGGATCTCACTTTCTTCATCGTTGTGAAGGGTCACTCGCAATAGAATTGTTACGATTTTGTCTCTCTGCGTGAGAACAGAATTTGGAGACTATAGTCGACAAAAAATTACTTCTGTTGGAGTTATTAAGTTTGTGGAGGAGAGTGGTGCTTCAGATGGCTGTTCCATGTAGACTGTACATTTGAACAAAACGAGCAAAGGAAAAAGTCACTTATTTCATTTCTTTGTAAAATGAATTAAGTGTTAATTTACCAGAAGTCCAGTACAGTAAAACTATCCAAGTTTATAATGGTGTGAGTCTTAATCGACATTTTAATTAAACCTTTCTTCACAAACTGATTCAAAATTGAATAGGGCAGTGGTTCCCAAAGTGTGCTCCGCGGTGCCCCGGGGTGCGATATTTTCACTGAAATGCCACTTACTTGTTAGTCTACACAGGGTTTTAGATATGATTGTTTCAAAAATTTGCTTATTTGGTCCTTTTTACATAAACAATGTTTCTGAATTTGAAATATGTGCTTATTTTTTAACTTAAGGCAAGCAACCTAACAACAGTAACTTAGCGTTGCAAGTTTTAGATAGGCCTATGCCTACATTCTGACTTGGGCGCCGCGGAAAAAAATTGAAACTACAAAGTTTGGGATCCCCTGAGATAGGGCATAGTTGTAATACTCGTAATGAATGATTGACGTATAAACTTGATGTGAAGCGTACAGAAATATTTGTTTCGCGAATAGAGCGAACAATAAAACGTTTTATAAATCTCATTCCTTGCAACCACCCAATCACAGTAACTGTTGATCACCTGACCTCTACTTCCACGTCACCCATGAAGTTTGCTGGTGTATCTTTGCGTCCTAGCACAAGCATTTCGTTTTCGCGCCTTTTTTGCCGGACGCCCGGTCCTTTCTTACTTCGGTAGTTCTTCTCGCAGTCAAGTAGGAGGGGTACGAGTTCCACCTAAGACCTCCCCGATGGCCATGTCGACCTCCGTGGCGGACTGGTTAGCACGGCGCGCTACGACGCCAGGGGTTCCGGGTTCGAGTCCCGGGTAAGGCACGGGTATTTGTGTTTGTCCAAATGAGAAAAACTTAAAATTGAGAATAACCGAGAAATGAAAATCTTGAGAATATACTGAAAAACGGGGGATACTTCTGGTTAGGGGTATTCCTTAAAAAATGACGTAAAGGTTGCTTCGTCGCCTTGTAATCAGGGGGTCCCGGGTTCGATACTCGGTGGAGGAATTTCGTGGTTTGGATTCCACTTTAAACTGTAGGTCCAGTCCCGATTATCCTTACTGTGAATAAAGCGGACTTAAAGCACCAACTCAAACAAACTAGTTCCACTTGCACCAAAAGCAAGCATACAGTCAAGAAGTTTAAATATCGTATGTCTTCATGTCGTTACCCAGTCTCAAACGCAGGATAAAAAAAAACACGATTAAGAAAAAGAAATGAACCAATGTTCTCGAGGCCGAGTTGGGAGAAGTATATTATGGTAAATAATCATATTGTAGTCACGGACACTTCTGTGTTGTAGCAACACTATTGACTTTCAATGGAATCATTACTACCCAGAAGTGTCCGTGACTGTACAACCCTAAACTGATGTTGCGTCACATTTTGTTGGTATGTCGACTAAGAAACTCTCATAACATGTCGCAATAAAACAAGTGGCTTCACCAAACTGAGGTGGAGGCGAACAAACCATTATTCTGCACTGTTATCTCAAGAGTCCGATATTAGCAACAGAGGGAGACATTTCTTAGTCACAAGAAATGTTTTCAATTCACTACTTATAAAAAGTATATGGTGTCGTCTTGGCAGAACGAACTGACCTGACTACAAAAGCACAAGAAGCTAACTGTCTCGATTATTGCGACCATACGGTCTAGTTTTATTATTGTGTGTAGTTTTACCAACTAACCTTGAAAGAAACAGTTTGGTTCGACGTGTACACGGAACATTTCCAACCAATGGCAGCACAAAACATGTCGCTACTAATACACAGCGACGAAGTGCAATAAGCCTACGATCACAAAATGAACAATCTCTATTTTATGGTGGTATTTTAAGACTTTAGATTTCAATGTCGTTGGAAAGGTGTAGAGTGCTTAACACAAAAAATACTAATAAATAATATGAATGTGAAACATGCAAGGGTAAAGTAAAGTGCATTACAGCGTTGCATGGATGTAGTTGTAAGAAGCCACATATTATATCTCACTTAATGTCCCACTATTTTGGAACATTTCTTGATTTAAGGCAGTTATTTGGAAAATATTGTCCGTCGACGAAGCTGCTATGCCTGCAGTCATCTGTAGAAGACAGAAAATCTCAGTCCGGATACGAGTGCATCAGCTCAATCTATGGCGTAAACTCGTTCCGACTTTTGTAATTGTTAATCGGCCCAGATTTGAAAGCACCACTGATGCAAGGCCTGTTGTTGAGTGAGCGTGTCATCCGTTTCTTTTCCTACCTACTAATTTATGATGGCGGGCCATCAGCAAAAAGTGCATAATTTTAAAGAGTGGGAAGTTGCATGAACGTTTACTATACAGGGTGTCGCAAAACTCTTTCAACAACGCTTGGGAGCTGGTAGATATCATAAAAACAAGTAACTTTTCCCTATAAAGTTTACCTCGAAAGCGCTTATCCTGTACGTATGCAACCCAACACAGCAAACGCTTGCTCTGACATAACTAGCAGGGGCGTGGCAGGGTTGCCACTAGCGTTCCTCGTTAAGAGATTGATTGATTGATTGATTTAGTTTATTTTACTTCGCGTTTTGTGCCTCTTGGCTAATTTGCGAAGATGGGGATGAGTGATGAAATGATGAATTTGATGAATGGACATTCACAAACAACCAAGCCCGACCGGGATTCGAACCCGGGCCCCTTGGCATCGCAGCGCGATGTGCTAACCACTCGGCCACAGGGTCGGGCCATCGTTAAGAGAGACGACTTAAAAACAACAACTTGGGAGTCTTGCTTGAGCAAAATCCAAAACATTAATGATACTTGCGATGTTGTAAGAAGGATTCACAGTATTTATAAACTGACCAAAACAAGTAATGGGCAGACTGAAATTCAAGATTACTCATTCTAAAATATCTCCATAATTGATTGATTGATTTGGTTTATTTTAATTCCCTTTTCTGCCACCTTTGGCTAATCGCGAAGATGAGGATGATATGAAATAACAAATGACACCAATGTCTAGACCAGGATTTAAACCCGAGACACCTGGCGCCGTAGCGAGCTGTGCTAATCACATCACCACGGAGTGTTTCGTACATCATGCAATATCAACAATTGCAAGGGACACGTGTTATAGGGGAAATCCACGAACGAACAAATGTATAGGGGTTAGAGCTGGCGCTCTCCCATTGTGGAAAGACCGCAAGGTGAATGCAACGCGGTCCTGAAAACTCGCCCTTCTGGCGTATGACGTCATCTGAGATACACAGGTGGGAAAGAAGTAAAGTTTGTTTAACAAAACAACAGTATTTCATGAACTTTAGAATATTTTGAGGGAATATTTAAGAAAGTATACATCTTCTGAAGTAAAAAATACACAAACTAAAATATTTTTTGTATAGCATGATTTCTATCAGTTAGTCGTTAAACTTCCACCTTGCAGTGGAAAGTATTCTTTAATAATTAGGCTATCTGATTTCCATCAACCTAGCGTGCAGCATTCTTCTGTGCTTTTTATTGGGTCATATGTACAGGTAGATATCTCGGTGGTCGAGCGTGTTGAGTGGTATACTGGTAACCTACGTAGCGAGGGATCCGGGTTCGATTCCCTGTGGCTGGTGTAAGGTGTGACTTTCGTGAAGGGTAGAAATTCCACGTGCCAAAGGCCTGGGCCGCATTCTGCAGAATTACGAGGCTCTGGAGCCCAGACACACAGGCAGCATAATCCTTTGCTTTGTGTTGACATGTTTGCCCTGCGGACCACAGCAGTTCTAGTATTTGTCTCGATTGTAATCACTGGCGTAGGCAGAAGAGGGGGAGGCTTGAAGGGACTAGAACCACTCCGAAATTTTGAGAAAAATCAACATTTTCAAATAAAGCAGTGAGAACTCGGTTGGAAACCCAAGTGAGTGCTAAATGCAATGGCCAATGTGCTGACGTGTCCATAATTTAAATAAATCAATCAAGTATGTTCAAGTTCTGGCCTGGGTATGAGTGTACCTTTGTAACTGTAACTCATAATTCATCTTTGTCGTCGCCAATAGTGGCTGAAAACATATGTAAATTAAAGAACACAAACACGCTGTTGCAATTCTGACCACCTCTCTTACATTGAAGCAATTTTTTAATCTTTTCTCCAGGCCAGTGCTTCTCAACACCGCTGTTATGTACTACCTGGTTAGTAGAGGTAGAATGAGAATGAAATACCGGCAGTTTCATTTTTAGTGTTTAGAAGAAAGTTACAAAATTCAGAACTAAATTATAATATTTAGAACTAATTTGTAATATTTGAAACTATATCAACTCTTTTGGTTTATGAATAATTTGTGTCTTATAAATATATGAATATTAATTTATGAATCTCGGTACTGGGCAACATTCCCAGGAGCAGAGCTCTATGCTGCAGAGCGCATCCCCAGGTTGCGGATAGGGGAACGGCCTACAGATATGTAGGCTAGCTGCGACAAATAAGCAGTTGCGGACAATGAGCGTCAGTGTCAACAGGATGTGGAGAGAGTTATTTCTGGCAGGATAACTCTCATTTAAAAACCACAAAAATCCAGCGACGACACTGAGACATGGCGAGTAAGTGCCGCCATTAAATAAGCACTGCCCCTGCTGCCTTGCAGGTAAGAGAGGGATCTCTAAAGGCTAAGGGAAGGAAAACCCTGACAGAAAACCAAGGGGTAGGAAGAGCTCTTAGGCATGGTGAAGCCCGTCTTCCTAGGGGTAGGAACCTCGAATACAAATCCCTGGTCCTCCAGGTTGGGGGTTGGGCGTAAGGCCAGCACCCTTACCCCGTAAAACAACCTCCCGCTACGAACTCTCAGACAAGCAAAGCCGGACGGATCTATAAGAGACGACCCACGCAATGTAAAAGGCTAAGGAATGTGGATTTTAACGTGGCAACCTGGAATGTCCGTACCATGCTTCAACCAGGCAAAATGAATGAAATTGCAGACGAACTAATAAAATATAACATGCAAATAACAGCATTACAAGAGATAAGATGGAATGGGGATGGATGGATTAAAAAGAAAGAATTCTCTCTTATGTATAGTGGGCATCCAACAATTAAAGGAAGAAATGGCACAGGTTTTTTAGTTACTGGAAATGTGAGGAAATGTATACTTGGATTTGAACCAATAAATGACCGAATATGTAAATTAAGAATAAAAGGAAAATTCAACAATATGACCTTTGTATCTATATATGCACCAACTGAAGACACAAACAAAGAAGATATTGAACATTTCTATAGCGAACTGTCAGATGTATGTGATAGAGTACCAAAACATGATGCACTAATTCTACTAGGCGATTTTAATGCGAAAATAGGTAATGAATCCAGCAGCAGCGGAGTGTCAGGCAGATTTTCCCTACACAGAGAAACAAGTGACAATGGAGAAAAGCTGATACAATTAGCACAATTACAAAATCTTGATATCAGTAGCACTAGATTTAAGCATAAAAAAATCCACAAAGGGACCTGGAAAATACCCGGTGAACAACGATGTAATCAAATTGATCATGTATTGATCAATAAGAGGAGAGCTACATTAATAATTGATGTCAAAACATATAGAGCACCTAGTTGCGATACGGATCATTATCTTGTTAGAACTAAAATAAGACAAAGAATTAGCATGGTTAATGAAGGAATATACAAGAAAACTAAAAAATGGAACATAAAAAAATTGAAGAAATCTTTTATACAAAACACATACAGACAAGAAATACAAACGAAACTTGATGAAATAGGAGAAGAAGATGATGTAGAAGTGGAATGGGATAATTTAAGAAACATCATAGATAGTATTGCTAATCAGGTTTTAGGAACCAAAGCATATGAAAAAAATGAAGATTGGTATGATGAGGAATGTAAAAAGGTGGTTAAAGCAAAAAATGAAGCTAGAAATAGATGTCTTAATAGAACTACAAGAGCAAATAGAGAAAAATATGAAAATCTGAAAAAGCATGCTAAGAAAATGTGTAGAGAAAAGAAACGCCAAGCAGTAAAAACACAAATAGAAATGTTACAAGAACTAAACACCAAAAAAGAATATAGAAAATTCTATCGAACCCAGAAAGTTATAACACAACAGTATAAACCAAGAACTAGAAACCTAAAATCTAAAGATGGTCAAATCCTAACTGAACAAGCAGAAATAATGAATAGATGGAAAGAACACTTCCAGGGAGTTCAACACAACCAGGATTTAGAAGTGCCCTATAGGAATACGATGAATCAGCAGGATAATGAAAACATATTAGTTGATGCACCAACATACGAGGAAGTGGAGACAGTAATTAAAAACTTTAAAAAGATGAAAGCACCAGGAATTGACAATATGAATAGTGAACTTATACAAGCAGCTGGAAAAGAAATGTATCGTCGAATACATAAACTTATAATTAATATATGGAATCGAGAACAAATGCCAAATGATTGGAACATAGCACTAGTATGCCCTATACTTAAAAAAGGAGATAAAACAGTTTGTGAAAATTATAGAGGCATATCACTATTAAACAACCTATATAAAATACTTGCAGCAATAATTAACATCAGATTAACTGATTATGCTGAAGACATTATAGGAGAGTATCAAAGTGGATTTAGGAACAACAGAAGTACTACAGATAACATCCTGATGATGCGTTTGATTTTTGAGAAATGCTATGAATATGATATAGATTTGCATGTTTTGTTTATTGATTTCAAACAAGCTTTCGATTCAATATATAGACCAACAACACTACAAAGGCTACAAGAAATTGGAATACCAAATAAATTAGTAAGATTAATTCGAATGACAATTCAAAACACTAGAGCCTCAGTTAAAATTGAAAATGCAAGATCGGACTTTTTCGATGTCATGACAGGAGTCCGCCAAGGAGATCCTCTTTCAGCAACATTATTTAATTTAGTTTTGGACTCGGTGATTAAAAAATTAGATGTGAGAGGAGACATCAGTACGAGACTAAAACAAGTCACAGCATATGCTGATGATGTAGCTATTGTAGCAAGAACTAAGAAAGCTCTTTCAGAAACGTTTATAAGCCTAGTAGAGGAAGCTGCAAGAGTAGGACTCCAAATTAATGAAAAGAAAACTAAATACATGAATATTAATAGAACTAACATGAATAATAATAGATCAATATTAATAAATAATTACTCCTTTGAATGTGTTAGTAATTTTACATACCTTGGATCTATACTTAATGAAAACAATAAAATAGAATCTGAAATAGATGAAAGAATAAGGAAAGGTAATAAGGCCTATTATGCAAATGTATCCCTGCTAAAATCGAAACTTCTGAAACGAAATACAAAAATGAAGATATATCTTACTATGATAAGACCAGTGGTTACATATGCTGCTGAAACCTGGACCCTAACACAGAAAGATAGAAACAAACTAAGTATATTTGAGAGACAAATTTTAAGGAAGATCTTTGGCCCGGTACAGATAGAACATGATATATGGAGAATAAGAAATAATGTGGAACTAGAAAAATTAATCAATGGTGCAGACATTATACGACATATTAAAAGTCAAAGAATTAAATGGTTAGGCCACATACAAAGAATGGATAACATGAGAACTATAAAACGTATACTAGAATGGAAACCTATGGGAAGGCGACCAATTGGAAGACCTAGGATGAGATGGATTGAAGATGTATGCGAAGATTTAAAGATTCTCAAAGTTAGAAATTGGAAAGAAATGGCAAAGAAGAGGAAAGATTGGAATGATTTGTCTGAGAAAGCTAAAACCCACAAAGGGTTGTGATGCTAATGGAAGAAGAAGATTAATTTATGAATAATGAATAAAATACGCAAATAAAAAGGTTGATTTAGTTCTAAATATTATAATTTCGTTCTAAATATTGTAACTTAGTTCTAAACACTAAGAAAAAATCTGTCGGTACCTCACTCTACGTCTTCTCTGGTTTTCTGGGGTAACACATACAAACACATACATAAGGAGAGAGGAAAACCCGTTTGTGCCTTATTTACTAAAGTTGCCTCTACGTTCAATAGGCTCTAGGTTTAGCCCCCCACCTCAAATGAAACCACAGGCATGCTGCTGTACCACATTTTTCAAATTCGTAAGGCAAAAGTATTAGGAATTATCACTGCTTTCTGTAGCTTCAAATTATTTGGGGGGTGGAATCAAATTATTAAATTGGAATGCACTAGAGGGGTTGAAAGTGAAAAATAATTTTGCATGTGAAACAGTGTGAGTTGCGCAAGAAATTGCAAGATATATAGCCTAGTCATTAATAATGTAAAACATTTTAAACGCTGATTTATAAAATTAGCAGGTAGATCTGCACATAAACATTTTTAATATATCAAATAAGCAATATTTGATCAAAATAAGAGTTATGAGACTGGAAACGGAATGAAGAGACAATTATTGAATTCAATATTTTGGAAAATTTTACCTTCTGTCTTTTAAACGTTCTACGAAATTTTCTTTCGTAGTAGCAATTTTCTTCTGAGTACAGGTTATCATGAGCAAGATATTTTGAATGAACTAACAATAACATCCAAAAAGTTTAAAATACTTTCTCCTCAGTCGATTTGATTATTGAGACAACTATTATTTTCCGAGGTAAAATTAGTTTAAGTTTTCCATGAACTTTAAATTTTCAATCGAATTTTTCCAGTTTCTGAAATCTCTAACACCATATTTGAGGCTGGTTTAGGACCCCTATTTACATACTCCCACACAGAGTGAGAGAGGGAGCTGATATGCACTGCATGGTGCCTTCAGGTCGGCAGTTACGGCGAGATTTTCAACATATCAAGCAACAACTGTCACCATTGAATCTAGACTTGCAACTAATTATTTTGCTCACACTTTTTCCTTTGTTCCCTTGTTTAATGAAATCAATAAATACTGTTCAATATTTACTTATGAATAGCAAGCGAAAGTTCATGTCATCTTACACAATGTTATGATTCTTAATTTAGAGCCAGTATATTTTCCTAAGTTTCTATATTCTTTCCGTAAAGTGAAACGGAAGTTTTCAGTACAGAAAGAAATATATTGTGCGTCGTTGCCTTGTAAATTAGGGGTCCCAGGTTCGACGGGTTCGATACCAGGTGGAGGCACATAGTTGTTGGGATACCACTTTAAACTGTAGGTCGAGTCTCGATTGGCTTTACTGTGCATAAAACAGACTTTAAAACACCAAATCAATCAATATACTGTAAAATCAATAAATGTGAATCATATTCTTAGTTCTTAAATTCTTATTTATATTTTATTTCTCGAACAAATTAACATTGCTCAAACAATTACATTACATTTACATGTAAATGTAACGTAATCGTCTATTTCGAGTGTTATTGTCGATTTGTAGTACCTGAAAAGTTTCAAAAGATGAACAGAATAGTGTGTTAACTAACTGCTACGATCCTAGCTGCCCATGTAGCACACAAAGGTTGGGCCAACGTTGGTAAATGGTTACAAATTTTTTGTGCCAACGGTTGGCAAACTGTTGGCGATATCCGCCTTGCCATCAATCTCCCAACCAACTATTTCCCAACGTTGGCCCAACTACAATGGAAAAACTTTGCCAACCATCTCCCAACCAAATCAATTTCCCAACGTTGGCCCAACTACAATGGAAAAACTTTGCCAACCATCTCCCAACCAAACCTATTTCCCAACGTTGGCCCAACTACAATGGAAAAACTTTGCCAACAATCTTCCAACCAAATCTATTTCCCAGCATTGGGCTAATACAGTGGAAAAACTTCACAACCATTAATACTCAAACCAAAAACCAACATGCCAATGTTAATACTTTTGGCAAGTTTCTTTATAATATTAATAAATATTTTACAAACAACTGCATCATTTCTTGTATGTATAAAAATTTATTAAGATTATATTATTAAGACATTTTCATACACTGGAGAAGAATACAAGGAATGATAAAAAAACTTATGTATTTATCATTATAAAAGTAAAACATTTCTTAGCGGAGCCAATAAGCAAAACGAATTTTACATATACTATAATTACCATCACACATTACAAAAAAAGTAGCAAGATGCTATTGTATTTATTGAAGGAAAAAAGGTGCAAGAGGTTGACAATTTAGGTGTCAAAGAACACAATGTCATTTCAATAGAATAGCTTATTATTACAAAATGGAATACATCCAAATGCTGATGTGTCAGCGAAATCTGCTGTAAGAATACACGAATATACTTTTTATGTAAATAACTTGAGGATACAATAACTCTGTTCTTACATTCTTTTAACTTAAACATAAACAATCTACTGCTTGGAAGAGGTGAAGTGAAAATGTCCAATTTGTTTATGAAAATGTCCAATTTGTTTATGAAAATGTTCAATTTAAATTATATGTACAAACCATCATTACTACAATCCTTTTCAATGGAGTTTACAACAACAACATCACCCACCATCTTTCATTAAGAAGCAATCATCAGGTGAGGTTGTTCCCACAATACAATTCTCATTTTCAGGCAAAAGTATAGATTTGATACAGTCAAATGAACTTGTAGTCTGAACAACAGAACAAACCACTTTGAATTATGTCTGTAGATCCTGAAACAGAAGGGACTTCATGAAATTCACTCATTATAATTTCTGCAGCTTTAGAAATGACTCGTCTCTCATATCTTGCTGAAAAACTATCACCAGTCTTTACTTGTTTACTTATTTCTTGATGTTCCTGCACTTGCCTTTTCCTTTCTACGTTGCTCCCGGCTGCCATTTCTATCATTGACAAAGCGGAACCAGCTTTGTATCACTGAGTGTATTTCATAATCTGATGCATTTGTTGTACATGAATTCCTTCGAACTGAAACTAGAAACAATTCAAACTGTTAGATCCATGGATGAACTCAAATGTAAAATACCATATGATATGTGTACTTGGACCTATCTTTAGTATGAGGATTAAACTTATTCCCTGTCCCATGAAAGGAAACTAATATTCACATATTATCCATGTGGGGTGACATTAATCCTTCACATCTAGACAGTTACTTATACTATATGCATGGACGTCCGCAGGATTTTTTCCAGGGAGGGGCAAGGAAGGTATTTTTTTCCCAGGGTAGGGGGCAAACAAGGCACATTTTCCCCCAAAAATAGTGTTGTTTCCTAAAAACAAATTGCTCAAATTTGAATTTATGGTGTTCATGCAACAATTAACAGATATTATTGTGGCTAAAATGAAATTATGTGTGTGAAATACATAATTTTTGGTTGACTTTAATTTTCCGGCGGGGGGGGGGGGCATGCACCCCATCCGGAAGCCCATGACTATATGGTAGGGAAAGGATGAGAAAGGAATTACAGAGATTTGCCACAATATTCATTTCGTGTGAGTCATGTAAAACTGCAGGGAAGAAACTGCATGGCTAGCCTGGCCTCATCTGAGATCTAACTCACTACCTTCTGAATATAAAGTGAAAGCTCAACTAACTGAGCCAGGCTTGCTGAAATGTGACAAATGAGTTTGCACTTATGAACACTGTTCTAGTAAAAGCAGAATACTTCAGTGTTACATGAAATAATATTAGTTTTTCCTATTAAGTAAATAAGACAGCTGAAGTAAAAAAATATATATACCAAAAACAATGGTAAAATTAAACAACAAATGAGGTTTTTTTTTAAATAAAAATGTTTCTTCTCAGAATACATTTTTGAAATGTCCTTATTAGAGGATTTTTAAAGACTTATGTAAAAGAATGCTTACTATTAATACTAAATGTTCTAAAACTTTCCATCATGTACATTTGGATTTTACATCAACAAGTAATGGCCCTACAGCCATATTTAGTTACCAATTGAAAAAAGAAAAAAAGAACAGCCTTCTAACTTACTTGGTACAAGTTCCAATAATTTCAAATGTCGGAGAGGTATTTTGTTGTGTTCTCCAGTCCAGTTATGACTTGCTGCCAATGCATTAGAAAATATTTTATCCAGAATTCTTCACTCAATTTGCTGTAGGTTTTTGCCTCCAATGAAACTCATGTATGATTCCTACAACGAAACATTAATTCAATCAAGAAGCACTGACTGCACTGTGGGCGATACAAGGTACACATTTTATCGTAAAATTTCAATCTCCGGGAAACGTATTTCTTCAATTTTACAGAACGGAACTGAGTTTCTGTACACTTTTGAAAGGTCATGGAAGTGTTTTCTTCCATCGTTCAATTTATTTGGCCGGTAAATCATGTATTTTTCTAGATTAATGTTTGTCTCTCTGATGCACGAAAGCTGTTGCCTCTATTTCCTTCCACTACATAAACCAGATGTTGTGAGCATTTCATGACGTAACCCCCGGTCAGTGTTTCCAACCACACATATTTGTAACTATGTTAACGTTACATAACCTATGTAAATCTGCATCTTAATGTACATGGTTTTTGAGTATGTTAACTTAACAAAGTTAATGTAACGTAACTAATGTAACCCTTTTTTTAACTATGTTAACCTAACCTACCGTAACTAAGATAACCCTTCTTTTAACTAGGGAAGTAGTTATTTTTTAGTTAGGAAGGTTGGAAACACTGCATACCCACTGACGATAGACAACGTTAGTCAAGATTTGCCCACCATATTGTGTGTAACGCAAGCGAAGAAGGAACAAAAATAATTACTCGATATGTGCAAAATTGAAATTATTTTCGTCAAAAAAGCGAAATCCCACCTTAAAGAATCTTTAGCAATGCATAATAGGTAAGTACAAATGTGAAAAATAACAAAATAAACGAATTTGAGACGTCTCCCGGAGATCGAAATTTTTATGAAAACTGAAATACTTCAATTTGCATGATTTTTACAGTGAAACTTATATTGAAGTAAAAGAAGCACATGGAGTTTAGAATGTAATTGATCTCTCTTAAATTACAACATACCACTTTGAGCTACAGTCAATTATGCTGAAAATGTTAACTGCTCGATTAACACACACAAAAAAAGTTTGACATTAATGATTTCACTCACGAACATATGTCAACTTACCATCTGCTTCATGTGCTCAGGAGAAGAAAGTAACTACTCTTCCACCCTCTGAATGTCATCCTCTGTTTGACAAGGAAGCTTTAGATTTTCAGGCAAGGGCTGATTTGAGGATATCAATGTTGGATTCAAATTTTCCAAAATAAGCTTCTGATTTTCATGTATTTCTAACAGTCTATTCTCAATTTTTGCCCGATGACGTGAAATAACTGATGAACTACTCCCATGAAACTGGCAATTTGCAATTCTCGTCTGACCCAGATGTAGATTGTAGAGCCGAAGTTGCTTTGCCTTCACCTAGAATGAAGATGCCAGTAAAAGTAAAAGATCAATCTCTTGCAATCAGTACAATATACATATTACAAATTGAAACAGGAAAATAGCTACAGTGTGTCGTTGTACAGTTACAAACATGTTAGTGTATCTTCTTAGTGGTACTAGTTTACTATCCTCCTTCGGACAGATTTCTTCATTTCTACAAAAGAAACTACTTACCGTAATAAGTTCCTGTAGTATTGTCTAACATCTGGAAGGTGTTTTGTGTGATGTAGTAATGTTTCATAGCGGAAATTCAATCATTGATGCATAGCCCCACGAACCATTTCCGGTAAGGTTAGGTTAGGTAGGGTCACAATAGGTTACAATAGTTAAAAATTGGTTTCGAAAAAAATATGCGTAGCCCCACACAACATTCTCGCATAGCCCCACACACCATTCCCGCATAGCCCCACAAACCATTTGCGGAAACGTATGTTCTTCAGTTACAAAAACACTTTTTTTAAAAAAAAAAATGATCAAAAAAACGTGAATACACGTTAAAAAATGATTCGCGAAGCAGATAGGTAAGAAGAAATGTCAATAATTGACGAAACTCAGAAGTTATGGGTGTCCGAAGGATAGTAAACATTTACCACAAAGGCACATACTTACTTACTTACTTAGTCGATCCTCTTCTACCTTGCGGTGTTGAGGTTTCCCAGAGGGTCTTCCATCGGATTCTGTCTCGGGCCAGCTCCTTTGCTCTCCTCCACTCTCCTCCTCTAGCCTCTACAGCTGCCTTCACATCTTCTTCCCATGTTCTTCTGGGTTTCCCGCGTGGTCTTGCTCCTTGCATCTTTGCATTCAAGGCTTGTTTAGCTATTCTGGAGTCTTCCATTCTTTGTATGTGCCCAAACCATCGTAACTGGTTCTGTTCGATTCTCTCAAGCACTGGTGATACGCCCAGGCTAGCTCTAATGGTCTGATTCCTAATTTTGTCTCTTCTTGTTTTCCCTTCTATTTTGCGGAGAAATCTCATTTCTGAAGCCTGTATTTTACTCCTATGTTTATTTGTCAATGTCCAGGTTTCACTACCATAAAGTAATGTAGGTAAATATATCACTTTATACACACGGATTTTCGTATTTTTGGTCACTAATGGATTATTTAGGAAATTTCTCTTTAGCGCATTAAAGAGTCTCCCTGAGGCTTGGGATCGAGCTATAATTTCACCATCTATTCTACCATCTTGCTGCACTATAACCCCGAGGTATTTAAAATCTGTAGTCTGTTCTAATGTCGTTCCATTATTCAAAGCAATCTGATGAATATTTGGCTGTCGTGCCATCATCATGGTCTGAGTCTTTTTATCATTTATCTTCATACCCCTCTTTTTTAACTCTTTTTCCCAGATTCTCACGTTCTTTTGTAAATTACTTTCGGAATCTCCCAATATTAATATGTCATCGGCGAAGGCACAATGGTTTATATATATTGGTTTTAAAAACCTCGCTCCCAGGGCGAGCCTCAGCTACTGGGCGGGTCGCAGGTGGCGGATAGCGAATGGCCCCCAGATATGGGGGTTAGCTGCGAATAAGGGGAAAGCCGAATAAGCAGTCCCGGACCGAGGCAAACTGCTGCCTTGCAGTGAGAGGGAGAAACCTCAAAGGCTAAGGGAAGAAACCCTAAAAGAAAATCTAGCAGGCCGAGGGCTATAAGGGAGGCAGCCCCTCCCACAAGGCTTTGGAACTAGGGCTGATAACCCGAGTGTCCGAGATGAAATTATTAAAAGAAACTACAGAGGAGAAACCGGACTGATTAAACTGTTGACGACCAAGAGAGGGAAAAGGATAATGAGAGTGGCAACCTGGAATGTACGTGGACTTGCTAGAAAGGAGTTTGAATTAATGACGGAAATGGTGAGAGCAAAATTGAATATATTGGCGGTGACAGAGACCAAGAAAAAAGGAAATGGATATGAACAAATAATAGAACCAAATAGTGATGAAAGGTTCCTAATGTTTCATTCAGGCGTAGGCAAAGAACAGAGAGCAAAAGGAGGAGTGGCTATAGTAATCTCCGAGGCCTACAGACATTATGTTAAATGCTGGAAATTCATCAATGAAAGAATAATCTTGGTAACTTTAACCTTTAACAGTAGCATAAATGAAGACACTACTTTTATTGCTATATATGCACCAAATGAAGATGATATAGCAGAAGAGAAAGATAGATTTTACGAAGAGCTGCAGAGGACAGTGGATGACACTATGGGAGCTGTCTTTGTATTAGGTGACTTTAATGGCAGAGTTGGAAATAACATAGAAGGAATGGAAGGGCTGTTAGGGAAATACGGCGAGACGCACCAGAATAATAATGGGAGAAGATTACTAGATATGTGTGCAGGAAATGATTTTGTAATTACGAACACAATGTTCCCACATAAAGAAACACATAGATATACAAGAGAAGTCCCCAGCCGAAAAGAAAAATCTATTATTGACTACATATTGACACAGAGGAAACAGTGGAGATTTATCTTAGATGCAAGAGCATATAGAGGTTACGAGATTGGAAGTGACCACTATTTAGTAATTATTCAGTTACATGTTAATATCAAGACCAATGACCCTGGTGATAACAAAAGGAAACCTAAAGAAAGAATAAAGGTATATAAATTGAGAGAAGAGGCAAGACAAAAAGACTATCAAGAGGCTGTGAAACAAAGGGTGGAAACATTGGAATGGCCCACTATGAGAGAAGATAAACTGGAAGAAATATGGAGTTTATATAAAGAGGCAATCTTAGGAGCAGCGGCCGAAATCTGCGGAAAGTCCAGCGGAAAGCAACAACAAAGAAGAACAGCATGGTGGACGGAAGAGATAAAAGAAATGGTAAAGGAAAAGAAGCAACGGTGGAAAAAATACCTACTCACAAAACATTTAAGTGACTATGAAGCTTATAAACATCAAAGATTAGTAGTGAAGAATATAGTGAAAGATGCAAAACAACAGTCATGGGAAAAATTTGGAGAAGCAATGGAAGGAAACCTACAAAATTACCAAAAGCTGTTCTACAAAGTATTAAAATCGATGCGAACAGAGAAGCAATGTCCTCTTAAGTTCATAAAAGACAAAAGTGGTAACCTCCTCCGAAGTGAAAATGACATTATGGAGCGGTGGAAAGAATATTTCCAAGAACTGCTTGGAGGAAATATGGAAATTGGAGAAAAGGAGAAAGAACAGACTGAGGAAGAAAAACAGCAACACCAAGAGGAGGGAGAAACTGAAGAAGAAATAACTATGGAGGAGCTAAAAAGAGCACTAAAGAAAATGAAACTAGGCAAAGCGGCAGGACATGAGATGCTTAAATTCATGGGCAAAAGTGGTCAAGACATACTACTCAAGATTATTAATCTAATTTGGAAAGCAAAGAAGATACCAGCTGAATGGGAGTGTAGTGTCATTGTGCCAATATTTAAAAAAGGAGATAATAGAGACTGCAAAAACCATCGTGGGATATCACTATTGAGTGTGCCGGGGAAAGTATATGCGAGGATACTAGAAGATAGAATAAGGAAAGTAGTAGAGCCACAGCTAGACGAGGCACAGTGCGGATTCCGACCAGGAAGAAGCACACAAGACCTCATATTTACCATCAGACAAATCAGTGAAAAACTGATGAGATATGGAAAAGAGGCACATATGGCTTTCATAGATCTAGAGAAAGCCTTCGACACCATTCCGAGGGATGAAATATGGAAAATACTAAAACAAAGAAAGGTTAGCAATCAATTAATTACAGCAACGCAGAGTCTGTATAAGAAATGTAGAAACTATGTCCGCACCTGCAATGCAGAGTCTCAAGAATTTGAGACTATAGTAGGACTTAAACAAGGATGTATCCTTAGCCCACTCCTCTTTATCACCTTATCACAAAGGCACATATTGAACAAAATCTTAAGCAATCGCTACAACTCTGCAATAGGTGTTAGCAGAAGTAAATCGAAATCAAACCATGTCAAAATTGCATTCATAACATGATGAAATCACAATAAAACAAAAGGAACTTGAGCAACTGGCAACTGGAAAGATACGAAAAATACTCTTTCAACATTCTTCGTTGAGGTTGTGTGATTCAGAGCCTCTCTCGGAAAAATTGTCGATGTTTCTCATAATGCATAACAAGGAAATAATTTATAATTTCAATTGCAATTAAGAGACCCACAAAAATTGAATTTTTGGTCCCCAAGAAAAGAAAACTGGCACATGTTCGATCTATTACATCCCGATTTCATGGTGATACTCTCACCAATTTTTGGTCGTAGGTTCCTAGACATGTTTAATAATGAAATCCGGGAGAAAATGTTGATACATACAATGCTATTTAGTAAATTCTTAAAAATCTAACCGTTACCAAAAACTGCCTCGGAATGCATAACTTTTATAACTATGTAAATATTAATAACTCTGCAAGTAAATTATAACATTATTTTTCATTCTCTGTACTATTATCGAACTAAATCAGGTGTCACTTACCTTTCTCAACGTCGTCTTCAGTAAGAAAAACATTTAACTCGTCAGTCGTCACATATCCTTATCCACTTTGGCCGCCATCACAAAGTCACAATCGACTTTCAAACACACATCGATTATATGTATTTCGATATAAATCGTTATGTGAAATTATTATGAAAAAAATTCTCCGGAGGATGAACAAATCAAAGAGCACACCATCGTTTTTACGTCTATATTTAACTAAATTCATTGAGAATGTTCTTTGCTATACTTTCCGGCAACAGCCCGAGGTTCGTTTTGTCCTGAAAGAATTTTGTTCTTCATTTGGTTGCCCTAAGCTTTACATTGTAGCGCAATAGAAATTGAATTCGCACTATTCGTTCACATTAGGTAAGTGCGGGACAGAAAATTTCTGGTCGGGACGGGTAAAATTCACCATTTTCCTAGTAAATCGGAAAATTTTCGGGACGAGAAATATTTTATTTTTCCCGACACTTCATGAAACTCGAATTTTACACGCTATTTCCAGTGATTGTTTTTAGAGGTGTGTGCGGGACAGCATTTTTTGGGTCGGGACGGGGTCGGAAATTTTTTAAATTCCGACATTCTCGACGGGAAGTCGGGAAATTTTCGGGACGGAAAATGTTCAAGCTCTGGAAATATCTAATTCTACACGTCATTTTCACTTTAAGTGATTGCTTTTGCACATTTTTTAACGTTAAACAGAATTTATTTCTCACTGTAGGGTCTTGCTGATCGACAGGGGGAATTTTACTCCCTCTTTCTCGTTTGGCATAACGTCACTGGCCACTGTACCAAACCTTGAATGCAATGTTGGGCAAACCTACAATATGGGCGTAATTGACAACCATGTCTGCCAACAATGTGAATCATTGGCCCAACGTAAGATATTCGTTGGCTAGAACTACCAACCACTTCCCAACCATGCCGACAATCACCCAACGTTGGCCCAACAATGTGTGCTACATGGGTGTAGTTCAATACCAATTCAGGATAACAAAACTGTTGGAAAACAAACTTTGTATCGAAACTTTCCAGGATTTATCCATGCTCTTAAGCCGCGTTTACACCGGGGTTGCTCACACATGTTACCAGCAAATGTCGTTAATATTTCGAAGAACGCTTGTGAATTTCTTATCAACATCTCATGTTTTCAACAGATTTCCCGCGTTGGAAACAGAAATGTTGTTATCCACTAGAAGTCGCTACAGATCAAAGGGCACTTCCCCTACAATTAGCTCCTGTCCGCAGTGAAGGTCTCACCCAGAATCTTCGGTCTTATCTGTTTCGACAAAATGACACATGCTGCCACAGAGAGTACAACGTCCTCCACGGTCGGCATCTTGCAGCCAAAATGTTAACAAAAGTTATTAACAAAAGTAAAGTGAAAGTGGTGTTATGGCTACCAACATTTTGACAACATCTGTTATTAACCGTGTTGGTAACAAAGAGTTCATAACGTTTGCAGGGAACATTCGGTGTAAACGCGGCTTTATCCATCCCGTCCCCCTTACTCCGTAACGGTTGCCATGTGTCAGGCACTCTTTATTCCTCGAACCCCTACGCATGCAGGATCTTCTGTGGCTAAAATTTATACACGCACGTTGCATAACTGCACGATCGTGGTTTTTGAGAAAAGAATTGTTGTAGAAAGGACGTTAAAATTCCCGTGATGAGAGTATTGATCGAGGCAGAAACTGTAGTTGAACCTGATATGTTTTGTTATGGTTAGGCCTAGTGGCCGTAGCGGTTAAAAAGTTGGGTGATTTGTTAATTACAAAGAAAAAATGTTTTTCCTACTTTTGTAAAGCGCCGAGATCATGCTTTTTTACTAGAAAATGTCTGTGTTCCTTGTAACTTACCTTACCTTACCATCCGGCGCTACAGCTCCTGTCGGGCCATGGCCTCCTCCACTATGTCCCTCCATTTCTGTCTGTCCTGGCATTTCTGTTTCCATCTTGTTACTCCTATCTTGTTTAGGTCCGTGCATACTTCTTCTTTCCATCTGCTTCTAGGTCTTCCTTTCCTTTTAGTTGAATATAGCTTACTCTCTATTATTCTTCTCGGCATGGCTTCTTTTGGTAGGCGGTATACATGTCCTATCCAGCTGATTCTCCTGGCTTTAATAAAGCGTACTATATTTTTATGTTTTACTAGTTCCTCTAGTTCGTGGTTGTATTTTATTCTCCATCCTATTTCTTCTCTAGTTGGTCCAAATATTTTTCTTAATATTGCTCTTTCAAATACCATTAGCCTTCTTTCTGTACCTTTGGTCAACGTCCAAGTTTCGGCTCCATATGTTACTACTGGCCTGATTAATGTATTGTATATTTTCATTTTTGTTGTTCTTGTTATTATCTTACTTTTCAGCAGATTTCTATTTGCATAATATGCTCTATTTCCTGCTCTGATCCTTCCTTCCACGCATCTTCCTATGTTATTTATTTCATTTATTTGATTTCCCAGGTATTTGAATTCATGTACTACCTCGAACTTCTTATTACCTATCTCTATTTCTTTTCTTCTTTCTGGTTTTCGTGCTATTTTCATATATTTTGTTTTATTTATGTTTACTTCTAGGCCCATTTCCTTAGTATAATTCTCCATGTCGTTAAATACTTGTGTTAACTTATTCATAGATCTTGCAATGATTGCTATATCATCTGCATAAGCGCAGATTTGTGAGCTTTTATTAAAGATGGTACCTCTTTGGTCAATCTGTTTTATAGCATCATTCAATGCTATATTAAATAGTGTAGTCGACAATCCGTCCCCTTGTTTTACCCCTTTGTCAAATGTGAACTCTTCACTGAGTTGTCCTTTTACTTTTACTCTTGCTGAGGTATCCATCAGAGTCATCTGTACAAGTTGTCTTAGTTTTTTGGGTATACCAATTCTTTCCATTGCTTTACTTAGTTCTTCTCTTCGTACACTATCAAAGGCCTGTTTAAAATCTACAAACAGCACATGTAGTTCGCTCCCATGTTCATAATGTTTCTCTAATATTTGTCTAATTACAAATATTTGGTCTATGGTGCTCTTATTTTCCCGGAATCCTGCTTGATACTCTCCAAGGATGGGTTCAATTATTTCTTGTATCCTTTTATTTAATATACTCGAGAATATTTTATATCCAACATTTAACAATGTTATTCCTCTATAGTTGCTACAGTTGTATTTGTCTCCTTTCTTATAAATGGCACATATAATCCCTTGTCTCCATTCGTCCGGTAGTTCCTCCTTTCTCCATATTTTACTAATCAGCTCGTGTATTTTCTGGTATAGTTGTGCGCCTCCATGTTTAATCATTTCGGCTACCATATTATCACTTCCTGGTGCTTTATTATTTTTCAATCTCCTGATTGTTTTTGTTACTTCATCTAACGTTGGTGGTTCTATTGTTTCTTCTTCCTCTTCTTCTGTTTCCCGTTCTGTATTTCCGGCTTCTATTCCATTTTCTCTTCTTGACAGTTTTTCTTTGAAATTTTCTGCCCACCGTTTTCTGATCTGTCTTTCTTCATACAGCATTTCTCCATTTTTATCTTTACATCCTTCAATTTCTGGTTTATATTCTTTTGTAAGACTGAACATGGCTTGATAGAATTTTCTTCTCTCATTTTTTTATCTAATTCCTCTACTTCCACTAATCTTTGTTTTAAATATTGTCTTTTCTTTTGGGTACATATTCTTTTAGCAGCTCTTCTTGATTCTGTGTACCTTCCACAATTGCTTCTAGTTTCTCTCTGTAACTTCTTTTTTCTTGCTTCATTCTTCTTCTGGATGGCCTCTTCGCATTCTTCATCAAACCATGGTTTTCCATATTCTCTTTTCTTTTCTCCTATTTTCTCTTCAGCTGTTTTTAATATTATTGATTTTATATTTTTCCATTCTTCATTACTATTCCTCTCTTCTATCTCTTCTGTTTGCTCAGTAATTTTTTCATTAATGGTGGCTTTAAAGGTTTCACACACCTCTCTATCTTTAAATTTATCTGTGTCCCATCTTTTTCCTAACATTCTTTGTTTACTTCTGTCTACTTTAACAATTTTTAATCTTATTTTTGCTCGCACCATGTAGTGATCCGAATCGATGTTAGGTCCCCTCAGGCTCCTGACATCCATTATCGATGACCTATATCTTTTATTGGTGAGAACATGATCTATTTGGTTTACTTCTTGGGTTCCTGGAATCTTCCAAGTTCCTAAATGAATGTTTTTATGAGGGAAAGTGGTACTACTTATTATCAAATTGTTTCTTAAAGAAAATTGTATTAAATATGCTCCGTTTTCATTACTTATGTTGTGGATAGTATGTTCTCCGCTAGCCTTATATATGGCTTCCTCCTTCCCAATTTTAGCATTAAAATCACCAATAATTAATATCTGGTCATTTTTTGATATTTTCTCATATGTACTTTCTAATAATTCATAAAATGTCTCTTTTTCTCTATCTTCTTTTTCTTCAGTTGGTGCATGTATTGACAGCAACGTTAGATTTCTAAACTTTCCTTTTATTCTCAATCTACAGATTCTCTCATTTATTGTTTCTATCTCCAATATTTTCTTGCTGGTTTCTTTCTGAATCATAAAACCAGTTCCAAATAATCCAGTTCTTTCTCTGGTTCCACTATATATCATGGTAAACTCTGGTCTTCTTATAATTCCACTTCCCTGCCACCTTATCTCCTGTAATGCCATTACATCTATCTTATATTTCATCATTTCTTGTGCCATTTCCATCATTTTTCCTGCTTGTAGCATAGTTTGGGTATTCCATGTTCCAATCCTTATCTCGTAGTCCTTTAGAAGTTTGCCAGGTTCGTTTCCTTTATATCTTCCTTTCCGAGGCATAGTGTTTGGTTTCTGAACCATTTTTTCTTTTATGGGGCCGGGTTGTTAGCCCTGCGCCCAACCCCCAACCTGGAGGACCAGGTAATTTTCTGTTGGGGTGTTCTTCCCCTAGCCTTTGCCAGTCCCCTGGCTCCTGCAAGGCAGCAGTGCTGATTTTGGTCCGCCCTGGCTATGCCAGTACTATATATATCTATATAGCATTCCCCTATCCGCCACCTGGGGAGGCGCCCGGTTGGAGATCAGCAACTCCTGACCGGGGTTCCTTGTAACTATTCTTTTCTATTCAAACTTACGTAGTTGTGGAGCAAAAAACTGTGCATGATGACTAATTGCGACTTAAATATAGGGAGAAATGCAGAGCTCATCCTCATATTCGCGATTAGTCAAAAGTGACAGAAAAGAAAAGTGAACTACACCAAAACAATCAATAATGTCCAATTACCATCCTTTTCTTCGTTATTTAGTTAACGATACGATACGCAGTCTCAAGGTCATGTTTCATGATGCCGGGGAAAAGATATTCAGCTTCTGAAATGTCACTTAAACACGTGGGTGATAGAATTCAAAACTATACGCTCCCCTATCCCTTCCCCTCACACACATATGCAAGCGCAGACTAATTTATTTGGGAGTGTTAAGGAGTGTTTCAGTAGCCTATCTGGACAATGTCATACGTTCATTTCCCCCTTTCACAGAAACCATTTTACCTTGTGGTTTATGGGTATGCATAATCACCTTAGCACAGGTTATTATTGCTATTATTGTGACGGTATTTATACTATTTATATGTGCCGCCACTGAAAATCGAGTCCGAGACATCTTGATTACGGTGACTGCTATATCAGTTTTGCAACCCCCCCCCCCCCCCGCTGAGGAACTCATTAATGAGGCTATATATAAAACCAGTAGCGTAATTTCTCGTGCAGTTTGTAGTACGCTAAATATTTACACATAAAGAAATCTAATTAGAATTCAGTAACACAATTGTTATGCAAGAAAAGCTGCATGCTATGTCGAATAAATTGAATAAGAAGAATATACAGTCGAAATTATCTTGTACTTCGCCAAAATGTGTGTCTTGGAGTCTGACCCTGAACTGTATTTATCAGACTAACGAGTGTCTGGTGCCTGGGTTGTGTCGTCCATATAGGTTTGTGATTGTCACTTCATCAATCTGATCGTATTACCATTCACCCTCATCTTCGCAATTATCGGCAATGAATATTTGAAAGAAGCGCTGATCCAGAAACTGTCTGTTTTCATTTCTTCAGCTTTGGTTTCAAGTTTGGTCCTGAAAATTGGTTAACTCGGATTTGCGACCAGCCAAAAGGGATGGCCTCTTTCCTCTGGCCCAATTCTTTCAAGAACTTTAATAAATAGTCGGGCTGTTTGCTTTGCTTTATATCCAGTGTAAGCTTTATATCCAGTGTAAACTTATTTTTTCTCGGGGGCCACATATCTTCGCTTACCTAGGAACCTTTGAATCCTTTATTAAATCTGTTTACAATTTTAAATCTCCTCTCCTTGCCTTCTTTCGTTTATATTTGAATTAAACTTTCAATTTTACTTCCAGGTAATTAGTTCTTACTAGTGTTGGGCAATATATAGTCACGATATTTTAGAACATATATCGTGTCAGCGATATATCGTCACGGCATTTGGCGATATACCATTTGCCTCCCCCCAATAAATCAAGATTACATTCTGATCTACCAGCAGCCTCTTACGGTTAACAACATTTTACTGTAGTATGCAATTTTAGACTAAATATTTGGTCAAAATTGCCTGTTTTACCCTCAATTTTGCAAAAAAATATTTCTTGCTTGCTTCGATTGTAATATAAACATTTCTACACGTCACATTATTTTGAAAGAATTTGCGACCTATTCAATTAAAATGTTTCCTATATAGCTATTTCTATTTTGGTTATTTTACGTCACCGATCTATTTCGTGGATGAATCCAGACAATGATGTGGAATGATAAAATGTTGAAGGTAGAATTACGATGTCCATGACACCATATTATCGAGTCTATTCTTTAGATTTAGCTATACTTTGTATAACAAGTATTAATGCAATCTTTCAAACCAGAATTTTGGTAATAGTTTGAGACCCTCAACATTGGCCCATGTACGCAATTGGATCTCCGACGCTGTTTTTTCTTGCTTGTGGGCTAGGGGACGTCAAGGAAGGGGAGGGAGTGGGTGACGCCGTTTTTGGCTGATTCCAGGGTTGTCGCTTGAAAGTACGGAAAGGGGGGAGACTATGCCATTCCTGTTTTCTCTGTGTTGGTACTATTTGAGGGCAATTGACCTGAAAGGGAATGATTGTCTACAGTCGGATTAAACATTATGGAAACTCGAGTTTGAGCTCCAATCAAAACATTAACCAGTAGAGCTACGTATTTAAATTTCGTCACGATTGGACCACAAGTTTTTTTAATTACAGAATCTCAAAGAGAGAGTAGTTTGGAAAACACCAAAAAAGCGGCATTTTATTTGGTTCTCACGAGGATAAGAAATTGAAGGCATAATTGAAAAAAATAGTTATTATAGCTTAATTCACAATTCAATAACTTAACTGGCTAATTTTTAATTCGAGAGCAAACCCGAGTAGCCATAATTTTGAATTGGACGGTAGTTCGGCGGAATCTTTCTTTATTGTTTCATTTATGACGCAGTGTTTGCAAGAGATCGTGATGATTAGATATAATGAGATATCGCTGTTCGGGAACAGCACATGTTAACGGCTTGTAAAGCAATCGCCTGTTCTCTGTCCCCTTAGCACATTTTAAGTCTTAGCGCCTTTCAACTCATTCAGCAAAGTGTCATGATGTTTTAACTTGATATATAAATAGCAGATATTAACATACTAATTAGTTTAATAATTTAAATGAATAATAGAAATATGGGTACACATAACACGTACGCAAAATTAAAAAGTATTTAATAAATTGTGTTTCAAATCGGAGAAACTTGAATTCAATTTATCATCATAATTATTTTCTTTCTTTCACTTTCCGATCTCGGAATGTAGTCTTGAGGCTTGGGCCCCCTTCTCTCGCAGTGCGGTGTGTGCGAAGTCACGTATACCACTAACACTGCGTATATTTTTCGGGCGAAGAGAGACAGCATACAATTGTTGCAGTAATCAGGTCATCTTATCATATTATGCCCTATAACTCCACAGTCCACACTCCCGTGATATTCAGTCATGGCGCAATGCACAGGGAACAGCTGTACTTTACTGCATAGACAGGTCCCTAGCTCCCCCCTTCCCTGCATTGAGGGAGCTGCTGCTATGCCACTGGTCACCTCTGAAACCTAGTTTGTTCTTTTTTATGTCTTATATTTTGTTCAGTTATAAGCCCACGAAATGATTCCCTGTTCAAAAGGGACGTGGGGGGGCGGGGGAGTTATGGACTGTTAGGTTAATTTGTGCAGTTATGGACAGTACGAAGCTTTGTCGTTGGCCAGGCCACTGTTTTTTAGAAGTCATTTGTATTTGATATTTATTATTTATTTTACGTCTCTTTTCTTCCATTTTTGGCAATTCACGACGATGAATCTTGATTATGTTAAATGGATGAAGAGAGACTCGCAAAACAGCCTCGTCCAGGCTGACGGGACTCGAACCCGGAGTGTACGATCACCCAACGCACTCAACAACAGAGTCGAACTTTTATAAATGGGGGAATTAATCTTTTCGCACCATATTTCTCAGGAAATTACGTTACGACTATGCGTCAATCAGTGAGTGAAAATATGAATATATGTTAATAATAAGTTGAGATAGGATTATTTGTGTGTAAAATATTTGTGTTCGACGTAAGAAAGTGAAGAGAAAAAGCTGTATAGTTTGATCGGGTGAACAGGCTCTTTCGTTGCAGCTGTAAGGGATTAAGGGATTAGCGAGCTACCGATAAGTAGGTCAGTGGTACAAACATGGTTCGAACGTCGATCTCTCCTTCTCAGGACGAAGCAGCCGAAATAGGCTGGAATAAAATACTTGAGTGATGCGGCAATGAACTTTCTTATGAGGGAGCAATAGAATGTAGTTGTTTTTTTTTTATGTGGTACCATATAGGCAAAATTAGAATAAAAAAATTGACATGTTGTATCATAATGTGGAGGAAAGTAAACGAACCATGAAAGAAATGAGCGTCCGGCTGGAAGATAAATTGGATAAGTTAGAAATTAAAGTATATTAATTGAAAGAGTAATGTAGTTTAATGTAGAAAGATAGGTCCAATGTTCCATTTGTAACATTTTGACTATCTACTCCGTCCGCAGTCAACCACCGGTCACAGGTCTTCTTGTACTGCATTTGACATGTTTAACTCAATGTAGTTCGGCGAAAAGAAAAAAAGAAGCAAGCACTTCTTATCGCTATCTTGCAGGAGGGCGAGGGACAGAGCAGAAACGTTTTTAATCCTCTTAGCTTCTTACAGAAGGCCTGATTTTCCTGCATTTACTTGGGCCTCTCCGATGGCGCAGTGGTAGCGTGGTCGCCTTGTAATCAAGGGGCCCCGAGTTCGATACCGGATGGAGACACACAGTATTTCGGGTTTAAACTTTAGGTCCAGTCCCGATTTGCTTTACTGTGCATAAAGTGGACTTAAAACACCAAATCAATCAATCCTGCATTTACTTGAAAGGCAAAAACATATCAGCAGCAAAGGAAGTGAATTATCCGATGTATGATTAGACGTCGAACTCCACCTAAAAGAAGTAGATATAATGATTTTGATTTTGATGTTAGAGCTTGAGCAAGATGAGAAATTCACTGGCGCTGTTGCAAAATTGTCAACTGTAAGGGAGTTGCCAGAGCCTGCTTGACGCAATGAGCTCTTTACCATGTAATCCTGCCTCTGCGTTGCCAAAATGTTCAGCATTTTTCAACGGATGGTCGTCACCTTTATTCAGTACTAAACAGTATAATCATGAAGCTTACGCATCGAAAGTAGAGATGTGATATTTATCGTTGTTGAAGCCTTTGTCGACGAAACATTGATGGAAACTGGCGACGTCTCGATACTCGGGTGAAGACTATACGGAAGGGAGGAAAAAAACAATTGACTGTCAGTAACAGACATATTTTGGATCCATCGCAAAACATTATTTAATGTGCCTTCAATGTAAAACACACGTAATTGTGAACTGAAATGCAAAACTTTTACTGCTACTAAGTTTCTTCACTGTATGTATGTTGTTTGTGTGTGATTTGATTTTGTTATTTTGCATCGCTTTGCTATCACTTTTGGCTAATCGCAACGATGAAGATGAGTGATGATACGATGAAATTACGAAATTGATGCAGGAACACTCACAAAGAAAACATATGTCGTTACCATTGGCGTTGTAAACTCTCCTAACCACTCCGTACGGAGGTCGGCATATCTGTGGATCTTTTTTACGTATAGTTTCAAGTCCACTTTTATGCACAGATAGGTTAAACGAGACTGGACCTACAGTTTTAAAATAAAATCCGAACCACTATGTCCCCTTTACCGGATATCGAACATGGTATATACCTATAGAGAGGAAAGTAGAATTGTAAATGTGGAGTTTTGCAAAATAATGTGCAGATGAAACTTTCCATAAGTCACTTACGACAGATGTTTAAATATACAATTCAGCTGGAAATGATGGACCAATAACTGGTTCATAATATTTCTACATTTGCGCACTTTTAATTTCAATTTGTCAAGTTTTGGGCTGGGTATGCAGTTCTGGTTTTGTTGTATCCATGGGATTTTCGTCCTTTGCTCCGCCTGTCTGTCACAATTACAAGTATTATACATTCATTGGACAAACCATTCGTTATATTAATACTATGCACGTTCTCTCCAATAACCAAGTACGAAAGTTAACTTTTGCATTTCAAACTCCCTCAACCTTTGGCTCAGGGCGGTTAACAATTTGAAATAAGACATTCTTACTTTTGTTTGTTTGCTTGTCCTTGTAAATACAAGATTTAAAAAAATATTTGTAAAATAATAATAAATTTAAAAAAAACTGGGAACGAAATGTTCGATCACAGGCCAGTTTCATAAGTAAAGCGTCAAAGAAAGGCAAACGCTGTCTGGTAGCTATTGTCTTTGTTTTGATTCATAATTCTTTACTTTGCTATCTCATTGTTGTTAACTTTAGCGAAAGGGAAAACTATTTCACTTTGCAAAAGAGCAATTCATAAATAATCTCTAATAATAATCGTCATGTTATATCGCATGACTAATTATTTTGTTAGACCTTGCTTGTAGCCTGGAGCGAAAATTAGATACCGGTCAAAATAATTCTTACGCACTACTCTGGCAGCCCGATGAGTGGAAGAAGGGGAACGACTTGACGATTACTGCAGCAGATAACACTCACTTGTGCAAGCAGTAGAAGAACTCTGCCGTTGAAACCATTTGTACAGTCACTGGCACTTCTGGGTTGTAATTATCCAACTGAAAGTCAATGAAATCGTTACAACCCAGAACTGTTAGTGACTTGTCATGATGCAACAAAAGACAAGTACAAAGGCATGCTTTTCTAGGATTCGAACCCTGAAACGTTACCCTTGCGTTCTACACGTAAACAAAGACGGACTAGAAGTAAAATCTAGATCTAGCATTTTTGTTTTTCAGACTGTCCAGTATTTGACGAAGAGAAACATTCCTGTTTTAATTTTTTATTGAAGTTTGTTATGAGGAGAGCGTATAAGCAGAAGATCTTTGGCTGCGACTAATGCTAATTCCGTGTTAAAGAAAGGAACATGCTAGTATTAAATTCTGTGAAGTTAGGTATTTTTTTCGTGTTAGTGTAGTATTTTTTTTTGTCCCTAAGTAACTTGGAGTTATGAATTATAATTTGGCTGTTATATCTGTAGCGCCTCCCCGATGGTGTAGGGGGAACGTCCTTGCCTTGTAATCAAGGGTCCTGTGTTCGATGGAGACACATTGTGTTATGATTTAACTTTAAATTGTAGGTCCACAATGACTAGCCTATTTATATATAAAGTGGGTTTGAAATAAAGCTCAAGTCAATTTAACTCACCTGATTCATCTAACCTATTAAGCACAAAACATTAACAACATTTAGGACTGCTGTATTATTCGTAAATCCTCGTAACTTCTTCTTCTCTTAAATTTTACAATTATTTTACACTTCTTCTTACAATCCAGTAATATAGTATTTTTCCCAGTGCTGACATTTTTCTGTACATATATTAATAGTGGACTAAGAACGCTGCCACTATATAATCAAGCTTTGTAAGCAAGTGGTCTCAGATTGGATGTCAGGTGGAGGCACATAGTCCGGATCCCATCCAGTCCCGATTAGTTTATCTGTTTAAAAAGCGGACTTGCAACAAATCTTTAGCTCTTTACCTGAGCAGTAAGTTGTTGATCTGAAATAATTCTACACACGTTTATGTAATTTATTTATTTGTATTAACAACATTAGAATTAAATGCAAAATTAACATTAAAAGTTTTCCTTCTAAATGCTTTGAATTCAAAGCTTTATTCTTCCATAGCATTTGAGCTTCAGAGGGAAGCAGGCTTGAGAAGAACGCTTGGCACCTCGAAGTCTGGACAAGACTCCCCGAAGATTAGGGATGAACAAGCGAAAATAACTAACAATTATACCAACACAAAATTAGATTTATTCAATTACTTTAATTTTGTTACTTCCAGTTTCCAAATGCAGCAGTAGGCAAGTTGTCCATCATTGTGAATATTATGCACATTGTTGTATGCAACAAAAAACGAGGATTGAAAGAAAAGCTCTAAGAAAACCGAACACAATATCAGAATGTCAAATAACAGGCACACAGTAGTGATAAGAGAGATGGGAGAAGATAATGTAACGCAACGTGCACACGTCGCGAAAATTGGCTGCTAAGGCCTAAGAGCCTTAAACTTGCCCTCCTAACCTAACAACGTAGGCAGTATTAGAATTATAATTGTAAAAAATATATACCTGCTAGTTACTTAGGAGTGTTAAGTTTGATGCAGTAAGCAAATTTTATCATCACTTGATCCCGAGCGGCGTTCACCGACAAGAAAACATAGACCGGATCTATTTAGTGCCCACATCAGTGAATTTCGAGTTCAAATTTTGTCATTGTTGACGTGCATTTTGTCTATTTCGTATTTTTTTAAAAAAAAAAAAACCGACACTGTATAAAATCTCAGGAGCTTAGAGACCACCATCGCGGGGGCGGCTGCTATGCCACTGTCATAAAGGAAAGAAATCGCTATCTTCAACTCAAGGTTTTTTTCTTTCCCAAAGTTTCCTGGTGGGGACCATTACCAAAGGTACATTCATTGTTCTCTCTGTTGTCTTGTATATAGGAAAATGTATTATACGCATAGACGAGTATCAATGCTAATATCCCTGCGTAAATATTTGTATGTTGTTTCTTTATATTTTTACTTTGAATGCACACATTTAAACAGAAAGTTCGGCAAAAGACAACGAGTTTTGGGCGCGGCCTTGCCAGATGGAGCTGGAATACTGTGACCAAGGATTATAGAGTATTATAGAAAGAACATTCCGATACACAGCGGTCTCTCATTGGCCAGGAGCAGCTACAAGCTCTGACGTGTACAAGAGGCGTGCGAGTCTTAATCGTACATATCTTGGTTCTATCAACCATTTACAGTAGGGTATTAAGCAAAAAGCAAGGAATAAGACCTAGGCAATAATATGAAGAAGTTTACGGCACGTAATAACAATAAATTGCGTTATACAAATCAAGCAAAAATAATCATGACTATCATCAAGTATCAAATATCAAAAAGTAATCACGCTACATTGAAATCTAAAGTTGCTTGTGGGAAAATAAATGCAATTTTACGTATGAAATATTTCGCTACGCCACCAACACTTATTATCCTTCATATCTTCAAATTTCCACAGATGTTCGTTATTTATAATGGCGTGTTCATAATAATTTATATATGTCTAGTATATGTAGGATGCAGCTGTTGATATTTGACGTTGCTTTCTACGTCTTTATGGTAACCGCAACATTAAAAATGAATGATGAAATGATAAATTTGATGGGACCGTAGGCAAGATGAGTGTGGACACTCTGTTCAAATCAACATTTCCCACGTAATTCACTGTCCACAAACTATGGGAAAACTGCAGAAATATTCTACCTGAAGTGATTTGTGTTTAGAAAACCGTAACTCAGATATATTTTATTTTTGAAAAATTGAAATATGTCTTCTAGACATTGTAAAAGGATAGAATCTAATGTCGTGGGAAAACGTAATCCATCAATAAAAGATTAACTTCCTCCTCCCTTTGTGGATGAATTACAAAGAAACTCGTGCCAGCTCGATGGCCAATGTTGTCAAGTGCGTTAAGTGTTTGATTTTGGATCCCGTCATTAAAGTTCCCGAGTTCGAGTCACTCGTGGGCATGGATATTCTTTGTGACTGCCCTTTCATCAATTTCATGTGATCATCACTCATTAATCGCTTGTCGCCTGTTACGTGTCGTTTGTCGCTTCAGTGTGAAATTTCCCTTACAAAGCGAGAAGCTGGACAGGCGACAAGCGATATGGAGAATTCACACAGAAGCTGTAAGCGACAAGCGACACCATGGACGGTATTGAGAAAACGGGCCAGTTTGAGCGACACACAAGCTTCAAGCGGCACGTGCGGTTTGTTCTGTCGCTTCTGTTGGAAAGGTTCACTTGATTACTGGGGGTTCGTTTCCAAGCGACTCGTGTCGCTTGTCGTCTGTCGTTTGTCACAAGGTGTGAAATCTCTCTAAAACTAAACATTCACTGCGAACAACGGACTGAGACAACAGGATTATAAAAGCCCAATTCGAGCAATACGCGAACGACAAGCGACACAGGCAGCTTCTCTTATCGCGTGTTTCTTTCCTCTCGAAGCTACATTAAGCTATTATTGTATTGTCTTCACCTAAGGAAAGGAAGAAAATGCTTACGCAAAGGCAGTATCCGCAGAACTTTTGCAAAGCCACTCACTACATATTTTCTGTGCACACTCAGTGTGCACTATAATCTACTGAAGCGACCCTAAAAAAATATTGCTGAAACTAAGTTTTCACCTTTTTCAACGTTCTGAAATGTCAGTCACAATACAGCTGTTACGATCCTTGCGCCCTGGGCGTGATCAGATTTAGGATACCCTTCAGTCAACTACAATAGATTGATTGATTGATTTGCTTTATTTTACTTCGATTTTTGTACCACTTTTGGCTACTTTGCGAAGATGGAGATGAGTGATGACATGATGAAATTAATGAATGGACATTCACAAACATCATGCCCAGGCCGGGATTAGAACCCAAGACCCCCGGCGTCGTAGCGCGATGTGATTGATTGATTGATTGATTTAGTTTATTTTACTACGCGTTTTGTGCCTCTTGGCTAATTTGCAAAGATGGAGATGAGCGACGATATGATGAAATTGATGAATGGACATTCACAAACAACCAAGCCCGAGTGGGATTCCAACCCTGGACCCTTGGCATCGCAGCGCGATGTGATAACCACTTCCCCACTTAACTAAAATTTTACCTCTGTTGGAATTATTTGCTTGGGGGAGGAGGAGGTCGCATCACGTGGCTTTTGCGAATATACGGTACTATATTTCAACAAAGAGAGCGAAGGAAAAAGTCACTTATTTCATTCCTTTTTAAAATGACGATAGTGTTAATTTTAGAAGGCCGCGGTGGCTCAGTCGGTAACGCGTCTGACTACCATGCTCAAGATCCCGGGTTCGATCCCCGGCCGGTTCAAATCCGGGAACTTTTCTAACGTTGGAAGCGGCCCTGGCGCACACCCAGCGTCGAATGACAGGGGACAGGGGCATGATGCTGATCACATCACCCGCACTCACGACCGGATCAAGAAAGTGTGGGGCGTTACCCCCACACCCCCTCTACGCCTTCATGGCGTGGTGCTAAGCACAGGGGAGCACTTTACCTTTTGATAGTGTTAATTTCTCAGAGATCCAGTACAGTAAATTTACAAGAATAAAATCGTGTCTCTTAATGGAAATTTCAATAGAATCTTTCATCTCAAACAAATTCAATATTAATTGAATAGTGCATAATTTAATAAATATCTAATGAAAGTAGAGAGTATAAACTTGATGTGAAGTTTACAGAAATGTTTGTTTCACGAGTGGAGCGAAGAAGAAAACGTTTTCTAAATCTCATCCTTTGTAACCACCCAATCACGATAACTGTTGGTCACCTGACCTCTACTTCCACGTCATCCAAGAAATCTGCTGGTGCTTCTTTGCGTCCAAGTTCATAGACAATTAGCCTTTCGTTTTTGCGCATTTTTTTTTTACCGGACTCCGCTCCTTTCTTATTTCGGGATTTCTCCCTGCAGTGAAGCACGAGAAATACGAGTTCCACCTGCGCCAAAACCAAGCATAGAGTCACGTTTAAATATCGTGTGTGGATGTCGATCCCCTGTCTCAAACGCGGGATACAAACAAGTACCCTTTTTACCACCTTGTTGCCTCGAAACACTTCATCCTTGCGATAGGCAACCGCAGGGAGCAGGCAAGGTTGAATGAATGAATGATTTGATTTATTTTACTTCGCTTCTTGTGCCACTTCTGGCTAATTTGCGAAGATGGGGATGAGTGATGAATTGATGAATGAACACTCACAAATATCCATGCCCAGGCCAGGATTCGAACCCGAGAACCCTGGCGTTGTAGCGCGATGTGCTAACCACTCCGCCACGGGGCCGGCGCAGGCAAGGTTGAGACCAACCTCTTCTCAGCCTTTCATATACAAGATTATGAAACTTCGAGTGACGTTATGAGGTAGTGACATTGCACCAATGTTGTTTCTGTGTCCTCTGCGTCTCTGTGTTGATTCAGTGACATTTTTCTTTGGAATCTCTGCCCGTCAGCATCTCATTGTAAAATACGAGTGTATTTGTTCTGACAGACAGTTGTTACTCGTGTACAGTAAAATATATCACATATTCCTTTATTCTTCCTAGCTTACTAGAAACATACTTTATACATTTTTCAAACTTTACAAAATATTTCCTCTTTAATATGCTGTTGCAACTTACATTTGAAACTTCTTTCGTGTAATATTCATTTTGTTGCAGCCCACCTCCCCCGTGGCGGAGTGGTTAGAACATCGCGCTACGACGGCAGGGGACCCGGGCTTGAATCCCGGCCTGGGTATGGATATTTGTGAATGTCCGTTCAATCCTCCGTACTTTCACGTGTCGCCAAAATAGAAAAACGCAAGTACAATCTATACTTGGACTCCCTTTTCGGTTGCCGTGTTCTTGTGGATCCCTCGCTGTTCTTTTGTTTCCAATCCAGCGCGTCGTTAGGTAGTAATATACAGGTGGGTCCATTATACTTGTTTCGGCGATTTGAAGTGTGACGTCAGCAGGAGTAGGTTATTACGTACTTTTGAATATCAAATTCAATTAACGGTTTCACCTTATTAATGTTGTGTTATATATTTAATATTATTTAATAATTAATTTTTTTTATTTTCTACCTATTAAAAAAAATTGTATCGATAATGATGCATGATTTTTATATGAAGTTCACTCACAAATGAACCAACATGTCCTGATCAAGACTCGAACCTTTAAACTACAATTTTTCCCGACCCTGTGGCCGAGTGGTTAGCACATCGCGCTGCGACGCCAAGGGTCCCGGGTTCGAATTCCGGTCGGGCTTGGTTGTTTGTGAATGTCCATCATCAATTTCATAATTTCATCACTCATCCCCATCTTCGCAAATTAGCCAAGAGGCACAAAACGCGAAGTAAAATAAACTAAATCAATCAATCAATTTAAATTACAATTTCGAAATCGCGAGTCGACCACTCAACCAACCGAAGCGACTGCCAGAGGGAGTGGCGGCGATTGGGTTCCAAAATTTGAAACAAGGTGTAAAAAGTGGGGGTGGGGGCAAGGACAATTTACTTTCCCTTGGTACATAAGATTTAGCATAGTGCGGGGACAAAAGTTGGAAAAAGTGGGTGGGGGCAACTACACCCCTCGACCCCCTAATCGACGCCACTGGTCAGAGGCTTTTTCGAGTCCCTTACCTCTACCTCATAGCGCTGATGGAACCAGTCGGCTGTTGCCTCAAACATGGCCTATAGGAATACGTAGAAAGGTAAACTGAAGTGACATCCATCCCAGTCACTAATGATTCCGTCCATGATATCTGAAATCGTATCCAAGTTAAACGATTTATGCTGAGCCCTGAATGTCTATGGTACAGTGATTCGGACCCCATTTTCAACTCTATATCCAGTCCCAATTAACCCCGATTAGTGGCTCTAATCGGTTTGGCGTCTGACTGCCACACGGGATACAAGAGTTCTATTCCCGGTGTGGGTGATCTAAATTAGGATTTTTTTTCCGGCCTTGTCACCGAATTAAGCGGCTCTGGGGGCTATCCAGCTTCAAATCAGTGTGTACCTGGAGGCAAACCTACAGGTTAAAGGCGGCGCTGGTGCTGATCACAACACCTCCAAAATGGCCGAGATCGAGAATGTGTGGAACCCTAACCTAGTTCCCCTGAATGTGGCACGGTGCAGTATGCACGGGGAAGTTACCTTTACGTTACCAAATCCTTTCAACTAGACAGAGATACGAACAGAGGGTCTGTTAAAAAGGTTGTTATGTATTATTACAATATAACTTAATTCCAGTTGGGAAGGACGCGGACGCCTTGTAAAAAATGAGTACCAGGTACGATTCCTGGCGAGACACATTGAACCGTGATTTGAATCCGACATTTGAGAATAAAGTGAATTTGAAACCAATTTGGCTAATCAGAAAGACTAATCCCAGAATCACGTAAAGATTTCTCAAAATTATAAGGGCAATTACGCTGTAAATGTATGGGAATTACAAATCTATTTATTAATTCTATAATATAACACATGGGGGAAAAATATAAGGACAGATAGAATAGGGAGAAAGAAGGGTGGAGCAGAGAACACTGGAAGCTACGCATCGTGATTCCGTGGCGCCGTCTTGTCCGAATCGAATAACCGTTGCAAGAGGTTTAACGATTTGAGAGATGGTTTGATAAGGTCCCATCTGCTGCAGTCTGACTAAGCTTTTCTGTTGTTTGGTGTAGTCACTTCAGGCCACTGGCGTACGCACAAGGGGGGGGGGCTAAATGGGCTACAGCCCCCTATATTTTTATAAAATAAACAAATGAAAGCAGAAAAGTCGGGAACCCCCCATTAAAGTAATCCCCGATAACCATTGTTGTCTTTCAATAACTTTTAAAATGAAGGTTTAAAATCGTATTTGGAGCTCATATCTGATAAAAAAAAGGGACATTATAGAAATTGACTTACAGCGATGTAGCTTATTCTATGATCCAAGAAAGATATAATCTCTGAACCAGCGTTCACATTCAGCTGTAGATATTGGAACAATTTTGATATAATTCACATAAACTTTGAGTGACGTGGCAATGTGTTGTGGAGTTTCTTTGTAGGTGCGAAGATTTTTAACTATTGACGCACACATCCTTTCGCTTACAAAGTTTGCCTGACATCTCACACACCTTCACAATTATCTAAATACCATGTATGTGCATTTTATGGGACTGTATGCGAAAATATACCTGAGTCTTCAAACCGGCTATTCATATTATTCACGAAAGGAGAAAATGCTTTGGAACATGGTTATCCTTAACTCCGAAACTATCGTCCTTCAAGGTGAATCAATTGTTTTCGATGCTTAAAGTGTAGCCATGTCTAAATATCTAAGAAACTGAACTGACGAGACGGAACTGAACGCTTCCAGATAATCACGAACCGGAAGCCGTTCCGGTCGGCTACGGTCCATTTCGAGCCCTGACCTCACCTTATGCTTCGTCTGTGTTTGTAAAATAACAATCAACGTGTAAATATTTTGTGCCAAACTTCCTTTGTTTTCGTTTTTGTAATCGGTGTAAAATGGGCGCACAGTACTGTAGGTACTAGGTAAATAAACAAATAATGTGGTGTTCTGAACTACGTTATTTGGGTTAAAGGTATTTTACCAGTATTGTATGAAAGACGGAATTGTCCATTTTCATCATGAAACTGTGCGCAAGAGCAGGAAACAATAAACTGAGAAAAGAAGAGCGCGTCCAACAGCAAGGCGCCTTGAATTCCAGAGGTTAGGTTACGATGAACAGAAATGTATAGCTTACACTACGTACAACACGGGTTAAAATATTGAAATAATATATATTAGTATTTTAAACAATAGTTTTGTAAGACAGTAAATAAATTCTCAAGTCCGATTTCGCCACCCACCAAACACCCCCTCGGGTCCCAGCTGTGAGTCGCGCCCCATAGGTTGAGAAACGATGCGATCCAATGCCTTATTTCCCTTAGCATTTGAGTCGGACAGAAACAAGTTTGGGAAGAATGCTTCTGCAAGCTGTGTCAGTGTATGGCTCCTGGAAGTCTGGAGAAGGGTCGGCGAAGAGTAGGAATCAAGGAAGGAGAAAGATAACGTTTGCTTCCACAAATTAAACTTGCAGTCAGTGGCGTGCCCAAGGGGGTGGGGGATTAGTGGCGGTTATAACACCCCGTTTGGCCCAGCATTCCTAAAAGAAAAATGTCAAAGTTAGGAAAATATGACAAAATGAGGGCAGACTGCCAAGACAAAGTATACGTAACCCCTCCTTTTGTAAACTCCTGGGCACGCCACTGCTTGTAGTAGCATACTTTTATTTGCATTCTCTTATTTTAAGTTTGCAGGCAAGTTGTCCTTCACTATGTTTATAACTATGCCATATGCAATACAAAATTTAAGGATTGAAAGAAAATCGCTAAGGAGACCTAGGACAACGGCAGAATATAAAATTGCACGGCGTACTTCGGCGATAACATAAAGGGGATAAGTTCTATACAACCTCTCACCTCACTGAAAGCAATAAACGATCTTTCAAACCCATATATTTTATCTTCATATGTTTTTATGGGTATCACTGTAGTTGAGCCTGTGACATTTTGTAAGCTAAGCCTAATGGCGGCAAGCGACTAAAAAGTTGGGAGTTGTGTTAATCACGGAGGAAAAAAAGTTTCTCGTACATTTTTAAAGCGCACACATCGCGCTCTTTTACTAGCAGATATCTGCATTTCTTATCGCTTTTATTTTCTATTTAAACTCATGTAGTTGTGGAAGAAGGGTTTCCTTTAAATAACAGTGCGTGATGACTAATTCGACTAAAATATCGGGATAAAACTAGAGTTCAACTTCATCTTCGCGATTTGCCAAAAGTGGAAGAAAAGTGAAGTAAAATCAAATCAATTAATCAATTAGTAGTGTGTCATTACCGGTCGAGCATCCTTTTCTCCGTCGTTATTTAGATAACGATACGATACGCAGTCTCATTCATGCATCATGATGCCGGGGAATACATATTCAGCTTCTGGAAATGTCACTTAAACATTTGGTTAATGAATTTTTCAAATATACGCTCTCCTTTCTCTCTCCTCCCCTACACATGCGCACGTGCAGACTAATTCATATGGGAGTGCCTAAAGGGGTGTTTCAGTTGACTATCTGGACAATGTTAGCCTATTTGTCACAAGTTAATTTACCCCTTTCACAGAAACCATAAGGTGTGTGAAGATGAAATTTAACTTATGGTTTATGAGTATGCGTTTTCACATGAGCACACGTTTTCTTATTTTTGTGAAGATATTTACGTTATTTACACATAAATAAATCTAATTAGAATTCAGTAACGCAACTGATATGCAAAAAAAACTGTATGCCATGTCTAGTAAATGGAATAATAATAAAGAGAATATTGATCTATTTTACCTACTTTGTGATGAATACTATAAATGTTGTGAGGTTGAAAAGTTTGTACGTCGCTAAAACACGGGACGTTAGAGATTTTATTGCCACAGCCAGTTCCTGACGTGCACTTCTTCTCTGAAGAGGCAATGGAAACTGTTTGAGGAAATCTAATAAAACAGGGGAAAGTCAAAATTCTACAAATAACTAAGTTGGTACTTTCTTCAGCATTCCTTGGCACTTTCTATTTCTTTTCAACCGATAGCTGCACTGAGTTCACTATTCGAAGAGAAATGTACAAGAACCAGATAATTATTTATTATTACCCACAGAGATTGATTTGATGGCACCCAACAAATGTCAAACATTTCGCTAATTTCCATCATTGTTGTTTCTACTGCTTGACCACTCTAGAACAGATCCTATTATTTTTTTCTGAAAATAAAATAAAGTGCATCCATAAAATATTTAGGGTACAATGACTATCTTTCTTAAAAACATCTTGAAGAGCAAGCTCGAAATTATGACTCAAACAGTGTCATTCCATTCAAAGTACACGTTCAGAGGGGGACATTTTCTTCCCATGGTTGGGAATGAAAATATAAATGTAGAGCAGAGCATGGGAAAAATAGAGGGGGGAAATTCCCCGGTTCACCCCTTCATTCGAATACTGCTTCATCCATCCGATCCTATTATCATTCACCTTCATCTTCGTGATTAGCCAAAAGTAGAAGAAATGCGACGTCAAAAAAATCAAATCAATCGGACTCTACTTCAAACCCTGTTTTCTCTAACGTAGACTGTTGCACCACTACAAACATCGCACTGATTACGTAGATCATTTTGCAAACTATTGTGGGTATTGTTAGCATTGTATTATTATTGTTTTGTCAAAATAGTTTGCTTGACACTCGTTAAGCAATCAAGGATTTCCTCTTATCACTGGTGAATCCCGAACGAAGGGTCATCTTTCTAGGCGGATTCCAGCTTTGGCTGCAAGTCGTTTCACTCTTCTGTCTTTAACTTTAGAAAGATCCGACCATTAAAATTCAAATCTCGAGACAGCAGAGGAGACATTATTTTCATTGTTATAATGGTACTTTCTACATTCTTAATTTTTTGAGGACGCATTTTGAGGTGTTCATGCACCACTGGCAACCACCGTGCGCACTCCTATGCCCTCACATATCAATTTTAATTTGCTTCATATGTACAAGATGTTGTTTGAAAGTGTGTTAATATCGGGTGTTTCATAGACGAAAAAGTATATATATATATATATATATATATATATATATATATATATATATTGGTTACTGGGACTCCCTGTTGGCGTAGTAGTAAACGTCGTCGCCTTGTAATCAAGGAGTCCCTTGTTCGATAACCAGTTGAGACATAAAATGGTTCGTATCCCAGTTTAAACTGTACGTCTAGTCCCGATTAACCATACTGTATGTAAAATGGACTTAAAACACGAACTCGATCAATCTATCAATTTGTTTACTGAAAGGTGCTATTCGGAAATGAGCAAAGCGTTTTCGTTACTTAAAAAAAAATATCCAACTTTAACCAACAAAATTATAATCGAAACGTTGCTTTATATATCTCGGCTATGACTGCCTGGAAAAGTTAAAGGACGCCACGATTGTTAAATGTCCGTCAACTCATTATATTAGCACAATAAATTCTGGGTTCGAATTCCTATGTCAGTTTCATCTGTCTATGTGGCAAATAAATAATCAATTAGAACCAGAGATATACGTATATAAAGAGACAGTAAACATATCATTTTGGGGGGAGGGGTACTGACTGCATTTACGCACAGCATCGGCAGTATTAAAAACAAGGTCGGTAATTGCTTTGATAATATATCAAAAGGTAAATAAAAGCAAACGTTGTTATTCACTTTGTTGATTTCTGGTTAAATATTTTTTTTACTATTTCTTTATCGGAAGAAAAAATTCTTACACTCTACAGAAGAGAAATCATGTATTAATTTCCGAATAATAGTAACCATTTTATATCATATGCATATCATTAACATTATTCTGTTAAGGCTTGCATGTATCCTGCAGCGAAATAGGACACCTGCCAAAATACTTCATCGCAACCAAAGCAGTGACTCAAAGGCCAAGACAGTAGAAATGCATGTTCCAACGAACGTCAGTGGCTTAACCGTTATCTGTTTCACGGCGCCTGGAGTTTCGGTTTCGGTTGTAAGTGAGTGAACACTTATATACACAAGCAACAGTGGCGTGTGAATGGGGGCAATTAGTTGGGAATACAGTGCTCCCAATATTATTCAAGTTCGCTGTATTATTAACTTCAACTGCAAATAAAGATGGCGAAAAAGTGTGAATGTTTTCTGCTATCGCAATTGTCCCCAATGGCGTAGTGGTAACGGTATCACATTTAATGGTGCGGTTAGTCGTTTGATCACCATTAGAACCTCAGCGGTTGTTTCCATTGGATGATATTCAGCCAACAACTTCCCCGAAAATTGTTTGCGCGAAATCACACCCATTGCAATGATTACGGCAAACGTTTCGGAGCGTGTTGCAAACACTTTATAGGCATTGCACCTTCAGTGATTGTGGCAGTGATTGAAAGTGCAAATATAACGATTATATTCTAAATGTAGTCCTGCATTTTGTTTAGTCTCTCAACAATGACAAGACTATCTATTAGACTAGATAAAACGATGTGTAGGGCCTCCCACATTCCTCAATCGCGGCTAATTTGGAGGTGCTGTGATGTGAACAAGTAAAAGCATTGATTCAATATTAACATATTATTTTGAGGTTTAGAGAATGATAAAATATGACGTGTGTAACACTCGTGAAATAATTCGTTCCCTACTTATTAATGATGATAATTTTGCAATTATTTGCAACAAAAGAAGAAATTATTCATTAAAAAATTGCTTCTTGAATTTTAATGTTAGAAAGTATCAATATCTATTCATGTTACTGATTGGGAATGATCTACCAAAAGCGCGGATTTTCATAAATGACTAGCATGTGAGTCAATATGGGAAAACAACCGTCTCCTCGAATTAATAGCACGGAGTTAGTGTAGAAACTAGAGCCCCTGGTAGCAGCAGATTTTTCATTTATCCTTTATTAAAGTTCAAGTTGCTGCTTCTCATATAGTACATGCATGCGAAATATTGAGGACAGAGTGCTGAAAACAATTCTCCCCTCTTTCTTTGTTGCTACTAGCATTTCTAGTTTTAGATGAGTTTCCCCCTTCCCTTGAAGCAACAATGCGGAGAATTCAGCAGTCTTTCAACAACCACCCCTTCGCCCTCTGTGATGTGCCCAACTAAAATATATATTAGCTTCAAGTACATTAACTTGACATGACATTTGTGTGAAAATGTAAAACAATTTACCAATTGATTTTAGGCGAGTTTAACCACAAATATTTAATTTTCGATAGTTATAACTGCGAAAGTCAGTTAACAAAGCAACACCTTAAATCCACAATCATGCAATTATAATTTATTTTATTTTAACGGTTATCCCATTTTTCATATGTCCCTGGTCATTAACACTGTGTTACACATACATATCTGTAAGTTGGACGGCAGAAATACAACAACTTGAAGTATGGGGCATACATACTATTCACCTTGAAACCACATCAAGTTGAGGTATTGATACCGATATGGTTGAATGCTCGGCGGAGACCTGAAGGCGCCAATGCAAGTCTTATTCATCTTGCCACTTTTATCGTGTGCGTCTCGAGAGTCACTCCTGCAAGCACAAAGTATTTCAGGTCGGCTCTGTGGCTGAATGGTTAGCGTAGCGTGCAACAAAACTCGGTGTCCTAGGTTCGCATCCTGGAAAACCTGGACATGAAATTATTTTTGTTCCAACAATCTGTTTCATCATTCATCCTAACCTTCATGTTATATGGGATATCTGCGAGAGGAATCCTCAATTTGAGGAAGACACCGCCATTTGCTGGTGTTTTATAGAGATTAATTCGACTAATATTACTTCTCGCTTTTGTCTCTTTTGGTCAATCGCTAAGATTAGGATGGAATTGATGCGAGGGCAATAACAAGAATGTATGGGCAGTACGCAACAAACAGACTGAATCTGAGTCTAGACGCGAAAGCACCGATTGTCTGCAAAATGTAGCCCATCCAGAGCGGGATATATAGAATTTGGACTATCCTTTATTTTGGGCACTGTAGACATTTTTATTAATAATTTGTTCTCATGGTACTTAATTTTCACTAACTGCATCATGCTCTGTACTAATAACACTTGTAAAGTTCAAAACATTGATACATCTGATTAAAAATTACTCATTAAACTTCGTTTTCCTTTGAAACAGCCACTTTCAATATATATTTCGCCAGACAACACTAATACCGCACACGCACTCAAGAAAAACGAATCAACACTACCTTATGGTAGCCACACTGCACGCGAACCGGTAAATCGGTAAACAATGATGTTGATTTTGGTCGCCAATATCCCCCCAATTGACTTTTATTTGGCATTCAAAATGTTTACATTAGTTTTTTTCGAGGAACAATTACTTATATTCGAACAATAGAGTTGTACATACTCTTTGTATGATCTAGGTGACGTTTGAAAATAGGCCATGGTAAAATAACTTATTTAATTGCTAGATAGTCCTTCGTTAACGAAATAAGCAAGTAAAAGGATTTGGCATGTTTCAATTTGCCATGGTTTTCACTTCTGCCCCTTCAGCATCTCATTTTTGTCTGGCCCTAGGTTATAGCCTAGGATAGCCTAATGGCAACCCCCCTTCCTCCCTGAGTCCAGGACGTGGAAGAGAGGTTGACATTTAGGCTCTTGCAGGAAAGCCATGCATTACACCCCGCTTCTGTTATCGTTATTTAAGGAACCCTCTCCATTTTATTTGCGGGCAGTATTCCCCACGCTTTCAGTGACGTACTCACAAATGCAGTAAAGGGATGTGAACATAAGGTGGTTATAAAGGAGTCCCGGGTTCGAATCCCGGTGGAAGCACATGTGGTTCGGATTCCACTTTAAACTGTAGGTCCAGTCCCGATTAGCCTTACTGTGCATAAAGTGGACTTCAAACAACAAATCAAATCAAATCAAATCATAAGGGGTTATCAGATATTTCTTACCACTCCTAGATCATGCCATATTTTCCTAAATTTTATTTTTATTTTATTTTAAGGAAAGTTGAGCAAAAATAACACTACCTAGTTCTAAAACTCCTTCTAAATACGCCACTGTTCTTAACTTTACAGCTGACATATCATAACACCCATCTATCACCCAGTAACAGAATTCACCTCCGATTAGCGTGAAACACAATAATAGCATGTTTTGTTAATATTTTCTCGCCAATCTTATATAAAATTAATCATCTCCATAACAGCTACGATGAAAAAACTCCGTGGCGAAACTGCCATGAATAACAAAGGCCTCTTAAGTGGTTTCCTTATAAGTTGACACGTGGTCAACACATCGAATCCCTTTGCCTCTGTTATCTTTATCCTCTATTTCACGTAGCTCCCAAATTGCCTTCAAGAAACCGAAATGTTCGGTAATGGAATTGAGTTCTAAGTCTACTTTATGCAAAGATGGGCTAATCGGTGCTGACCTATAATTAAAAGTGGTATGCGAACCACAACGTGCATAAGTCCAACAGTAAGGGAACGGTCGGAGCGTGGGTGACGCAAGCAGCTCTTTACAATGTCATGCTACCCCTGCGTTGTCAAAATGTTAAGCATTCTTGAACAGATGGTCGTCGCCTTTATTCAGTGCTAAGCATTTGTATCATCATGAACCTTAGACATCGAAATAAGAGATGTAATATTTTTCTTTTTTGAAGCTTTTGACAACGTAGCAATGAAGGAAACTGGCAACAAGGCGGTACTCGGCTAAAAGCGATGTGGAGAGGAGAAAACAAATGACTGTCAGTGACGAATCTACATATTTTTGGCCCATCGCAAAGCATTATTTAAGTTGCCTTGAATGTAAAACAAACACACTTGTGAAAGGAAATGATAAAACATTTCCTCCTGTTCAGTTTCTTCTATTTATGTATGTTGTTTGCGTGTGTCTGCAAAGATTTGATTTTGTTATTTAGCATCGCTTTTATACCACTTTGGCTAATCGCGACGATGAGGATGATAGGATGAAATTAGGAAATTGATGCAGAAACACTTACAAAGTACACCCACGTCCAGGTGGAGATGGGAACCGTAACCACTGGCTTCATAAACACTGTGCTAAGCAGTCCGTGCGGAGATCGGAGTTTTTTAAATGTATAGTTTTAAGTTCACTTTTTTGCACAGATCGGTTAAATGGGACAGGACCTATAGTTTTAAAATGATATCTAACATGGTATACCTCTGTAGAGGGAGGTAGAATTGGAGAGGTACTGTTTGGCAAAATCATGTGCAGATGAAACTTTCGATAAGTCACTTGTGACAGATGTTTAAGGATACAATTCAGCTGGGAATGATGGACCAATATCTATTGCATAATATTTCTACATTTGCTCGCTGTTACTTTTAATTTGTCGAGATTTGGGTTGGGTATGCAGCGGTTGTTAGGTAACTAAATCACGTTTGATGGTTCCCAGTGTAAATAGTACTTTCGTTCTATCCACGGGATTTTCGTCCCTGTCGCAATTATTAATCATTCATTGAACAAACCATTCGTTAACTTAATATTACGCACGTTCTCTCCAAGAACCATGTACTAAAGTTAACTGTTGCATTTCGAAGTCCCTCCCGCCTTTCGTTTCACGCTACGGGGTTAAGAATTTCAAATAAGACGTCCTTATGTTTCTTTGTTTGATTTTCCTTGTAGATACAAGATTTAAAGAAGAATAATATAATATATAATAACAAAATATTGGATCACAGGTCTGTTTCCTAACTAAATCGTCAAAGAAAAGCAAACGCTGTTATTAATTTCGTTGATTCATAGTTCATTCTTTGCTATCTTCTTTATGTTAATTTTAGCGAAAGAGAAAACTATTTCACTAATTAATCTTTAATAATAATAATAATAATAATAATAATCGCCATGTTATAACACATGAGGTATAATTTTGTTACACATTGCTTGCAGCCAGCAGCGAAAATTACATATCAGTCAAAATAATTGAAAGCACTACTATAGTGCGCGTCAAATCTCCTGCATATGGCGATAGCCAATAGCAGCGCACTGCAGCGGTGCCATGTCGAAATCTCACACGGAAAAGAGACAGCGTGGTTGAGCGAAACGCCTTGTCACGGAGAGCACGGAACATTAGATAATATAACATATAATAAACTTAATGGGAGTAAAGAACATACCTGATTATGCCAGAGGGACTGCATAATTGTTTCAATATTCTCAAGGTGGAAGTTGTACAGCCTTTGTAAGATATTTTGTCCCGTAAAGAGTACCTTATATTTTTGGCAGTAGGAAATTCGCCACGAACGTAAAATTCAAAGACGGTTCTACGAACTACGTCTTTTTCAAAGTCATCTAAGTTTGTTGTTCTTTTCGGTACGTTAATGTGCTTTCTAGGTGATTGAAACATTGGAGCAGGCCCCGATCCATATTGTTTTGCCCCCGAACATATCCGAGAAACGGTAGCTTGATTCACACCACACGCTTGAGCTGTTAGAGCCTGGCACTTCTTAAAGTCAATTTTACTTCTCTCTTCTTCACTCGAACATTTTTTTTTAATTGTACACCTGAAAAATCATCTGTCGTGCCTGGCTTCGTACAACACTGTATTGTTCTCTCTTCTCTCGCTATCACTACCACTTGGTTTACTCAACGACATGCTGCACACACACACACACACACACACACACTAAAGACGTGGGAAAAACGTCAATTTCTCCTTTTACAATCACTGGGAACGAACCTGCCCCGTTCCCTTCGCTAATCGGAAAGTTTCGGAATGCAACAGGAACGAAGGGAGAACAAAAACGATACAATGCAAATACGTTTATAATAACATTGCTTCTACAGAGGGAACGGTATAAGCTACAATCACGCTTGTTTTTCGTACATACTCGCAAATTCATTATCTTTCCATCTGTTGAACTACTGACACTTGAAATAATATATTTATATCCGAGCGCCAGGTACACGATTTAGTAGCGAGGTAAAACAGGTTCTGAACTAGGCAACGCCGCACGTCTGAGATTCGCTGGTGCTGTTCAGCAGTTCAAGGCCATATGCAGGAGATTTGACGCGCACTTCTACTCTCGCAGCCTGGCAGGTGGAACACGGGAGTGTAGATTACTGAAGCAGATAACATCCACTCCTGCAAGCAGCAGAAGAGCTCTGAAGTTGAATTATATCGAGCTGAGGCATTTGTACATCTTATCATGATGCAAGAAAGGACAAGTGCAAAAACATGCTTTTCTGGGTTTCAAACACTAAAACTTTAACCTTTCGCGCTACACGTAAACAAAGACGGACTGCAAATAGAGAAACGCTCGTTTTTTTTGTTTTTTTTTAATTTTTAGTTGATCTTTGTTATGAGGGAAAGGGTATATGCAGCAGATCTTTGGAAACACTCATATAGTTTGCAGGTAATGATAATTCCGTGTTAAAGTATTATATTCTGTGAAGTAAGGTATTTTTTGGGGGATCAGTGTAGTATTTTTTTTGTCACCAAGTAACTTGAAGTTCTAAATTATAATTTGACTGGTACAGTCCGGCCAAGGGAAACGAAACTAGCTGGAAAGTACGATTCCAAACGCGAGAAGGGAAGCAGGTAGAACACCACCCTGTGGCTCTTGCTTGCTATAGTAAAACCACAAGCAAAAAAACCTGCTCAGACCAGCAAAGCCTGTGCACCGTACTCCTGCGAGGAGAGGAGGGGGAGAGTGGACCAGGCTTCCTTATGGCACGAGCTGAACGCTGGGACATTTCGTCCATGGTTTATTTTTCTTTGTGGTCGCTCTGTATGGTCCGCTTGCTGTGTTTATTACTGCTTTCTGTGTTGTGTTTGTGATGTCTCTTACAATTCGTAACAAACCGTTTCGAAGTGGAACAAAGAAAACAAAGACGTATTGGTCCCTGTTGCACATTCTACAAAACACCCTTGATATAATACACAATGCCACAAACCAATCAGTTACTACATGTTCTTTACTGTATTTATAATAGTTTGCATAATAATACTGTTGATACTATTCTGATTACTGCTGTGTACATTTGTGCTAATTATACGATTTAATAAGGATACCAATTTAATTGAATGACCGAAAATGAAGTTCCATGTTTACAAACAAGTTTATCTACTAATGTGACGTAATGAATACTTTCCTGATATGTTCCGTTTGCTTATATAGTATATGGATGGTTATTTCTTTCATTCTGTACCCTTACATAATTCGTAAACATCTATACGTATTTTGGCGGCGATGTTACTACGTTTGAAACTTCATTGTTTTTTCAACAGCTGACGATTTTCACGAAACCGGCTTCCTGAACAAAGTGCCCCTATTTTGCCAATGCGCACTTTCGTCCATGGTCTCAGCTAAGGTAGCCAGACAGTATGTCTGTAGGGCCACCCCGATGGTGGCAATCTCGGTGCCTTGTAAGCAAGGGGTCCTGTGTTCGATGGAGACACGTAGTGTTATAATTCAACATTAAACTCTAGGTCCACCATGACTAACCTATTTGTACATAAAGTGGATTTATAATAAAACCTTAAATCAATTTAACTGATTCTTCTAAGCTTTTAGGCCCAAAACATTAACAAAATATAGGATATATATTATTCGTAACTCCTTTTCGCTCTTAAATTTTACAGTGATTTTATACTTCTTTTTTTTAAATCCTGCAATATTGTATATTTCCCACTATTGAAATTTTTCTATACATATATTAATGCTGGACTAAGAACGCCTCAATTTCCAATCAAGCTTTGTAATCAAGGGGTCCCGGATTCGATGTCTAGTAGACACACATATTGGTTCGGATCCCATTCAGTCCCGATTAGTCTATCTGTTCACAAATCAGACTTGCAACAATCCATTATCTCTTTACCTTAATATCCAGGAACAGTAACTTGTCGATCTGAATTCTAATTTGCTAATTCTTCACATGTTTACCAACACGAGTCTGCGAGGAGTAGCGATCGACAAGCGAAAATAACAATTATACCAATACAAAATTAGATTATAGCAGTATACATTGACTTGCATTTTGTTACTTCCAGTTTGCAAATGCAGCAGTAGTCACGTTGTCATTGTGCACATATTTTGATTGAAAGAAAAGCTATAAGAAAACCGAGGACAATGTCAGAATGTCAAAGAACACGGCACACAGTAGTGGCAAGAGAGAGGGGTGAAGGTACACGTCGCGAAAATTGGTTGCTATTGCTAAGACCCTTCATTCATTTCTGACATTCACTTGCAACCTCGCAATTAGCCAGAAGTGGTAGAAATGCGACGTCAAATAAACTAAGTAAACTAACAATAAGTATAAAACAATTGCAAAAAACATGCATGACGCTTCGAAATATGGATTTTTGAATTTAGTAATCCTCTCTCAACAGTGGCGTAGCAACATATAGCGAAGCCCTGGATGAGATTAGAATGCGAGGCCCCCATCCAATGGTGGAAATTAAATGGAAGTGGGGGTGAGCAGTCGCTCCCCTCTTTTTTCAGAACTGTGCTAAACCTTATCTGCCAAGGGAAACTAAACTGACCTTGTAATTTTTGTTTTCTAATCATTGATGCGTGTTTACAAGACATTCCAGTTTAGTCGGAACAGTCTATTCTTTCAAATCCCTGTCCCAATTTCTTTCAAACTCAAGTCGTAATTTGACTAAATGTTTCGAGGTTTTATTTTGGAGGCGTTAACCCCCATTTAGACATGTTCTTCATTTTAATAATGATTGCTAATTATTATTAATAATTAATTAATAATTATTTCTTCCCGATACTTTGGACCTTAACATTGCAACTCTACAATTCTACAATTAGGAAAGATAATAGTAGGCAAATTGTTCACCACCATTTTAATTCTCTCATTACTCTTTAGTGTTGCCCATGGGACGAGACGGGACAGGCTTTTAAAAATTCGAGACGAGACGAGCTTGACCATGTGTCATAAGACAAACGAATATTTTCGAGACGAGACAGCATTTCCACGAGACTCCACGAGACGAGACAGGCCAAAGTCTCGTCTCGTGGGCAACACTACTCTACATCCTGTGTTCTTCTAAGGGGTCATTGATTCTTTTGATGCGAAGCTTATGTTGACTGCGTTTCTATTTCAACCCATTATCATGACACTGTGGAAAACAGACTGAATGAAAATACAGTGGAGATGGACATATTGCTTTTACCGTTGGGTGTACACTTAGCACTATACGAGCTACGAGCTAGCACTAGCTCGTACAATAATACTACCGAAACATTGGTGGTCACATCCAGTACTCCCAACAGCATTTCACCGACCAGGGTCGACCACCTGGTTAGCACAACGCGCTACAACGCTGTGGGTTCCGGGTTCGAATCCAGGGTTGGGCATGGACGTTCTTTGTGAGTGTTCCGTGATCAATTTTCATCATATCATCACTCATCCTCATCATCGCGATCAGCCAAAAGTGTCAGAAAATCGACGTAAAATAACCTAACTCAACAAATCCAATAGCATTTCGGATCTTCTCTTTTGTTCCACATTTTCGGATCTGTCTCCAACCTCCTCAAAAAAATTCTGGGTACGGGCCTGTTCTAGGAAGGAATAAAACAACGCAAGCGTTTAAATGTCTCGCGCTTGCTTCGTGCCAGTTAGAGGTGTTTGTTGTTAACTTATTAAAATCGCGAGTGCAAGGTCAAGAGATTGAAGAGAATACAAGACAAAGGAAGTTCTATTCAATGAAAGAATAAATGTGTAAAAATGTCTAAGCAAGTTTTCGTAAATTTTTCCTAACTGTTTCACATGAGAAATACGACGATCATTTTTTACTTCTTTCGTGCCCCTTAGACTTAAGACCTGCCTGCCTGTATGTTATGCCTCTGATTGGACGTATTCATTCAAATTATAACGTTTAACTAGAATTTAAAACCAGATAAATACAGAATGTTTTAATATTACTGCCCACAAAAAAGTAGCATTTTCCATGACCCCCCCCCCACTTCTATTTATAACATTTTTCATAGCAAGCTCCTTTAAGCGCGAAGTCCCGTGCGGTCGCGCACTTCTTCCACCCCTTGCTACACCCCTGCCTCTCAATGCCTTGGATTGCCTCGAAAGTGAATATTCTTTACGTTGCTAAACTAACATTTTCCCCCTAGGATAGAGAAATGATCCACATTAATGAAGCGACTGAAGAATGCGACGTATGTTTACGTTAATTTTAAGCGTTTTTCTACGTCGTAGGTTAATCGTTAATGAGCATTAATGGTGGAATCCGAATGAACACGATGATATATTCATTCCTCACCCAGGATTTAAAAGTAGGGCTTCTGGCTTCGTAGCCACTTCTTCATGGAGGCTGGAAGGTAAGTAATGAATACATTTGATTAGATGATTTTTAGCGTCGCTTTTTTCATTTTTGGCTAATCCAAACGACGAGGATGAGTAATAATATGATGAAATTGATGAAGGGCACCGTCAAGGGAACACCATGCCATGTTCCTCCACCGCGTGTCGAACCCGCGACCCCTAGATACATCAGAGCGTGGTGTGTATCATTCATGTATCCTTCACTACGGCAGAGATAGAGAATGTGTGGAGCCATATCATTTGCTCGAATGGTGTCACGGCAGACTGCCATACACAGGGGAGAACTTTACCTTTTGTAGCAGTCGCCACATATATTTTGATGGCATAAAATCTTCGCTGTCCCTTCAAGTACAGTTGCTTCTGTAACTTTGTAAATATTGTTATATAAAGACCACACTGAGGGAAGTAATACGCTATCTTTCACTAAACCTGAATACTGTGTGACCATTTACTTCATTGCATTATTAATTATAAAATTCAATCAAATACACGGCTATAAATTATCAGGTTTAGAAACGGGAAGAGTATTTATGTCGTTTACATTTTATTTTGCCATCTAGAAAGTAATGTTTACTACAGTGGATTTAATATTTTCGTTAAGGTCATAGAAGGCAAATATGTTGTTTTCAGGCATTATATAAAAAATTAAATCGATGTCTTCAACTCGAGCTTTTTCCCTCAAAGTTTTCTGGTGGGGAACATTATCAAATGTACATGTCATTGTTCTCTCGGTTGTTTTATGCATAAGATGGCGCAGTGGTAGCGTCGTTGCCTTGTAATCAAGGGATCCCGGGTTCGATAACCGGTGGAAGCTCATAGTGGTTCGGATCCCACTTTAAACTGTATGTCCAGTCCCGATTAGCCTTATTGTGCATAAAGTGGACTTAAAACACCAAATCAATCAATCAATTATGTATAAGCGAATATCTCTGCGTAAGCATTTGTATGTTATCTTTTTACATTTGAACTATGAAGAAACACACGCAAACCGAAGTGACGAGCAGGACACAGTTCCTACTTTGTGAAAATAACGCAATGGAGAGATCAAGCGTAAGATACCGTGACAACAGACACAGGGGGAAAATGCGCGGTAAACTTACTACAAGCAAGGAAGCGATTGTTTTGCCCCTGCGACGTTGTCGGGTGAAGACTTTCCCCTCTCGTTTAGTCGCACGTTAAACAGAGCGAGCGAGTACAGAAGACGTCAAATACGTGTAGCATGCAACGTCGCAAAAAGACATCGCAGCTCTCTGTCCACGGTTTCGGCGCGGCTGCAGAGGCGAGAGTGAAAACTTCGCTTCACTTATCAGTGTTGCCAAACACGACTGTTAAAAAAAGAACTGCATTGAAATTAAATGTAGTTAAGGATTGCAATCAAGCCGTTAACTTTGAGAAGTATAAACGTTTGTCTTCGTGTTCTACGAATAGGGATCCTATGTTCGAATACCGTACGAGTCTTGGGATGCTTTCAGACCGAAGCGAGAAGCGACACGTGTCACTTGGAAACAAACACTCAATAATATATGCTATGCTGCACGGGTAGTGTTACTTCAGTGAGAAACCCCTCGTTGCTCGTCGCTTCGTCCCAATGGAACTTTCGTACCGAAGCGATAAATGGCTTTGCAAACAAAAATTCTTAAATAAATAAAACTTTCTAACAAATGTGATATGACAAACTACACGTGCCACTTGCATGTTTCAAGCACTGGGGACGTTATGGTGTTACTTCGGTCTGGTGGTCATGCCTACGCATTGAATGCTTTCTTGCAGAGAGATTTTAAACCGAAACGACAGGCAACAAGTAGCAAACGACGGCTGCAAATGACACTGAAGTTCATACCGAAGTGACAAGCGAAAAGAAAGACAAGCCACTTCAGTCTTCAGACATGCTCAGCACACAAAAAGCGGAGACCCTGTTTCTTAAAGATATTATAAAATCGTATAGTTTAACACAATTGATTGATAAACCCACTAGAATAACAGAATCTTCCGAAACATTGTTAGACTTAATAATTGTTGACAACCCCAACATTGTATCTTCTTTCGAAATCGCGAGTCCAATCGGAACTTCAGACCACTGCTTGACGAGCGTGTCACTGCATTGCGCAAAACCCAGGGATAAAGCCAAGTACGTTACGTACCGAGATTTTAAGAAATTTGAATACGAAAATTTTTGTCTAGATGCTGTAAACATTAATTGGAATGAAACGTTTAAACTTGGAAACATCGATTCTAAAATAGAATTTCTTGAGAAAAATCTCGTCGACCTGTTTAACGTTCACGCCCCATTACGAACGGTTAGGGTGACGAAAGAGCCAGCGCCGTGGCTGACGGATAATCTTAAGCTGCTCATGAAACTGAGGGATGGTGCGCTGCGTAAATACAAGCGAAGCAAATTAATTTTACATTGGGACGAATATAAAAGATTAAGAAATTTTACCACCTCTGTTACGAGGCAAGAGAAAAAAGCTTATTTTTCTTTTATTGTAAATAACAATAAGAGAAATTCAAAGAATATGTGGAATAGCCTGAAAACAATTGGTATCGGTAGCAAACGGAACGCGGGAGAACTTCCGCCTCACCTGAGCAGTCCCTCTGAAATTAATAAACATTTTGCAAATGTCTACGACAGCGTTCTTCGAGACAACGCCATGATTGCAAAGGAGTGCAAGTATTTCTTAGAGAACTGCTTTCAAAACGATGCAAGAGAATTATCCTTTCGCCAGGTTCAAGATTCCGAGGTTGAAAAGGCAGTGTACAGTATTCGATCAAATGCTGCAGGAGTGGACAACATTACGTGCAAAATGCTTAAACTGGCCCTTCCCTTCATACTTACGGCACTCACGCATACTATAAATTTTTCTCTGAAAACCAGCCAATTTCCAAATGCATGGAAAGAAGCTCGAGTTATTCCGCTCCCCAAAAAGCAGACGTTAACCTCTCTAAGCGATTTAAGACCAATCAGCATTCTATCAATATTTTCAAAAGTCACAGAAAAGATAGTATCTATACAATTAAAAGAGTACATTGCAAAATATAAAATCTTACCTGATTCTCAATCAGGTTTCCGTACTTCTCATAGTACAACCACGGCATTATTATCTGTCACGGACAATATTTTACGTTCGATTAACGATAAAAAACTAACTATACTAGTATTATTAGACCTTTCTAAAGCTTTCGATCTTGTCAATCATAACCTTCTCCTAGCAAAAATGAAATACTACAGTTTTTCGAAGCCTGTAATAAACTGGTTCCAATCATATCTACACGAAAGAAGACAAAGGGTTTTTTACCCTGCCGACACCGGATCATCGCCGATAACATTAAATGGAGGAGTTCCGCAAGGTTCCATTCTGGCCCCCCTTTTATACACCTTATACGTCGCTGATATATCAAACACCATCAGCCATTGTAATATACATTGTTACGCGGATGATACGCAGTTGATGATATCGTCATCACCATCGGATTTGTTAAACAAGATAGATAATCTAAACAATGATTTACATACCCTTAACAAGTGGCTCACTGCAAATGGGCTCGCAATTAACCAGAATAAATGCGTATACACAATTTTAGGCTCTAACTATTATCTTGAAAAAGTAAATTATGATACAATTAACATCAAAATTAAAAACCAAAACATAATTTATGCACCAACCGTTAAAAATCTAGGCCTTACTTTTGATCCCAAATTGTCCTGGGCAGGGCATATCTCAGCGCAATGCACAAAAGCACTAACAATAATGAGATCACTCTACAGGAGGAGAGACTTTTTCACTAGAGAAACGAAATTATATCTCATCGAAACTCTAATATATCCTATTTTCGATTACTGTGATGTGGTGTACGGCACGAATTTACAACGTAAAATATCGAACAGAATACAAAAAATACAGAATTCTTGCATTCGTTACGTTCTCTCGATCAGGAGAAATCAGCACATCCTACCCTTGCTCAATACATGCAAAATCCTTAACATGTCTAGGCGACGCCTCCTGCATCAGTGTTCTACAATATATAAGGTATTAAAATTGCAAACACCTATCTATCTCCACGAGAAACTGACATTTAGAAATTCCATACATCCATACAATACTAGAGGTCGGCGAAAAATAGACATTCCCCGCCACTCTACTGTCAGTTTCGAAGGCTCATTCTCCCTTTGGTCTGCAAAGGTTTGGAATGCTCTTCCCGATTACGTTTCTTTTGCTACAACACCCAAAAACTTCAAAGAACAAGTCGTATTATTTTTATTGCAAAGACAACAATTGAGCATTAGCTCTTACGGCTAAGCAACACGAATCAAGTAAAGTAAAACCATGTATTTTGCAAACACTTATCTGACACAACGAATATTTCAACCTGTGTGCATGCTATTTTAGTATCGATCTGGAAATTGCGTATGTACACGTGTGTATGTGTGTGTGTGTGTGTGTGTTAATGTATCTGTCATTGTATTCTCTTATAATTTTATTATTTTTCATTTATGTCGTATTCATTCATGTTATGTTATTTGATTTCAGTATTATTCAGTATTATAAATGTATGTATTGTAACTTTTATTCACCAGAGTTAGGTGGTAGAGCAGCCCAAGGCTGAATCTCGCTCTGTAGTAAATAAAAAGACTTTTCAATTCAATTCAATTCAATTCAAGTAAGCATTCACTGTTAAAGCCCGAACACCAGACCTAGGCGACCTAATTCAGGATATTGACAAACGGAAGTAACAGGCGAGACTTGCTTCTTCGTTTCGAAACGTGTAGCTTCTCGGCTTCCGCTTCTGAAAGTCATGGATGTCATGCAGCGTGTCGCCTTGGTCTGTTAGAGCATTTGAGAAAAACGCTTGCTTGTAGACAGAGGTATCGTGTCACTTGTCACTTCGATATGAACACCCCCTCCCTTTTGCCGGATCGCTTGTCGCCTTGGTCAGAAATCTCCATTCTTATCCTCATCATGGCCGAAAGGAGACAAGTAACGAGTTTCTACTGATAACATCGTTTCCTGGTAATGGAAGAAAATGAGCTTTACAAATGGATTTCTGTTTACCAGTATTATAGTAAAACCCAACTAATAATTTGTTATAGGCACATATAGAAGGGTCACATTTGGAGGGATAAATTCTATTGTAGCATTTTGTTTGATTGCAGGATTAAAGCCGACCCCCGTGGTGGAGTGGTTAACACATCGCGCTACGACACCAGGGTTCCCGAGTTCGAATCCCGGTCTGGGCATGGATGTTGTGGGAGTCGATTCATCAATTTCATGATATCATCAGTCATCCCCATCTTCGCAAATTAGCCATCAGTGGTACAAAAAGCGAAGTAAAACAAAACAAATCAATTACAATTACACTTGGAGGGTTAGAAGATAATAGAAAAACAGATCTGGTTCCAAAGTTTTAAGTTGGCAACACTGACAGCTCGGAAGCAACAAGACGGCCAGGCGAGAGGGGAACCCCGTCGGCATTTGCACGTACCTTTCCTCGCCTCTCAACCCCCTGGGATGTTCGGTACCAATACATGCGAAATAGATCCAAGATTTTACACACCCACACTTCCTGGTCCCAAGAGATGCGATTAAACACCACACTTTTACACAGACGTGAAGCTTCCAGAGCTGGCAGAGTTTAACACACACGTTAACACACAAATCGAACAAATAGCGACTTCTTGGTACCTTCGAAATACTTCGCGTACATGTCGAAAGGGGTCTCAGGAGTCTCGCAATGGCCTTCTCGCTGTTGGGACCGGCAAAAAGTCCCAACAATTTTTTTGGTCCCATTAAGAAAGGTGTTTAAACATACGCTGGTTCCCACAAGAATATATCTGCGTACTCACCCACCCACACACACACACACACACACAGCTATATTTTCCAAGTTTACAGGATTATTCTCTAAGTTTACTCAAAATGTGTTTTGAATTAAACTTTGTACACACGAAGTGTGTTTCGTCAATTCAAGAAAGTTTTCAATTATATTTTGGATGCAAAAGTATGTTTTGTCAAGTTCTACCCTTTTATTTTACAAGTTTAGGCTTATTATTACTCAAATAACCAATTTCATCTATTCAGACAACATTTTGTTTGTTATATTTTACTCACAAAGACATTTTTTTCAATTTTTAACTTATTATTACTAAAATAACACAATTTAATCCAGTCAGGAAGGATTTGTTATTATATTTTGGATGCACAAAGAGATGTTTTCAACTTTTTTACTGATTTTTTGCAGGGTATGTATTAATTTGTATTTATTTTGTTTTGTATCATATATACATTTACAAATTTTTAACTTAGAGTTTAGTATTTATTTAAATCTTTTCAAGAACACTAAAGAAAAAGTACTTTTAGCTAAAATGTAAGCCACAGAATATATTATTATTATTATTATTAGGGTTTACTGATTTCCACTATGCTATTTTTGGTTCTGTATTTCTATATGTATTTATTTAGGTCAGGTTACGCCTGCTACGTAGGAAAGTTTGTTTATTTTAGAGTTTGCTGAGTATTTTGTTACTTTTATACTAGGTAAAGTTTTCTAAATATATCAGGTAGGGCTCCATCCATATACTTTTGTTTTTGCTGTTTGGAGATGATGCGAACAACATCACTCTCCATCTGCTTTTTATTTTATGTACCCAATATTATTTTGAGGCTTAGTGAATTCTAGAGCCTATTTATGCAGGAGAGAGGGCTTGAAAATTTTGATCTCAGATAACTCACAACTATTTGTCAGAGTATTTTAAAGGATATTTTATATTTATTATGTGCCACTAGAATATCAAAGCTTGCTTAATTTTTATGTCTGTAACGCTGTTATTGTATTTCTAGCTAAGGTTTACTGGATAAAATACACGAAATGTTTATCATTTCGACTATTTATTTTTATACGAGGCCAAATTTTTAGTGTAACGAAAATTATTGTGTGTTTATAAAGACTGAAATTTATTTACCGATGGGTCCATAACTGGAAGCCTAACAACATTGTTCCTTTTTTCTTAAAAAAAAAATATATAACCATTTATCAATATATTGACAATTCACAGGACAAGACGAAGTTCACAGACGACTGACTATATGGACCATAGGTCCACTTGCTACACTTTTTTTCTATGCTAGAAGAATAACTTAGGCTTATAACCTTTTTCAAGGTATTTTTTAAGTATTACTGGTTTTTTGGGTGCATCAACACTTGGGTTATTTTTATTTGGTTTATTGTACGAGGCTACAATCACTATTTGAACACTGAAATACTCTGAATGAAACTAAAAGCTTAGGCTGTAACTAGGGGCTTAGTATGTATATCGACAATTTATAGGACAACACGAATTTTAAAAAGGATTATAGATGACGTAGGACCACACGCCAGAGTTTTGTTAATCTGCAAGAAGCATTTACAGATAATATTACGAGGAAATGAGGTTGATTTTTTACTGTTTCACAAGAATGCTATCTTTTATACACCCAATATTTGCTTCTTCAAGTAACTACATGTACCAGAAGCACTTACAGGCCAACTCTAACTAGACTTCGACTTATTCTATATCAGGTGCTAAATTTATAAAGAACTATGATTGTGTATATTTCTGAGGAAGTACGCAAAAGCAGATTACCCGATTAAAGTATCTGAAAAACAGATTTTTCTATGCAAGTATATTTTTATTGACTGGATTATTTAACAGATCAAACAGGAGGACTGCAAAATTCATTAAATGTAGTTCTATAGTATAGGTGGTTTCAGAGATATAAAAAGAACAAATATAAGATTTAGTTTTTTTGCTTCTGAGGCTAATCGCGACGCTAAGGATAAATGGCCAGGAAATGTAACGGAGGAGAAACAATCCCAAAAGTTATGGGCTGCACCACAGAGATATTACAGTAGGTGTAGGTTCTACCACCAGAACAGTTCTATCATAATAATACTGGTTATGCTGTACTGTTAGCTAAAGATGCTGATATTTGAGAAACTTAAAAGCTTATTTGCAAAATTTTAGATAAATAATAATCTGTTAGAGTGTAAACATATTTTATATCCATTCTGCAAACGATCCGATGACAAAATTTAAAAATTGTTATCGCCCAGACAGGGACTCGAACCCTGGACAGATAGGTTAAAAGCCTAACGCTATACCAACTAAGCTATCTGGGCACAAGGTATTCTTTTTTGAAAAGTTAGTTATGTTAAGAAATATATTGAAACACTTGAGAACACTTTTGGTCTGGTTCGACAGAGAAGGAGACAACATTTCTAAATTTTTACAGACTGGGTGTATTTTTCCACTATAGAGGTCTTCACTATATGTAATTCGAACCGCTAAAGTTCAGCTAGCTTCCAAAATTGAGGTAAAGATTGTGTTTGGCGAGATTAACAAGTTACAATTATATCCAGTTACGGACAAATAAAGCTAAAACTCTTAGATTTAGTGTACTAGCCAAGTTTTAGTAACATTTTCTTCACTTTAATACAAATACCAAAGAAATAGGTATATTTTATTAGTAGAGGAGCCAGGCCGGTTGACAAACCGAAAATGGGGCTCGGTGGGGCTCGCAGTGTTACCAACTCCTTACTTGAAAAAATCACCAAGGTTTTTGTTTTTGGGTATAACCTAACCTCAAGCAAGGAGCTGGCAACACTGCTTGAGGCTTGTTCTGCAGTATTGCCAACATCTTACTTGAAAAGTTACCAAGATTTTTGTTTTTGGGTCTAACCTAACCTAAAGCAAGGAGCTGGCAATACTGCTTGAGGCTTGTCTTGCAGTATTGCCAACATCTTACTTGAAAAGTCACCAAGGTTTTTATTTTTGGGTATAACCTAACCTAAAGCAAGGAGCTGGCAATACTGCTTGAGGTTTTACAGTGCATAAAGCAATTTGCCAACCTACTGGTACTTTTGCCATAGCTTTTTACAAAAAAAAAAAAAAGAGAGAAGAGAGAGAGGGAAGAGTTAAACAACCGATAGTGTTGCTAATATTTACCTACAGCTTTTTTTACTTGGTAAGGACTTAGCTAATTTATATACTGGTGTAACATACACTGGGCAAGAGAGCCGGCAACAAATATATACTGCCGTAAAAGAGAGAGAGGGATGGATGGATGGTAGCACAGTATGTGTGTGCGCGTGTGTATAATATGTAGCATTATTAACTAGAGTGTGTTGGCAACTCGCTTATAACTAAAAAAATAGAGATGCCAATGTTGCTGTAAGATAAAGAGAGAGACTAAGCTGGCAACAGTGGTGAGCGAATACGTATTATTTCCAAGTCCCGAGCGCCAATGTATATCGTGATTTTTGCAAACCTCTCTCGCGGCAACGATGTGCCACATACACACGTACGTACTTCTCTTTATTTCAGTATTGTGGCGCAAACAAACAAATAATAATTGTTGTTTTTAGGATGCCTGGCCCCTAACCCCGCCAGGGTGCGTGGTGCCCAACCCAAAAAGGTTCTAATGGCTGCGGCTCTAGATAACCACACCTCTGTAGAGTTTCACGTGTTTTTTTTTTTCCCCCCAAACTTCCATGAAACCCTACAGAGGACCTCCGTAATGCATGCAACGTGTACTAACGACTCTAGTGTTATTTGATGTTGTAATATTTTTGGATATAGAGTTTTGTGAGATATAGATAATAATAATTATGTTTATTATAATATTTTTTGATGAAGATGGAGAATGTATGTGTGTGTTACAAATAAAGTTGCATGCTTATTTTTTCTAGTGTGTGTGTATGTGTATGTGTTTTTGATGTTCGACAGCATCTGAAACGATAAAAAAGAATTTTATTGTTAATTTTCTCATGTAAAAACAACAACAACAAAATTTTTGTGCAAAAATTCTGATTGTCTTGTGCTATAGTGCAAAAAAGATATTGTAACTCATAACTGATGAAATTAATATTGTAACTGATTTTGAACTAGTGAAATTTTCGTATTGTGCTATTGAAACTGATTGTGCTAGTACAGAAATTTCTTATTGTGCGAGAAAAGAGGTTAAAAACTTGTTAAAACTGCTCTGTGACCCTCTCGTTCTTCACGTCGTGGACGAAGGACTTCTCGGCGACCAGGATGACACTGCATACGGTATCCTCGGGCAACGGACTGTTGAACTCGCAGACGACCTTGATGTTGGTTCGATCGTTGACCACCACCTGCTTTCTCTTAGATGTGTTGATGACGAACATGGGTCTGCGGGTTTTGAATTCGCTGGGCGTGTAGTACATGTCCATGCTTCCCTCGGTCACGCGCTTGTAAGCCGTGTAAGCTTCGTAAAGTTTGAGGTAATCGTCTTTGGTCATGTCGAGGTTGTAATTCTCGCGCGGGAACACTTCGTTTCTTCCATTTTTCAGATAAACGTTCTTGATCTTGCAGTTGTCCAACTTGCTGGAATCTTTTTCCTGGTTGTTATCGCGCCCGGTCTGAAAGAGCACTACGACGAAATCTGGCATGTCGAACTGTATGTTGTTGAACTGTGTCGTCACGTCGAATTCCATGTGACTTCCCGACGCCATCTTCTGCACACACTGGTAACCGTGAAAGTGAATCGACACCTGCGGACTCTTCAAGATCTCTGCTTTGTACTTGAGGGCGTAGTTTGTTTCGTATTCTACGATCGGCATTCTCAATTCCATGCTCCGGATGACGCACTTGGCTGCTTCGGGTAATGTGTTGGCTATCGGCGTGCCGTCGGCGTTCAAGTTGGTGTATCGCATCAGTGCGTTGTTGTCGTTGGCTGCTCTTCGAAAAGTGACGCGCAATCCTCCCTTCCACATGATCTCCTTGTAGTCCGAGAAGAATCCCGGCAGCAGACGCATGGGAAAGAGCGCCGTGTGACTTGTCGTCGATATTTTGGTCCCTGCTTCGAAACCTCCCGCCTGGTAGTATGCTGCGTCTGTTTTGGATAATTTCAATGTTCCCACTGCCGTCGACGTGATGCCTGGATAGTCTATTCTGTCTATGACGGTGTTGTGTTTCCTCACCTCCACCTGCGAGAACAGGTGAGGCACGAAGTTGTCCACGAGTTTCAAATTTGCATTGGGCGGAAAGGCTTCTCCGCTTTCTTTCTTCACCACGTCGAATTGAAGGTAGAGGTCCGCTCTGTGAGGATGAACGAACCCATCCCCTACGTCCACGTCGTATTCGATCTCCCTGTTTGCTTCGTTCAAATTGGCGAACGTGCGACGGTTGGGAGGAAAAGATTGCAATTCGTAACTTTCGATTTGCTCCATTTTCACTATGTGTGTTATTTATTATATGTTGATCTCCACGATGGCAGTGGTCGTTGCACCTGCGAAATCCACCACGTCTCCTTTCTCGTTCGTCACCACCAACTCTATGTCGTCTATGCGGTTGCGGCATACTGGAAAATAGATCGGCGAAGAGGGTGTGTAGATGATCGGTTCCATGAATTCGGAACTGGGTTTGAACGTGGCTATGATTCCTGTCTGCTTGTGACTTCCTAACAATCCGTTCGAGGATTTCGTGATCATGCCTTCCGCCACATTGCAGTGAACGTTTAGAGTTTCTATGGCTAGAAATTTAGGAATGTTGGTTGCCGTGTGTTTGATGCCAGCTTCGAGTTTGGTGTTGTTCTCGAAACCTAAAAGTTCTCCCATGGTACCCAGGTTTATGGTTTCCGTCGCCGATAGGATTTCCACTCTGTGCGTGACCGAATTTTGAGAAAGGTACGTGCCTTTGGGTAATTGAGCTTGCAAAGTGGAAAGATTGTATTGGCCTGGCGTGACGACAATGTGTTCGCTTCCGACGCTAATTTTGTTGTTGTGCTGCGTGACGTTAGGTATGAGGTACATGCTGTAGAATGCACGCAGAGCTACGGATTTAGGATAGACGATGTCGTCGTGCAGCGTGAGTTTCAAGATTGAAGATTCGCTCGTGAGATGGAACACGCCCATCGTGTTTTAGGTTCCACAATGCTTTCTGAAAATGTTCCACCGAGGGGTTATTTATTTTAGACATGTATGCGAGAACGGAAAGGCATAGGTGGCCGCAGTTAACATCGGTGAAACCCTGGATGCGTTTGTCATTGTAGTAGAGGTTGGCAACACTGAGATACTTCACCAACCTGGCAGGTGGTGTGCCACCGAACGAATCGAAAACAAATGCATTGTTATCGTCAATTTTGAGGTAGCATATCCAATGTGTACCAGGATTTTTGTAACTGTCCAGGTTGACCACGCCATACTCCCTTTTCTTCACAGCAGAGGGTAGAGAATCGGACATGAAAACACCCCTGAAGTTTTTTATTCCCAACAGTTCGATCAGAGATTCAATATCGAAGTTGGACAGGGCTTCTTCTTTTTTATATATTTCTTCAAAGCATCGAGGTTGCTTTTTTGTTTTTTGGTTATACCTTTCCCCTTCTTCTCCATAGCCAGGTTGTGACGTTTCTGTTCTTCCAATTCTGCCTTGTTCTTCTTCGAGTCGATGACGGTTTTTGCGATGGCGGCGCTACCGCCGGCCAAACTTCCAACGGCCCCTAATGCTGCCAGGATGGCTGGGATGCTGAATATGAAACCTCCGATCTTTTGCTGTTTTCGCGAACGCTGCAAGCGTCTCAATTGAGGTGTGCTGAGAAGTAATTTCATTCCGTGTCCTTTCGTCAAGCAAGAACGTTTCTTCTCGCGTTGTTTCTTGGTGAGTAACCCATCGAGGGCACCTAGATTTTTCAGATTGGAGTATGGTATCTGGTACACGACACCCTTGGGCTTCATGATGATGCTCTATATGCTATCTTCACGGTATGTTATTTATATATATGTTCTGAGATTTTTTTTGTTTTGTGTAATTTTTTTTTGGTATGTTATTTATATATAAATGTTCTGAAATTTTTTTTGTTCCGTGTAATTTTTTTTTCAAGAATATACTATGCGCAGAGCCGTTACACAAATTCTATTACATGCTTTGTTTTCTTACCAAGAAGTTCCTTTGTACCCTTGTACACGATTTGAGTTTTGTTCTCGATTAAAATAGCTAGCTTCTCGTCGGATAACATGTTAGCGTATCGATCTGGTAAAAATAGACTGTATTGTGCGTTGAGCAACAGACGCGCCTTGGGGCCATACTGGGTAGAAACAATTGAACCGGAAGTTATCGTGTAAGGTTTGTCCACTTCTAATTCCTGAATTTTTACATATTCGACTGATGAATTTAGCATTTGTTTTAATGCTTGGGCGTCTAGTGATTGTTTACTCATTTTATAAGATGGCAAACACAACTGGAGTTTTTTTTTTTTTTTACGTAGTGTTATTTATATACCGAAGAAATTTTTTTCACGGTTCGAGAAATTCTTTTATTTCTACACACCCCATCCAAGTTTTTGTTTCGTGTTCATGGCGATGGTGGTGCCCAGTGCTGCAACTCTTTCTCCCAGCGAAGCGTCTCTGCTAACGAATCTTTCGAAAGCTGCGTGCTCTAACTTTCTGTCTGCTTCGTGACGTGCATCCAGATCGGAGCGAGTGGTGTTGTAAGCGATGTCGTGATCTTTGCATGCGACGTCCAACGGATTCACACCCTTGTCTCCTCTCTCCAATCTTTTCTCGAGTTTGGTACCTGGTCCGCAGTACTGGTAGCCAGGTAAATGCATCTCGAAAGGTAACTTGTTGATGATGTCGTTCACGAGACCCTTTCCTTCGGCCACGTTCCAGAATCTCGGAGGCAGCGTGTTGATGATTTTAATGAGGTACCCTATGCCCTTATCGTCGTTCACGATGAAGTTGGAAAGTTTTGTGCTGATCATGTCCACGATGCCAACCTTCTCGTTGTAGAAATTACGATTGCCTGCATTCTCCTCTCCTGCAATAACCAACAACCTGTCTATGAGCTTGCGCACGTCGTCCACCCAAACGAATTCTTTGGGTAACGTGTTGTAGAGTTTGACGCCGCTGCCTGTTTTCACCTGGTTCCATGTCGGCTTGATGAGATTCCTGTATTTTTCGCCGCTGCTCGATTTCACCCTATTCTGCGAGGCGTCGTTGTTCTGGTACAAGGCGTCCGTCATGATCAGAATTTCCTTGTAACTCTGGTAATCTTCTTCGGTGTAATCCTTCGGCTGCTTTTTGGCAACGAGTTCCCACAGTCCCACCGTACCCGGATACCTGTTCCAGCTATTCTTATCGCCTAAATTGACTTTAATGTCGTTGCCTTCGAAGGTCACCTTCGATTTCCCAATCTTCCATACCACACCGCCGCCTTCGTTGGTTTCCATGGTGGGATACAATCCGAACACTTCATCCTTGTCGAACTTGCCCGTGCTCAGGTAGTCTCGTGCCAAAGGTCCCAACTCGATCTTATCCAAAGACGACGACGTGCTGCTTATGGCTCGACGTTGTGGCGGTACGTCCTTCAGTTCGAACGGCGTTGAAGGAATGCTCGAAATAGGCGTGGGTACGGTGTAACTTTTAGCTGCAAGTGGTACGAGTTCGTTGATCAAATTTTTATTTTGTTCCGTGACGCCTTTAATTTCTTTACCTAGATCGCTGATGGCATCGATCACAGGTTGATCTTGACGTTTCTTCTCTTCGTAGAATCCGCGATTCTCGGATTTCCAACCTTTGAAGCGTTTCGCGAGGTAGTTTCGCAACTTGAGATTTTCGTCTTCGATTTTTCGTTTCGCCATAACGTTATTTATACATGTCGTTTCTCACAACGTTGCAACGTTTAGAAAGTCGTTGATTTTGTTTCTGTATTTTCCGTTGTTGGGTTTCCTCGTCATGTCGATCGTCGCGAATCCGAAATCGTCACTGTTCCAACAGTGGGAGCAGCAGCGTTCCGAAAATTGATTGTAGTTCATGTCTCCGCCTACGTAGTCATCGTACGCGTGCTTGAGGTTGGTGTGATCTTGACGAAACAAACATATGAAATTAGCGTTGTCGCGTACTAACTGTTTTGGAATTTTGGAAAACGTTTGAGCTAGGAAGAAGCAATCCATTCCTTTGTGACGACCTTGCGTGAAAAAATTGCGAATTTCATTTTGATTTTCCAGGATGACATCGTCGAACACAACAACTGAATTTTCACGACAATCGTCGAGTGGTTTTATTTCCGAAGCGAACGTTGCAATGTCCAGACCATCGTACAGTTTCATCAGTTGCTGGTATTTCGCTTGTTCGAGACTTTTCGAGAACACGTAGAGGTGCCTGTTCTTCCAATCTAACCAATTCGGTGCGAGGAGAAAATTGTCCACAAGCAGTGTCGTTTTCCCGCACCCTGAAGGACCTACGATCAGACAGCGAATGCTGTCGGGAAGCAACTCGCCGTTCTTTTTTTTCGTTTGACTTTCCGAATCAGGTAGACGTTTCACGACATTCCACGCACTCATAGAATCACTTTGTTTGAATCGATCCAACTCTTTTCCGGAAGTCCCAGCCATTTCACCAAAAGTTTGTCGCCTCTCTTACGCAAAACTTTTTCGATAAGGTACGTGTCGGGATGTTTTGTTTTAGAGAGTTCCTCTTCGTAAAATCTTCCTTTCAAAATCTCGCCGCTACTATCTTTTATTATATACGTGTGTCGGTTTCCGGGTAAAACTCGAACCACCGTAAAAAGTTCCGTGCTCCAATTTTTTGTGAACCCCTTCTCGAAGGTGCGTTTGAATTTGCTGATCCTCACCTGGTCTCCAATTTTGAATTTTGACTTCTTGGTAGTCGCGAGAGTGTACTTTGGACAGTAAACTGTAGAAATTAAACGCTGCTCGTCGGATTTCGTAACGTCAGCTGGCTTCATGCCTATGGTTCTGTGTACCCTATCATTATAGGTGTCGACGAGTTCCGGCAGTATGTCGACCCATTTGTAATTTCCCCGAAGCGTGAATCGTTTCCACATGTGTGTTTTCAAGGTTCGATTAAATCTTTCCACGATGCTGGCTTTGATGTGACTGAAAGTCGAATAATGTCGAATGTCATGTTTTTGAATAAACTTTTGGAATACGGCGTTGTAAAATTCTTTACCGTTGTCTGTTTGCAAAAACCGTGGCCGTCTGCCGCTTTCGCGAAAAATTGTTTTGAATGCTTCCGTGACGCACGTTCCCGTTTTGGCCTTCAAAGGTAGAGCCCATGCGAATTTCGAAAACGTGTCTATGACGGTGAGGAGATACTTGTTGCTCTTGTTCAATTTATGTACATTTTTTAGATTGCCGCTACTCATCTCCACGAGGTCACTTTGCCAGAGGTCGTCGATTCCCTTGGTCACCACCGCCAAACGTTCGTAGTTGCGGCGTGCAGGTTTATGCAATTCTTCGACGATGGCTTGCCTAGACATTTTTAGAGATTACGTTTGAAGAGAAGCACCAGCGTGATGGGATTCAAAGAAGGTGGCACCTCGCTCGTGTTTTGAATGATCAGCTTATCGCCGGCACTCACGTCAAAAAGGGTAAGATCTTCGTCTTCGTGTATTTCATATATGTTGCGCGTTTCGTTCCAACGTGCCAGAGGAATGTTTCCTGCTTTCTGGACACCGCGATTCGATATCAGGGTCATGGTGGGAACGCTAGCTTTTCTGCCGTGAGACCAGTACGAAAATTCGTTTATCTGAATCGTGCCATCGAGGAGAAACTTGTAGTACGGATGATAAGGATGCAACATGTACAGTTTGTTACCTTCGACGAACGTGGAGATTCTCTGTTGATTGGGTACGCTGTTGATTTCGATGGCTTGCAGAGAATGCAGTTTGGCGAATTTAGTATCGACGCTAACAAGGTTGCTGTGAAGCTGTCCCAGTGTATTTTGTAAGGGCAACAAATGTTCGGCTATGGTATTCGTTACTGTAGAAAATGACGGTTTGATTTTCACTTCCACGTTCAACTGCTTGTAGTTTTCGTTGAGCTCTTGCAGCTTGCCACCGAAAGAGGCCAGCGTCGATTCCTGCGTGGATTCCAGCACTCCAACTTGATCTCTGATGTTGACGACAATACTCTGAAGGTTCTCGACTTGATTCAATTTCGAATTTTTCTCGGCAAGATCGTTCACAATGCTTCGCATCTCGGTAAACTGCGTGTGAAGGTCGGCGACGCTCTGCGAAGTGGGCAACGTCGACACTAGCGAAGCAAGTTCGTCTCGAATCTGTTCCACGTTCGCCGTTTCCGTTTCCAGTCGTTTCAGCATACGTGATATGTTTCTTTTCAAAGCGTGCAATTCTTTGGAGGTGGGGAGATTGGCCACCCTACTCTCGAGATCGCTCAACGAACTTTTGATGTCGCTCGATTCGGATAGTGCCGTCACGGCTGTTTTCAATTTTTCCAAATCTTCGCTCGAAGGTACGCTCGTCCGTAACGATTCCAAGTCGGCCTGTATGTTGTCCAGCGCGTGATGAAAATGAGCAAGGTTCGATTCGACGTTCAAATTTTCCAAATATTCCATCTTCTGCTGGACCGTGCTTAACGTGTCTTGAATGCTCGTCAACGCGCTTGCTTCAGCGTGAATATTTTTAATTTCTTCGTTGATCAACTCCAGAGACGCCTGAAGCGTAGCGATGGTGGTTTGAATGTGTTCGAAATCTTGATAGGCTTCCAATTGAATTTTTATGTTCGCGACGCTTTTGCCGATGACCTGCAGTTCGTCCGACGATGGTAGGTTCGTCATGGTATCTTCCAAAGTCTGCAACTTGGATTTAATTTCTTCCAATGTGCCGGCGAATTCTTCTTGTAATTTGGAAACAACAACATGCAAGCGTTCTACATCAATATTCTTCACAACGGTTTGAAGTTCAGAAAAATTATTTTCTATTGCGAAAGTTCGTTCTTCGATTTCGAGTTTCAATTTTTCCAAATCATTTTTCGATTGAAATTGCTGTAATTTGGCCAAATCATTTTGAAGCTTATCCACGCTCAACTGTATATTTTGAACGTTGTCGTAAGAAGGTACGTCAACATAATTTTTTATGAGCGTTTTCAGTTCGGAATCGATTTTCAAAATAGGGTCAAGACATTGCGTTTGGAGCGTAGCGATCTCCGACTCTAAACTTTTGTTTAAGGTCTCCTGCAAAGCGATCAAATCGCTCCTCAACTTTTTAATTCGGACATCCAACATAAGAATCTCTTCTGCATGGTCTACACGCTTAGTGTTGCCGAAAATGTCGTTAGGCATTTTGGTTAATGGTTATTTATAATAGGATAGACGATTCGCAATTCTACGAAGAGAGGAACAAGTTTGTCGTAATTTCCGAGGAGTTCGACGTACAGGTAATCTCCTGCGGAAACATCGTACGTAACGTTAGAAAGCATCTTGTCGTGCTTGATTCGAAAAATGTTCTTGCCGGTAGATATTTTGATTTCGCCTACGTTTTCCGGATTCACGGTGATTTGAAGTTTTCCATCGATCGGAATTTTGTAAAAATGTAAATTGTTGTTGAAGACGTAAAACATCTTGCCCACATCGTCATCCAATTTCGTCCAAATGCTGTTAAGGTGAACAATCAGTAGACCGTTGAGTTTAGTTAACATGGAAGGTAGAAATTCATGATCTGTCGTCGCGCGATGTACAGTCTCCATGTTGGTTTGTTTTCGGAAACCAAAGAGATTCATATTATGCTGGTTATTTAAGAATACGGTCAAAGTTTTTTTAATAACAATCAGTGTTTTTTTTTTTTTTTTTTTTTTTTTTTTTTTTTTTTTTATGAATCTTCTGTTGAAGATGGGCACATGTTGCAGGTTTTGCTTTCTGCTAAGCGATAGTGCCCCCACGGCAGTGTGTGGATTCCACATTGGAGAACGCACCTCTTGTCGTCGTTGGGATCCAGGGCAATCTTCCTCACTTTGTTGGTGGTTAACACATGGTCGACGCTCTGGATGCGCTGTTCTGCTCTTAGAACCGACGACCCGGTCTTGAGGCAATCCACGAAGTCCTCGAATGTGAGATGCTCCCGAACCACCTGTCTGCCGACACCCTTGGCCTTCTTGGTAACGCTGCCCTCGGCTTTAATAGTATAGGCCTTGGCACGAAGACCTGCAAACTCGAGAATCACGTCTCCGTCCTTCTCGTCTTTGAGTTTGCCAGGCACCTTTTTGTTGCGAGCCAGGATTCCGTACTGGTTCGGCTGGGGATAGCCCGAGGTGTCAAAGAGGTTAACCAAAGATGGAGCTGTGGCTATATCCCCGTATGCGTCGGCTATGCGAACGTGGTACACCAAGCTGTCCGTGTCCGTGTAGAGAAGCGAGATGTTGTGGCCGTAGTGTGGACGTAATGTGTCGTAGTACGTCTCGAACATGTGGAGCTTGCTCAGATCCAGAACAGTGGCTCCAACGTAGATGGGCTTGTTGAGCTTCACCACACCTTGCTTCATGTGAATCAGAGCCAGCTGCTCGTTGTAGATTGTTCGAGACTTGAACAATGGACTTGCAACAAGCTGACGACATCGCTCTTTCCTCGTCACCAATTTTATGTCCACGCGATTCCGTACATTCTCCATGGTCTTGCCAAACACCGCATTATTCATAAGCTTGAAGAAATCCTTATCAAGCTCGGACGTGGCTGCGGTGCGGTGTTCAGTGTTGACTTCAATATATGGACGCAACCATGGAGAATGCTCGAACTTGAGGATGCGGTGAACTGCGTGGACTGTGACCCCTCGCCGCATCAACCACCGGAGATTCTGGTAGTGCAGGACGTAATTCTTCTTGGGTTCGAAATCCATGACGAGCTTCATCTGGTTGGAATCGGGTGGACACTTGAACTCGGGTGCAGGGGGGAGATCGCAGAACGAATCCACCTCGGCGAAGAACCCATGTTCCGAATCGTCGAAACTTTTGATGTCAAATTTGGAAGGGTTAGCCCACTCGAACCCTCTAAAGGGGAGTGGCTGCATCATAGAGTGCCCGTACAAGTTATTTACGTCCGTGTACATGATGTAGCTTGACAGTTGGGTGGAGTCGTAGCCAGTAGCCATGTGATGGTTGTTGGCGCGCGCGTGCCGTTGCGACACCTGGACCATTCCACCCCGCTTGGCACGTTCCACAAACAGCATCATGTCCACGTCCGAAAGAAGCTCCAGCTTGATTTTCGTCACCAGAAACATGGCTGACCATGCCAGTCCGGGGAGACTATAGAAGTAGGCGGGATCCAGGTGGTAGATGTTCATTGCAGTCGCCCGGAACGTCTGGAACACGTCGGCGAGGAGCGTCACATCAAGTCTGAGGTACGCATCGTGGTAGTCCCCGAGATTTTGGCAATCCAGCTCGCGCCACATGGACTGAGCATGGTTATAGTCATCCTCAGAGATGCCCGAGCCTCGCAGCTTGCTATAGAAGTTTGCTCGAGGAGGAAGCGACGTCTCCGCAAACTTGGTAGAGTCGGTGACGTATTCGTAGGGGTAGACCCCCTTACGCCTGAAGAGACTGGCGTCCAAGTTTGGAAAATTCGCAGAGGTAATGAGCATTTGCCCGTCGCGGAGCTTTTTCGCCAGGGCATCGAGGCTAGCCGAGAGGAACCTCAGGGAGTCGAGGAAGCGAAGCTCGATGCTCCTGCTTTTTGAGTTGGGGATCGGCACCCACTTGCTGACGCTAATATAACGCTCCTCGTTTTGTGCCAGGACATTGATTCTTGCATTGTCGTATCCAAGATGCTTGATCAGGTGGTGAAAGTCGTACCCCGAGCCATTGTGAAAAAACACAGGGATGAAGCGCGGGTCCCGGGCCAAGCGATTGCAGTCGTCGCACCAAGGACCAACGTACCTACCGTTAAAGTGATCGTGGTGATGGACTTTACGGTTGTTGATGCTAAACTCACAGGTGCACACAGGACAGGTAGTAGCCTCCTCGTGTCTATGTTGATCGTCGGGGGACAGTGGGAGCATAGACTTGGGGGTCAACAGCACCTTCCCTATCTCGATGGCCTCGACAACCATCCTCTCAAGGAAGTGTTTGGTTGCGTCGGGACCACGGTACACATAGGGCTCGGGGACGATGTGTTGATCTCGTCGCACCACAACGTATGCGAAACTAGATGCCTCGTGGAGTTGGTAAGGGGTGGTGGAGGAAACTTCAGGATCGGGATCGCAAGTGGACAGGGGTTTGAGAAAAGCCTCGAAATCCGCGATGATGATGGCGGGGTGCTCTACCATGGCACCGTGCATTTTGAAACACTCTACGGCGCCAGGTTCGGGCAAGTCTGCCACCCCCGGTTCGTTGGCATTGCAGTAGAGCTTGTGGTTAGCGAGCTTCTCGGCAGCGATGTTGGGACCTCTGATGTGTTGGTAACTGCGTTGATCTCGTCCGTCGAACATTGACAAGCACCTGCGACAAACTTCTTTGTGGTGTTCGTGTTTGCTTGTTTGGCTCGAAACAAGCCGAGAGAGCGAGCGAATGAGGGTGTAGTGGTGATGGGTCTCGTCCTTGATGAGCAGAAGGTGAATTTCCTGCGCACCGTCGTCGTCTACGTCGCTCACCCGGATAGGGTACACTACATTTTCGTCAGTGAGGCCATAAACATTGATGGCCAACCGAGGGTTGTGTGTACAAGCCTCGAACTTGCGAATGTCCGAGACCTCCACCGGGTAGTCAATCCCAGCCATCGCATCTTCCAGCTCCAACTCGTACTGCATGTAGTGGTTAACTCGGCGTGGTTGGTTTTTCCAGTGGACAGGGTGTAACGCTGCAAGCACACACCATATGAAGCACTTGGCGTCACTGTTCTGGATGTTCAGGACGGCCTTTTTATCCTCAATAGCAGATGGTAAACAGACGTAGCTGGAGGCGGAGAGAGGCATAAACTTGGAAAGTTTGACGCGCAGTTCGTGAGGCTTGCCACACAGCGAACCCCCCGAGCCCTCGGCTTCATGCTCCTCTTGCTTTGCCAGCAGCTCTTCGGCAAACTTGTTGTAGATTACCTCTAGGTTTTCGACATCCGCCAGATGCAGCGTCTTCGCCTTGGTGTTGTGGCAGAAGCTGTAAATTTCATCAGAAGGCTTCTTGTACCAACAACATAGCGATGCGTAGAATTTAGTGGAGTGCGTTGCAAGCGCATCGCCGAGGACGGAAATAATTTGCGCTTGCACGTTCTCCAAAAAGCTACGCACGTCGCATGAGCCCTCCGAAATAAAAGGAAAGTCCTCTAACGAACGCTGGAAAGCAGACTGGTCTGCTTTTATCGCAGGCTTGACGCGTTTGGCGGGTGGTGCATTGATGGAGGCTGCTTCTGCCTTCCTCTTGGTTGAGCTGGTCGACGGTTGAGCCCCAGATGTATTTTTGCTTAAACAAGTAAGCTTATGTTTTTTGGCATACGCAATTGTGATGTGTTTATTACATCCGGAACATAGTTCAGTGGCAGCCAAATGCTTGCCTGGCACGCAGGTGCGACAATGTCTTGCAAAATGTTTGCTTGATATAGTTTTTTCGCACACAGGGCAACTTTTCATGGAGCGCATTTTTTCGGGGTATGTTTATTTATATATGGGTGGTGTTGCCTTCCTCAAATATATGCTTTAATCAACTCTATAAAAAAAATAAAAAAAATATATAAGAAAAATATGATTATAGATAGAAAAAATACAATAAATATTGTATGCATGTGTAATTCTATTTAGCTTATTTTTGCTAGACACGAATTTTCTTCAGATTTTATTGCCCATTAGTATAGCTATTTTGAAATTCTAAAACTTTCAGGTATACTTATTTTTACATGCAAACATACATCATAAAAACTTATACAATCGTATTTTTTTTTCCATACACACATTTTTTTTTATTTTCAGAAAACAAAGTTATTTTCGATCTCTATTTTTTTTAAATCAAGCAATAAACATTATTTGTGTTTATAATATTTGTCGGGCAATAGCAGATAAAACAAGAATGGGTTTTCTACGACCCATAGTTTACGAGTTACAAAACAACTTAGAAATTACATCTTGAAATTTAAATTTAAAATAACTCGAAAACAGTAAGCACTAATCATTATGTTTCCAATAGGTTGTAGAGTACATTCAATTTTTTATCAAATATCATTAAAATTTTCGAAATAGGGTAAAAACTAAGCCAGCAAATCAAGTTTCTCAAAAAATAAAAAAATTGTCTATATTTTCGAAACTTGAGGGGGTGGAATCGATTTTATTTGCTAGTCGAATAGTTTTCGTCAAATCCTATCCAACAAACCTAAAATCATCATCCTAGCTCAATTAGGAGCCGAGAAAATCAATGTCTTGGAAAACGTCTTAAGATAATTGTCTTAAGAAAATTTTCTTGACAGACCGGAAGTAACATCTTGAGATACCGGAAGTCGACTTTCTTAAAGATTAAGATATTTGTCTTAAGACGTTTTCCAAGACATTGATTTTCTCGACTCCTATGGGGGCTAGAACCATGTAACTTTGGTTTATGTATATACCAGTACTTGCCCGACCCCGTGGCCAAGTGGTTAGCACATCGCGCTACAACGCCAAGGGTCTCGGGTTCAAATCCCGGTCAGGTATGGTTCTTTGTGAATATCCATTTTCATCAATTTCATCACTCATCCCCATCTTTGTAAATTAGCCAAGAGGCACAAAACGCGAAGTTAAAATAAACTAAATCAATCAATCAATCAATCATTAAGTTCGTGTTGTAATCATGAAATTAAATTTTAATTAATTTTTTCCTATCTATCTCTCAAATCTATATAGCCTGTTCACATTTGGCATGTCGACCATTTTGTTTACGTAGCAAAAAAATCTCAAGCCATTTTTTGCGAATGCTCGTTGTAGCCATAAGTATATTTGGATATAATTGTCGGATTTCATTTAACATTAGGTTTAAAAATCAATAAGCCTGCATAAAAAAAAAAAAAACTAAATATTTTAAATAAATTAGATTCGAATAACTATGTACTTCCATTAGTCTTTGCAATGGTGTAGTGGTAGCATTGTAATCAAAAGTTCGATATCCGCACAAGTGGTTCTTGAAACTGTAGGTCCAGTCCCGATTAACCTTACGTGCATAAAATAGACTTAAAACATCAAATCTATCAGTACTTCCACTAGTCTCTGCAATAGTACTGTAATAGTTTTGTAATTGAAAGTTTGATATCCGTATAAATGGTTTTTTAAACTGTAGGTCCAGTCCCGATTAACCTTACGTGCATAAAGTGGACTTAAAACATTAAATCTATCAGTACTTCCACTAGCCTCTGCAATAGTACTGTAATAGTTTTGTAATTGAAAATTCGACATCCGTATAAATGGTTTTTGAAACGGTAGGTCCAGTCCCGATTAGCCTTACGTGCATAAAATAGACTTAAAAACATCAAATCTATCAGTACTTCCACTAGCCTCTGCAATAGCACTGCAATAGTTTTGCAATTAAAAGTTTGATATCCGTGCAAGTGGTTCTTAAAACTGTAGGCCCAGTCCCGATTAGCCTTACGTGCATAAAGTGGATTTAAAACATCAAATCAATCAGTACTTCTACTAGCCTCTGCAATGGCACAGCAATAGCATTGTAATCAAAAGTTCGATACCCGCACAAATGGTTCTTGAAACTGTAGGCCCAGTCCCGATTAGCCTTACTGTGCATAAAATAGACTTAAAATAACATATCCAACCCAGTGTACACGCGTCAATACTATCCACTATAAGTAAACTAACATGATCATAATCATTGCCCCTCTCCCTCCGATTGTTACCTCGCTTTTATGTTATTCGCGATGAAGAATAGTTTTTTTTTTTTCAAGCGCATGTTATATATGCTCATATTTTTTTGTTTAGCATAATTTCGTTGTTTAATGAAGACAACACTTTCTGTTCACTAACGCCACTTGCAATTATTATTAACACACACACATGTAAAAAAATAACAAAAAAAATAAAATTTATTTATAAAAAGCTGCTAGCAATTTAACACACACGAAACAGTAGTATAATTGTGTAAATTTTAGTTTTATAGCTGGTCAAGCGACTTGTGTGCGTATAACTTATGCTAATATAGTACTCACCTGACAGACCAAACTAATTCGGTTTCTATTACACTTGATATTACACTTGGTATAGCGTACACTTTTATGCAACTACCCAGTAGCAATACTCGACTGCAACTGATGTGCGCGAGGTTTCTAATAGAAACTTATACCTGCCGGCAGCTAAACTTTCAAGGTTGGTTCGAGCTATGCGTGAACGCCCTTTCCTAGAAAAAATATCGTTGACGCCCAGCTGTATTCTGCCGGAAACAAGTAGAACTTGTTTCGTGCAGAATTTATGACAGCTGTGTGAGTGATTGCTTCCTGTAGTCACCCAGTAGATTTGAATCTTGTGTGCCCTTTAGTGCAATCCAGGAAAAAAATATCGTTGAGTTCATCGCACAGCCTGGGTGCGACTGTAGGAAGCTGTCAATCACATAGCCGTCGCAAAAGCTGAGAATTTGCACAGTTTCCGGCAGTAACAAATAATCTTGATTTTTGTCGAGTAATGATACCATCAACTCGATGGACAGCTTCCTACAGTCGCACCCAGGCGATTGACAGCTTCCTGTTGTGTGATTAATGGTTTCCCATAGTTACCCGCCCAAGTTTCCACACAACACAGTTGAGTTGACCACAGATTTTCAGCTTATCCTCTCAGTCACCCCCAACAGTCGATGAAAATTGTAGATAGGCTGTGATTGATGGCTTCCCGCAGTCACCCACCCAAAATTTTTACATGGTTGAGTTGACTACAGATTTTCAGCTTGCCCTTCAGTCACTTCAGTAGATGAAAATACGAAAATAAAAAGAAGTACGTACGTGTGTATGTGGCACATCGTTGCCGCGAGAGAGGTTTGCAAAAATCACGATATACATTGGCGCTCGGGACTTGGAAATAATACGTATTCGCTCACCACTGTTGCCAGCTTAGTCTCTCTCTTTATCTTACAGCAACATTGGCATCTCTATTTTTTTAGTTATAAGCGAGTTGCCAACACACTCTAGTTAATAATGCTACATATTATACACACGCGCACACACATACTGTGCTACCATCCATCCATCCCTCTCTCTCTTTTACGGCAGTATATATTTGTTGCCGGCTCTCTTGCCCAGTGTATGTTACACCAGTATATAAATTAGCTAAGTCCTTACCAAGTAAAAAAAGCTGTAGGTAAATATTAGCAACACTATCGGTTGTTTAACTCTTCCCTCTCTCTCTTCTCTCTTTTTTTTTTTGTAAAAAGCTATGGCAAAAGTACCAGTAGGTTGGCAAATTGCTTTATGCACTGTAAAACCTCAAGCAGTATTGCCAGCTCCTTGCTTTAGGTTAGGTTATACCCAAAAATAAAAACCTTGGTGACTTTTCAAGTAAGATGTTGGCAATACTGCAAGACAAGCCTCAAGCAGTATTGCCAGCTCCTTGCTTTAGGTTAGGTTAGACCCAAAAACAAAAATCTTGGTAACTTTTCAAGTAAGATGTTGACAATACTGCAGAACAAGCCTCAAGCAGTGTTGCCAGCTCCTTGCTTGAGGTTAGGTTATACCCAAAAACAAAAACCTTGGTGATTTTTTCAAGTAAGGAGTTGGTAACACTGCGAGCCCCACCGAGCCCCATTTTCGGTTTGTCAACCGGCCTGGCTCCTCTACTTTTATTTATAATTTGACAAAATGTACTAGTATTTAATTCACAAAGTTAGGTAAAAGGCAGTATTTTAAAAACTTCAAATTTACTGCCTTCAAATTTTATGTTATTTAGCCACTAACAACTGGTTTACACTGTTTGGCATCCTTTAAATAGGAAAAGAAGGAATTATTTGTTTAGTATTTTTACTACTTTATATTTATTTAAGAAAACAATTCTACAGTTTAACTTAATTTTAACGAATTGTTACTAATTTATATATCAAATTTATGTTATTTAGAGTGTATGAAGGCGTATAAAGTTAATATTTGTACTTATCAGTTCAACTAACAATTATATTTTACACACAAAAGATAATGTTTACAGTTAAATTACTTGAATCAGAGAATAATATTTTACAGTAATTGAGTCATTCAGCACTAGTCAGTACTTTTATGCATCAGAAAGTTTTCTTAATTTTCTATTACGCATGCTATTTTGGGCTATTCTTAAAATGTATTTCTAGGGCAAACTGGTTTAATTTTCTGCTTATAATGCAAAGTTGACAGTTTTCGCACAATGCATTGTACATTTGTTATATTCTCTACTTACAATCCAAATATTGTGCTTATTTAATGTATAACTAACTAACTCTCTAGCCTTCTTAAACCTGAATGTTCATGCCTGCAGCAACACATGCCTTTCATCTGTCCCTGTCCTGAGCAACATCTATATACTCCTTTCCTTCCTTACCAATTTCCTTTAGGTCCATCTCTACATTATCCCTCCATCTTTGTTTTGGTCTTCCTATTGATCTTTCACCATCAGGTTTCCCAACAAGAATCCTGTATATTCTTCTTTCCTCTCCCATTCGTACCATATGATCTACACACCTAAGTCTTCTTGATTTAATCATTTTAATAATATCTGGACATGAATACAAATTATGTACTTCTAAATTACGTAACCTTCTCCACTCATCTGTCTCCTCATCTGTTTTAGGCCCAAATATTTTCCTAAGGATTTTATTTTCAAATACTCTCAATTTATGTTCCTTTTTCAATGTAAGGGATCAAGTTTATTTACTGTATTTAACTTTTATTTTTTGTAATTAACAAAAATTTAAAGCGTGTACTGTAGTTATTAGATCTTTTTCTATCAGCTTATTTTGAAATTAATATTATTAGGTATAGTCTTTGATTTATAACTATATTGCTTTTTTATCAATTTATCTAAGAGTACACGCAGACAAACACATGTGTACACACTTTTCTGTAAATAGATATGCCTTTTTTCAATATTTTAGTATGAAGATTGCACTTTAGCTATTTAAGCAAGGGTAGGAAAGGTAGGATTTCTGAGAATTTGTTGCAGGATTTTGTTGTCCAAGTATAGATGAGAACTGAGCTGGGAGACTGTTTTGAACCTTTTCATGATAGTTTGCATGTGAACTGTATGCAAATTGAGCACTATTCACTGTGCATGCTTCTAAGTTTTGCTGTTATTTTACATCAAGTCTGTGAGACTGTAGTCAGTTTTCCCATTTCAAGTAGTTTTTATTGATTGTATTTGTATATGTTGTGGGGACTTAGCAGTTTTATGTTATGAGGCAGTTTGTTGTAGAATATTTTTACATGATTGTTTTGAGATATTGAGTGTCTGCTGTTTTACTTGTAATTATTTTCCTTCTTGTGTTGTGTATTTGACTATATTTTGTCCAAGTTCGTAGTATTTAGAATAATTGTTGTTAACTTGTAGATGTAGGGAGTAATAATCCTTTGCAAGATGCCCTATACTTTAGTCTGAATATTATTGTTAGTGTTCACTTTTGTAGCTTTAGTATTCTGGTAGTATTATTAATGTAGAAGTAAATTAGGCTGAAATGTAGGCATTTTTCTGATAAATTATACTCACTTAGTTGTTTCAGCAGGTAGAAGTTGCGTGATGGTTTACTGCTGATGATATTAATTTGCTCTTCTTATGTACTACGTATGATGTAGCTTACTTGAGTAATTGGAATTTTCTACTGAAAAAAGGATTGCTTGTCTATTTTATTCCTATGTTGTTGAGTTTGTCCATAAGCAAGCCATGTTTTTACTCTATCCTATGCCTTGGAAGAATCTAGATATATATTGTGTTTGCAGTTTTAAGTTTCTCTAAGGTTTCAGCTATGTAGTTTTTTAAACTGTGCTATGGGTGTGACTACTGATTTCTCTTTCTGGATGCCATGTTGGTTTCTGTGTATTCCTCTTGCTGCTTGAATTTGACTTAGGTTGTTTGCTTTTTTTCTTAGATCTTTATTTGTTTATTTGTTCAGTATTTTTTATTTTTTAATATTCTTTTACATATAAAGATTCAAAGTACATTGTTAAAGTCAGAGTGTGTTAAAATTCAATTTTTCAAAGTTAAAGTTTTAAAAATACAATTTTCTAAAATTAAAAGTTATAATAGTATTTTTTTGTTAGTAGAAGTTTTTATACTAGGGCAAATTATTTTGTTGTTAATGTAAAATTTGTTAGTTAATGTAAAAATTGTTAGTTAATGTAAAATTAAAGTAATTAAAAATCAATTTTTCAAAGTTAAAGTTTTAAAAATACAATTTTCTAAAATTAAAAGTTATAATAGTACATTTTTGATAGTAGAAGTTTTTATACTAGAGTAAATTCTTTTGTTGTTAAAGTAAAATATGTTAGTTAATGTAAAATTATAGTAATTAAAATTCAAAAAATAAAAAAATACTGAACAAATAAACAAATAAAGATCTAAGAAAAAAAAAGCAAACAACCTAAGTCAAATTCAAGCAGCAAGAGGAATACACAGAAACCAACATGGCATCCAGAAAGAGAAATCAGTAGTCACACCCATAGCACAGTTTAAAAAACTACATAGCTGAAACCTTAGAGAAACTTAAAACTGCAAACACAATATATATCTAGATTCTTCCAAGGCATAGGATAGAGTAAAAACATGGCTTGCTTATGGACAAACTCAACAACATAGGAATAAAATAGACAAGCAATCCTTTTTTCAGTAGAAAATTCCAATTACTCAAGTAAGCTACATCATACGTAGTACATAAGAAGAGCAAATTAATATCATCAGCAGTAAACCATCATGCAACTTCTACCTGCTGAAACAACTAAGTGAGTATAATTTATCAGAAAAATGCCTACATTTCAGCCTAATTTACCTCTACATTAATAATACTACCAGAGTACTAAAGCTACAAAAGTCAACACTAAGAATAATGTTCAGACTAAAGTATAGTGCATCTTGCAAAGGATTATTACTCCCTACATCTACAAGTTAACAACAATTATTCTAAATACTACGAACTTGGACAAAATATAGTCAAATACACAACACAAGAAGGAAAATAATTACAAGTAAAACAGCAGACACTCAATATCTCAAAACAATCATGTAAAAATATTCTACAACAAACTGCCTCATAACATAAAACTGCTAAGTCCCCACAACATATACAAATACAATCAATAAAAACTACTTGAAATGGGAAAACTGACTACAGTCTCACAGACTTGATGTAAAATAACAGCAAAACTTAGAAGCATGCACAGTGAATAGTGCTCAATTTGCATACAGTTTACATGCAAACTATCATGAAAAGGTTCAAAACAGTCTCCCAGCTCAGTTCTCATCTATACTTGGACAACAAAATCCTGCAACAAATTCTCAGAAATCCTACCTTTCCTACCCTTGCTTAAATAGCTAAAGTGCAATCTTCATACTAAAATATTGAAAAAAGGCATATCTATTTACAGAAAAGTGTGTACACATGTGTTTGTCTGCGTGTACTCTTAGATAAATTGATAAAAAAGCAATATAGTTATAAATCAAAGACTATACCTAATAATATTAATTTCAAAATAAGCTGATAGAAAAAGATCTAATAACTACAGTACACGCTTTAAATTTTTGTTAATTACAAAAAATAAAAGTTAAATACAGTAAATAAACTTGATCCCTTACATTGAAAAAGGAACATAAATTGAGAGTATTTGAAAATAAAATCCTTAGGAAAATATTTGGGCCTAAAACAGATGAGGAGACAGATGAGTGGAGAAGGTTACGTAATTTAGAAGTACATAATTTGTATTCATGTCCAGATATTATTAGAATGATTAAATCAAGAAGACTTAGGTGTGTAGATCATATGGTACGAATGGGAGAGGAAAGAAGAGTATACAGGATTCTTGTTGGGAAACCTGATGGTAAAAGATCAATAGGAAGACCAAAACAAAGATGGAGGGATAATGTAGAGATGGACCTAAAGGAAATTGGTAAGGAAGGAAAGGAGTATATAGATGTTGCTCAGGACAGGGACAGATGAAAGGCATGTGTTGCTGCAGGCATGAACATTCAGGTTTAAGAAGGCTAGAGAGTTAGTTAGTTATACATTAAATAAGCACAATATTTGGATTGTAAGTAGAGAATATAACAAATGTACAATGCATTGTGCGAAAACTGTCAACTTTGCATTATAAGCAGAAAATTAAACCAGTTTGCCCTAGAAATACATTTTAAGAATAGCCCAAAATAGCATGCGTAATAGAAAATTAAGAAAACTTTCTGATGCATAAAAGTACTGACTAGTGCTGAATGACTCAATTACTGTAAAATATTATTCTCTGATTCAAGTAATTTAACTGTAAACATTATCTTTTGTGTGTAAAATATAATTGTTAGTTGAACTGATAAGTACAAATATTTACTTTATACGCCTTCATACACTCTAAATAACATAAATTTGATATATAAATTAGTAACAATTTGTTAAAATTAAGTTAAACTGTAGAATTGTTTTCTTAAATAAATATAAAGTAGTAAAAATACTAAACAAATAATTCCTTCTTTTCCTATTTAAAGGATGCCAAACAGTGTAAACCAGTTGTTAGTGGCTAAATAACATAAAATTTGAAGGCAGTAAATTTGAAGTTTCTAAAATACTGCCTTTTACCTAACTTTGTGAATTAAATACTAGTACATTTTGTCAAATTATAAATAAAATATACCTATTTCTTTGGTATTTGTACTAAAGTGAAGAAAATGTTACTAAAACTTGGCTAGTACACTAAATCTAAGAGTTTTAGCTTTATTTGTCCGTAACTGGATATAATTGTAACTTGTTAATCTCGCCAAACACAATCTTTACCTCAATTTTGAAAGCTAGCTGAACTTTAGCGGTTCGAATTACATATAGTGAAGACCTCTATAGTGGAAAAATACACCCAGTCTGTAAAAATTTAGAAATGTTGTCTCCTTCTCTGTCGAACCAGACCAAAAGTGTTCTCAAGTGTTTCAATATATTTCTTAACATAACTAACTTTTCAAAAAAGAATACCTTGTGCCCAGATAGCTTAGTTGGTATAGCGTTAGGCTTTTAACCTATCTGTCCAGGGTTCGAGTCCCTGTCTGGGCGATAACAATTTTTAAATTTTGTCATCGGATCGTTTGCAGAATGGATATAAAATATGTTTACACTCTAACAGATTATTATTTATCTAAAATTTTGCAAATAAGCTTTTAAGTTTCTCAAATATCAGCATCTTTAGCTAACAGTACAGCATAACCAGTATTATTATGATAGAGCTGTTCTGGTGGTAGAACCTACACCTACTATAATATCTCTGTGGTGCAGCCCATAACTTTTGGGATTGTTTCTCCTCCGTTACATTTCCTGGCCATTTATCCTTAGCGTCGCGATTAGCCTCAGAAGCAAAAAAAACTAAATCTTATATTTGTTCTTTTTATATCTCTGAAACCACCTATACTATAGAACTACATTTAATGAATTTTGCAGTCTTCCTGTTTGATCTGTTAAATAATCCAGTCAATAAAAATATACTTGCATAGAAAAATCTGTTTTTCAGATACTTTAATCGGGTAATCTGCTTTTGCGTACTTCCTCAGAAATATACACAATCATAGTTCTTTATAAATTTAGCACCTGATATAGAATAAGTCGAAGTCTAGTTAGAGTTGGCCTGTAAGTGCTTCTGGTACATGTAGTTACTTGAAGAAGCAAATATTGGGTGTATAAAAGATAGCATTCTTGTGAAACAGTAAAAAATCAACCTCATTTCCTCGTAATATTAGCTGAAAATGCTTCTTGCAGATTAACAAAGCTCTGGCGTGTGGTCCTACGTCACCTATAATCCTTTTTAAAATTCGTGTTGTCCTATAAATTGTCGATATACATACTAAGCCCCTAGTTACAGCCTAAGCTTTTAGTTTCATTCAGAGAATTTCAGTGTTCAGATAGTGATTGTAGCCACGTACAATAAACCAAATAGAAATAACTCAAGTGTTGATGCACCCAAAAAACCAGTAATACTTAAAAAATACCTTGAAAAAGGTTATAAGCCTAAGTTATTCTTCTAGCATAGAAAAAAAGTGTAGCAAGTGGACCTATGGTCCATATAGTCAGTCGTCTGTGAACTTCGTCTTGTCCTGTGAATTGTCAATATATTGATAAATGGTTATATATTTTTTTTTAAAAAAAAAGGAACAATGTTGTTAGGCGTCCAGTTATGGACCCATCGGTAAATAAATTTCAGTCTTTATAAACACACAATAATTTTCGTTACACTAAAAATTTGGCCTCGTATAAAAATAAATAGTCGAAATGATAAACATTTCGTGTATTTTATCCAGTAAACCTTAGCTAGAAATACAATAACAGCGTTACAGACATAAAAATTAAGCAAGCTTTGATATTCTAGTGGCACATAATAAATATAAAATATCTTTTAAAATACTCTGACAAATAGTTGTGAGTTATCTGAGATCAAAATTTTCAAGCCCTCTCTCCTGCATAAATAGGCTCTAGAATTCACTAAGCCTCAAAATAATATTGGGTACATAAAATAAAAAGCAGATGGAGAGTGATGTTGTTCGCATCATCTCCAAACAGCAAACACAAAAGTATATGGATGGAGCCCTACCTGATATATTTAGAAAACTTTACCTAGTATAAAAGTAACAAAATACTCAGCAAACTCTAAAATAAACAAACTTTCCTACGTAGCAGGCGTAACCTGACCTAAATAAATACATATAGAAATACAGAACCAAAAATAGCATAGTGGAAATCAGTAAACCCTAATAATAATAATAATAATATATTCTGTGGCTTACATTTTAGCTAAAAGTACTTTTCTTTAGTGTTTTTGAAAAGATTTAAATAAATACTAAACTCTAAGTTAAAAATTTGTAAATGTATATATGATACAAAACAAAATACATACAAATTAATACATACCCTGCAAAAAATCAGTAAAAAAGTTGAAAACATCTCTTTGTGCATCCAAAATATAATAACAAATCCTTCCTGACTGGATTAAATTGTGTTATTTGAGTAATAATAAGTTAAAAATTGAAAAAAATGTCTTTGTGAGTAAAATATAACAAACAAAATGTTGTCTGAATAGATGAAATTGGTTATTTGAGTAATAATAAGCCTAAACTTGTAAAATAAAAGGGTAGAACTTGACAAAACATACTTTTGCATCCAAAATATAATTGAAAACTTTCTTGAATTGACGAAACACACTTCGTGTGTACAAAGTTTAATTCAAAACACATTTTGAGTAAACTTAGAGAATAATCCTGTAAACTTGGAAAATATAGCTGTGTGTGTGTGTGTGTGTGTGTCCAAAATGTAATAAAAAAACACGTTCAAATCGTGTTATTTGAGTAAATATTAGGCTAAACTTGTGAAATAAACAAATAAAAATTGAAAACTCACACTTGGTGTGTCGAAAATATAACTAAAAGTGTTTCCTGAACAGATAGAATTGTGTTATTTTGGTAAAAATAAGCCTAGACTTGTGAAATAAACAGATAGAAGTTGAGAACACACACTTTGTGTGTCGAAAATGTAACTAAAAATCTTTCCTGAACAGATTGAATTGGATTATTTTGGTAATAATAAGCCTAAACTTGTGAAATAAACAGATAGAAGTTGAAAAAACGCACTTTGTGTGTACAAAATGTAATAAAAAATGTTGCCTGAATAGTATAAATAGTGTTATTTTGGTAAAAAATTAACTTAAAATTGTAAAATAATAACTTAAAAGTTGAAAAATGTCTTTGCAAGTCCAAAATTTAATAAAAAATGTTGCCTAAATAGTATAAATAGTGTTATTTTGGTACAAATACATAAAAACTTGTAAAAAATTTGGTAAAAATAAACTTGATATTATGTTAAATAGCACACAGTAACATACATTTACTACCTAAATCAATAATCAATGGGTCCTAGGTTCGATACCCCGTGATAAAAGCAAATAGTGAAATCTGTAGGCCCAGTCCCTGAGAGTTCTCCCTTCTTCCTAGTACAGATAATAAACCCTTACGCTTCGTTCTCCTTGTTCAAAATAAAATTCTCGCTCCAATCTAATTGGGTATCCAAAAATCCTTTTTCTTGTGTTCTCGGTAACATTGGGCTACTTTGACAGAAACCTGTTCTAACATGCAAGCTTTCTACCCTAAAACCCTCGCTACAGCATTCAATGCCCTGGAGGCAAACCTGAGCAGAATATTAATTGGCGGCGGAAACCGGTTCTACAAGCGACGCATAGCTTCAAAGATTTAGCCTTTGCTGCGCATTTCCAGACATCCTTTGTTGTCTGGTTCAATCCCTCCCGTGCCCTACAGTATTGCATAGCTTTCCCCTGTTCTTGCGAACTGGTTAACCTTGAAAAAAACCGGTTCTGAAAATCTACCGACGCGATCTCTGATTGGTCAATCGGGTTCTTTGTTTGTTCTGACGTTGTTACGTCATTTGACCTTGACCGCACTTCCCCCAAATTCCTTTCTCCTCTACATGCACGGAGTTCACCCTTGTCTGTCTGGCATCAGACTCAGCTCACACGTTATACATAGTTCGTCTCCGCTCAATATATTACATGCCATATAACATTATTACATAGTGCACTATATTTATTACCGTTACATATCGTGGGTTCGAATACCGGAACCGTCCCCAATCGTAATTGGACCTGTACCTACAGCCATTACCACCGTTTATAGCGGTTCATAAACCATAAACTCTTATTTTCAATACTATAAACATTAATATTAACATTTCATACATTAAATACTTTGCAGTAATGAATATAAAACCATATGCATAGCGTTTAGTACCTCTAATTACCTTTTATATACATATTTTTCATAAAATAAAGAATTATATATTCATAAAAAAGTTATAAACATGCAAATACATAAATGTAAAGTATTCTAAGTACTTGCAAATGAATTCTAAATACATGCGAATTAATTAAAACCCGTGCAAATTAGTTATAAGTACATACAAATTAATTGCGAATATTAAATAGCAACATCCGTTATCGCGTTTACCTTCTACTAACCTCCCGCCACCTGGATTTCAAATCCAGTAAGGGAATTCTGGAAATTGCGCGACTACTTTCATCTGAGGTACCGGAAATACAGGAGAACCAGACACTTTCCTATCATACAAATACTTTAGAAACAGAGCCAAAAAAGCAGTCAGAAACGCAAAATTTAAACACTATAACGAAACTGTAAATATGAACATAAAAAATGCTAAGAACTTATGGTGTAACCTCAGAAGCCAGGGACTTTTACCAAATAGAAAGATTAATGCGCTCTCCTCAGATGCATTTCAGGTTGATGCAGTAAACGAGTTTTATGTTAACCCAAATGCACCCTCATATAGCAATGCAACGGTGATTGATGAAATTAACACTTATCTCCAGCAACCCAACAATGACCCGTTCATTTTTACCCCAGTAGGTAGCGAATAAGTACGTAAAATAAGAAACAAAATGAAATCAAAGGCGTGCGGTTATGAAGGCATAAACCTAATTGTTTTACAACATTGCATCATCCCCTTTTGCTTAGAAGCTCGTACGCACGTTATTAATCTTTCCCTTTCCAAAGGTTGGTTCCCTCAAGAATGGAAAAAATGCGAAGTAACACCTATACATAAAACATACAAACCCACAGAAATTAAAGATCTAAGTCCGATTAGCATTCTATCTACAATGTCCAAAATACCTGAAAAGGTAATTTATGAACAAATACTTCCATATATTCAAGGATTCCTACCACACTTTCAATCTCGCTTTAGAAAAATGCATAGTACTTGCATATACTGGTAGATATCGTAGACAATATATGTAAAGGAATAGACGAAAATAAAGTTACACTGTTAGTCTTTTTGGACTATTCAAGAGCGTTCGACTCGATCAATCATGAATTGCTATTTTCCAAACTGTATCACTATGGCGTTACCGGAAACGCGTTAAATTGGTTTCGTCCATATTTAGGCAACAGAAAACAACGTGTGAAATATTGGGAACCGGATGTTACGTACTCTAAATTGTCAGCTGATCAACAAGGCGTCCCTCAAGGAAGTATATTAGGTCCACTACTATATATGATTTACGTAGCTGATTTCGACCGTGTGTCCAAAATTGCCACTGCCATCAGTATGTTGACGATTCTCAAATCTATATTCAGTGTAATACAGAAAACTACGATAATGCGATGACCAAACTCCAATTCGACCTTGATGCTATAACAAATTGGTCACGAAGGAACTCCATTAAATTAAATCCAACAAAATCTTGCTTCATGATCATAGGAACTCATGGTACACTTAAAAAACTTCACACATATGCACTTTCTTCTCCAACTCTGGGCACTATACCGCTAAGCGAAGTGGATGCTTGCAGAAACTTGGGGATTGTGTTCTAGAGACACTTACATTTGGAGGCACAAGTAGAATATATTGTAAAAATCTGTATGGGGAAACTTAAATCTTTGTATCATTTAAAACATACTCTGGACGCTAATGTTAAACATCGCCTTATGCAAGCACTCGTTCTATCTACACTAGACTATTGCGCTCCAGTGCACAGTAAAATCTCCCAGGGCCTAAACTATAAACTTCAAAAAATGTAGAACTGTTGTATACGTTTCATATAAAAGAAAATAACATGTATCTCCCTACTTAAAAAAAAAAAAAAACTTTCTTGGCTAAACATTAACAATAGAAGAAAATACTTAACACTCACCTTGATGCACAAAATACTTAAGAGTGGCCCCCCAAAATACTTATCCGATAAGATCTGTTCTTGTAGAAATTTGGTAGAACATAATATCCGTAAGGAACACAAGATCTAAAAATCCCGAAACTTAAAATCGCCATGTAGATTTTCAGCGAAAAATGCAGGCTCGACCAGAACTCGAACCCGGGTCTCTGGCAATCCGTGCCATTGCTCTATCACTGAGCTACCGACCCAGCCTGGCTTCCCCTGAATTTTCGCTGTTACGGAAAGCTAAGGACAAGTATGAGAATCAAAATGTTTGGACTGAGGACGGGAAGATCGTCATCAAAACAGAGACGGAAAGGAAATACATAACAAGGCCCGAAGAACTCTAATGAGTGTTGCTGCAAGTGTGTGTGATAGGTTATGTGTATCCCAAGTGTGTGTTCCAGAGCGAGTAATGAAAAACATATCGCATTCATTATTTCTTATTACTATTTCCTACTTATTATATTATAATTATTATTATTATTACACTATTAGATATATTAAGCCACCTGAAAGTTCCCTGTTCTTATAAAGTAGCTCTTATTTGCCACAATATTATTATATTTTCTAGTTTTCTTTATATCTTCTTAAAAAAAACTAATTTACGTAGCTTCAGTCTCCAAAGTACTTAAACCAGTTGCTATATCTCACGATCTAAAATTGTTCACTTTCTCCCAACCAGTCCGGTGGCCGATGCTATACCGCGTTTGTTACAACCTATCCCTGTTCCCGCGCTAGCTGGTCGCAGGCTTTTCTCCGTGCTGGAGAAAGTCAAAGCCAGGCAGCCAATTAAAATACGCATCGTCTCAACAGCGTCTACGTAAGCGCCTCTCTTCTGGCTTTCATTCGCTCCTCGCTGCCCAGCAGACGATTTTTCCCTCGTTTCTCATTGGCACCGAAACTGTCGAGCGATCGCTAACGCGGGAAACGGGACAGGTTCTAACAATCGCGGTATAGAAGCCTCCTCCCCCCTCCCGATGACAATGGCTGACCGTTACGCGAAAAGGAGTGACCTGGAGGACGATGGGAGAGTTGAGGCCGCATTCCAATAATTACCCCCCCTCTACATAAAGAACTGATGGCTTCGCAGACGACATTCACGCCTTCAGCAGAGGTTTACAAATATGCAGGGACGTCGTTAGGGGGGGCACGCGGGGGTACTGGCCCCGGCAAATGTCCATGTGCCCCCGGGAAACTGTTCTGTATTTGCTGGAATTTTTACTTTGATGACAAATATTGCAAAATAAGTCTTCAGTAAATTTTGCTTGCAGTTTGAAACACTTCTTCAATTTTCAGTAGCACGAACCCAAGCAAGACATTTCCGTCTTATTTCTCTGTATCTTGCTTGTTGAACACAAACGTGTATTAGCAGATAGCAGAGGATGCAGTTAATGGTTTTGTGGTGCGCCCCGGTCAGGGAAGTCTGAGATCAATTGAAAATGCACTTCTCCTCCCTGCTGCACATGAGATCCAGGATCCCCCCCAAAACCCGCACTTTCTTTTCATATGGCCCTGCACTGGCTCCATGGGCGTCGAGAGGACGACGCAAACATGAGGATTTAGCTACGGGTGGCTAGAACTTTCTGGATTAATTATTTTATGGTTCAGAAAATATATCCTCATGCGTTTCAAATTCCAAGAACAGAATTCTATTGCTTGTCCCTTTTTCGTCGCGGGAATGAATGACATTGCAGTTCTTCTCACATGCACTCAACCCTCTTGCTAATGACCTGCCCTGCAAAGGAGGGGAAAGGCCACTTTCTGAAAATTCGGAGAAACATCGAAGCGGTCAGTTCATCTGTTGATTTGGTGGACAGTTGATATCTGTCAGATAGTTTGAACTAGGATTTGTGGTCCGAGTGGTGGTAAACTTCTGTAAACGCGAGAAGATAGCATCACAAAGTGTTTGGGATCTCTTTTTCCTACATCGCGAGTAAAATGTCGAATGAGAAGCTGCCAGATTGTCTTTCTCTGGAGACAATGGATCAGGATCGACCAAATATCCAACATATTGGCATTCTAAAAGAGATCACAAGATCCTGGGTTGGACTTCCAGGGTGGTTGAACTCATGTATATTCAAGAATAAACCACGTTTCAATTAAGGAAGGAAACTAGGTATGTAGCAATTGTTTATACAGACGTCTGCATGCTCTATAAGTATTATGTTACAAAATTTGGATATCTTTCTGACTTTCTGTGATTTTTCTTCATTTAGCCTCCACCTGCAAATGCGGAAGCTGCTGCTGCTTAGGTGGCTATGTTGGCTAGACATACAAATATATTATTAATCCCTAGTCATACAGCGAATAGTACTTATAATATAATAATGAGTTATGGAGAAGCAAATCACTTATCAAGCACTTTCTGTTTCTATTTGTTGTGCAGTGGTTAACAAGGTGCGTTAAGATGCCAGGGGTCAAGGGCGTGTGTGTTCTTATGATGGTCCTCTCATCAATTTCACATCACTCATTTTCATCTTCATATTCACGATTAGCCAAAAAGTGTCAGAAAAGCTAAGTAAAATAAACCAAATCAAATCATTTATATATTTCTATATTACGCCGCTTTTCTACCTCTTGGGTTAAATGTGACGATGAGGATGAATGATGAGCCGAAGGAATGGCGATGGGACAGGCATGATACAACCACACCTGTCCAATGTCCGAACCTTTCGTAGTGTGTTATACTCAGTGGAATTCTAAGGAAGAAAAACTGTAAACGTAGGGTGAAAAGAAGCAAAGTTGTACGATGCATAAAAAGCCATGTTTAGTTCTTCTAAAACCTTGCAACTATCGAGTTCGTGTTTTAAGTCCACTGTATGCACAGTAAGGCTTATCGGGGATCAGAACCACTATGTGCCTCCACCGGGTATCGAACCCAGGATTACAAGACGTTGAGGCTACCACTGCGTCATCGAGGAGGCCGAGAAAACTTACAATTAGTCAGTAAAATTAATATTGGGGGACAAGGCCAGCGAAGAGTTCTTTCATTCGGTTGCGCGTGGTCATCTCATCGAGTCCCATAGTTTCGAGAGCATAATTTGCTTCCATATCGCTTTCAAGTACTTCCCAAATTGTCCTCACGATGTTGGAACAGCACAGAAATTTTGGAACTAATACAAGCAGGCGCATACCCAGGGAAGGGGCTCGGGAGCTGCAGTCCTTCCCGAAATCCTACAAATATCTGATTTTAATAATGTGTAGTAGTAATTAAATTTACTTCATTAATATGATTAAACATCTTGTATATGGTAAGTTGAAATATAACAAGAAATTCATCTTCAGTTCATTTACTCCTCCCCTCAACCTTTTCGTCTTTAGATGGCGGCTGCCGATAAGGGATAAGCCCCTTCCGAAATCAAAATCTGGCTACCGGCCTGACCACCAGTGATCGAACCTTGAACCTGTCGATTGATTAATTAATTAAACTGGTGTTTTAAGTCCACTTTATGCACAGTAAGGTTAATCGGGACTGGACGTACAGTTTAAAGTGAGATCCAATCAACTATGTGCCTCCATCGGGAATCGAACGCGGGCAGGTTGTTGAACCTGCCGAACCAAAGACGAGAGCGTAATCATTTGAGCGTGTGGAAACTTTGTTTTATTCAGTGCCATCATATATTCAGTTTTCCACACACAAATAAGATTAATTTTAAGAAATTAGACGTGTGCATATAATTTCTCATCGTCATAATTTCCCAAATGAACAATCAGATGCCATAGAAGACACGGGCCCGCCCTTTAGAATAGTGCTTAACGCGGTCGCCTTGAACTAAGAGATACCTAATTGGATTCCGGTATGAACTGTATACATGGGATGCCTAACTTGAACTCATTACGCACACATTTCATATTTACACTGTTGCTAATACTTGTAAACCTAGTTCCAGGACTTTATATCTAAAACCACGGAAAAGGATTTTATCTACTTCTCAATTTTCTTCCAGCAAATTTACAAATCCAAAGACTAATAACATTGTTCTTGGTGTATCAGCCATTAAGTTAATGAGTTCATTCTGCATTTAGTTTCCCGAATAATGGCTGTGGATTTCGCGAAAGTATATCCGTAGACTGTTGGGGGCTACAGAATAAAATTATGTTCCTTTCCAATTTATTGATGGATTGAGTTGGTGTTTTAAGTCCACTTTATACACAGTAATGCTAATCGGGACTGAGTCTACAGTGTCAAGTAGGATCCGAACCTCTATGAGCATCCACCGGGTGTCGAACCCAGAACCCTGCAACGATCCTGCTAGATCGTTACAAACTTACGCATTTGTTCTTTTATTGTCATTGTTGAATAGCATTGTATAATCTTATCGGTTTTTTTTATCGCTTCTGCATAGGATTCCACTGCCATTACTGGTAGAGAACGTAATTCTTCCATATCTCACTAGGGAGCGTTATTGTTTCTAATAGTTCATTATTAATCTGTATAGATGGCACCTCATGTTAAGCAGCGTTCTCGTAGTTCACGAGAATCCACTAGAGGCGCTGGCGCTGCGCTCGGAATTGTATATAAGCCGCGACGCTGCCCCGGCCAGTAAGTTCTGTGTTGACTCTTCGAAGTTTCTTGGTCGAGCCCTGCTCCCGCAAATAGTCCAGCATTGCTAGCACACAGGTGCTTGATGTTACAAGAGGGCTTTTTACAGTGTGGCCTACTCTGGTAGATTATACGAGAGATAGCAATATTTCTCGGCCTACCAGGTGGAACATACGCATTGTTCTAAGATACGGATTAGCTCGTGAATATAATTACTGTTGGGAGACGGCCTACTAGTAGATTATACGAAGGGTATCCGTATTCTTTTGCCTACTAGTAGATTATATATACATTTCACAATAGTCGATGTTAAAATGACGTCATCTTTTGGCCTACTCTGGTAGATTATACGAGCGATAGCGATATTTCTTGGCCTACCAGGTAGATTATACGAAGGGTGATGTTCATCGTTAGTTAATTTTTCATTAAGGGAAAAATAAGCAGTGTTTAATTACTGTCTTCAGCTTAGCATTATTCAAGTAATTAATTAGAGTAAATAACGTTAACTAAGCTTAATCTATTATAAGCTTATAGTAAATTTATTTTTGCTTGTTGATATTACTCTTTACTAGAAAAGCAGAATTAAATGTTCCTTGAGTCGTTTAATTAATGCCCTATTGTCCCCATGTCAGCACAGCGGCGACCGAAGGCCCTAAAAGAAAAATAAGGTCCCTTATTCCCCACTGGAGTAAAAATTGAATGGTCCCTGTCCTCCCTCATCAAGATGTCTGCAAAGGAGATTCGAACCTGGAACTTCAAGAAGGACAAAGTGCAGTGAAATCTTATCAGGAGATAGTGTGAGTTTGTTTTTGTGCGAATATCTAATTTCATCACAGTGTAATAAACTGGTTAAGTCGAAGCTAACTTTCATTATATACGTATATATATATATACACCCGAACCCTGAGTGTATAAGCACATCATATCTCCGGCTAGAAAACAGCTAACATCAAGGGTAAAACTTAATAATGTTCCCCGTCACAACGTCGAACCCGGTACGTTGCGGTCAAGTACTATTCTGAGATACCGCAACTGCAACGTTGTGCCGAGGGCGTGTGTGTGGTCGAACCCGGGGCATTTCAACCCCTTGATTACAAGGCGACGATGTTATCATCCGCTACCGAGGAGGCCCTTGCTCCTTTTCTTTACAAGACATATACATGCATAATGTATGTATACAGTATAGACCTATGTGGTGTATAAATAGTTTGTTAATTTATAATATTTTGATAGAAAAAATCTTACGTTTGGGTCCCCCAAACTGATCAACCTAGCTACGTCCCTGCAAATATGTCACCCAAATACTCAAGGGCTACTGAACTTAATGAATTTTAGCATATCATGTCACCTGGTAATTTCTATGTAATAGGTATCACCTAATCGTGGCTAAAGCCCGGGATAAGTAATAACGTTGTGGAACTTCATGGTTACGAAATAGTAAGGAAACATTGACAGGGGTGGTATCTGGTTTTATATCAAAGAAAATATTCGATGAAAAATAATAGAAATTGACAATTTTTTGTAAGTTGACGAACAAATCGAAATATTAGTAGTCGAAATTTGTTGCAACAAATTGAATGTAGCTGTTGTGTTGGTGTACAGGCCGCCAAATATATCTTATACCACATTTAATAATTTGCACGATATATTACAATTTACATTCGTAAACTACAACCATTATATTTGTATCGGCGATGTAAACGCAGATATTTTAAAACCTAAAGAACTGGATACAAGATTACTGTCGGATATAATTAAAGAATTAAACAGCATTAAAATTGTAAAAAAGCCAACGCGGAAAACTGCCACGTCGGAGTCCCTAATAGACGTTATAATCTATTCTAAAAAGACGATGGTTTTCTACGTAAATCAACAGTCATTGCCATTTATGTCTGATCATGATACAGTGTATGCAGTATTTGAAGTTTATAATAGTGTAACAAAATAGAAAACGAAATTTGTCCGTTACCGTGATTTCAAACAACTAGATATCAGCAAGTTCAATGAGGATGCAAAAAAATTCAGCCTGGGAGGAAAAAGAAGGACGTGAGGATGTAAACAGCTAGGTTGAAATGATAAATGATGAAATACTATTGCTGGCGAACAAACACATCCCTGTTATAACGCGCAGAGTGACAAAGCCTCCCGCACCATGGATAAACAACACCGTTCGTGAATGTTGAAAGCTTAGGGACTGCTATCATTTGAAATACGTAAACACCGGCGATAACGATAGCCTTCTTAGCTTCAAATACTTTAAAAACAGAGCTAAAATGATAGTGTGAAATAGCTAGTTTCACTATTAAAAATGTGCAATCGATAAGAACATAAATAATGCAAAAGAAATGTGGGCGAACCTGCGTAAACATGGCCTAATAGGTAGCAAATATGAGTCCGTGTCGCTTGCGCCGAGTCATTTGCGCCTAGGGTTGTTATAGGTTCATTTTCGCCGCGACATATGTCAAGACTTTCCTTGGTGGGTTTTCCCACAATCCGGAGTGTCATTACCGACGCGCGCACCTGTGTTTATGACGTTTATCTTCGATCGAAAAGGAAGGTGATTGGTAAATGAATGTAACATGAAAGTATATATAAGGGATCTACATTGGGAAATTTGTATTTATGTAAAACTGAGACTTGTAAGAGACGACAAGATGGCTGAGAATATGAAAATATCAATACATCGAAATGGACAAATGTGTTGAGTGTGTTCTGCGATCACTGTGACGTAAAAGAGACCAGTTTTGGAAGCGCTGCGCAGGCAAGTCTGGCTCTCGTAGTCTACGTTTGACCTTCATGACCATGATACTAAGAGACATGGTAGGCTCATGCGCATCGCCGAGGGTTCCCCGGGACCACTGTGACGTCAACTGGTGAGCAACTCGAGATTTCGCCCGCTACATCTGGCAGTGAATTTTTGTCTCTCGCTAACAAATAGACGTTTCTTTTTTTAGTGAGAGTTTTCTTCAAAATGGCTTGTGCTGTGTTCCGATGTAATAACTACAACCGTAAGACTAAAGAAGGAGCTGTTAGGTATTTTAGATTTCCGAGAGATGAAAAGGTACGAAAACAGTGGATTTGGCTTCGTAGAAGCGTGTGTACTTCACATATATATGTATACCTAGGTAAAATGTGGAGCATGGGGAATTCCATTTTAGACGCGAAAATGGTTTTTTTAATGCAAAATTTTCCTAAATAATTTTTATTTATTTATTATTTAGCTTTTACAATTTATCACTAATTCAAAACAGGTTTCAAGACCAGATAACAATTCCAAAACATATAAAGTTCTGGAGCTTATTCTGAGCTCATTTTGAATTTTATGGGATGGAAAATCAGGAGTTTGTAATATGAAAATTGCGAGCAAAGTTACATGTATTAATTTTAATGCAGATTGCTATATAAAGGGGGTGAGGAGGATTCCCCCTCCTCTAACTTGATTCATCCCAAATCAGGAATAATCATTTCCCACCCACTGAATATGAAAATCATATTTTTAAATATATCGTACTTTTAGAACCCCATAGCTATATATAAAATATCATTAAACTAATTTTTGACAAATATGTACCGTATGCAGTGCCATTTAGAAGCCATGTATTCGGTATTTTCTCAGACTTCTAGAAGGTGTTTTACAAGTACTTTTCTACAAAATACGAAAACTTTGACGTATGTTAACAACACTTTTCGAACGCTTGTTGACAGCTATAGCGTTGTCTTGCCTTTTTTTAAAAAAAATACTCAATCGAGATGATTCCTGATCAACTCGCAACAGATCTAACTTTGAAGTATTTGTAAAACATTTGAGATAGTAATTATTTGTAATGTAATTAGCTGTACCTTATGTTGTTCTTCAAACGCTGAAAGTACTATCATTGCATATGCTAAACCGAAATCCTTCATATCTCAGAGTAAGCAAAGTTAGAGGAAAACCATACGCTCGAAATAATTTTTTCAATTGTTGGTGGACAATATGAAGAGCCGGTTTCAAAAGCTAGGTTTATTTTCGGGTGTAGTCGAATTAAATGCAGATACATATGTATGTTTTATGGTGACATGTTAATTCCTCCTTTATATCAAAAAGTGAACTTTAATGTAAGCGAAAGCATGTACGCGTCACCAGTCGAAGATTTTTGCATCTACAAAGAAAATTCAATAGACATTCCCACCTCACTCAAAGACCTTGTGAATCCAATCAAAATTGTACCAATATTGTACCAATTGGTCTTTCGTGTCGCGTTTCGAAAACAAGACGGAGGCAGGAATTGTGGAAGTATTTCGTTTCTGAAAATTCCATTTGAAAAATTCAAAATGAAAGAAGGTCAGTCATATACTCTTCTGATGCAGTTTTATATGTTCGAATCGACGCGATCACTTATTTACAAAACTTGTACCCCCCTTACACGAAGGGAATTCGTCTGCAGCGTGATTTTCTGAAAGTAAACTTTAGCTCATTCCATCGTTCCACACACATTCTAAATAATTTTCATCTCCTTAAAAAGATTTCCAAACACACAGATCAATGAACTAACTGTAGTAGCAAGAACAATGTAGTACATGTAGAATAAGTTTACAACGGTTTGAATTCCTGTCGTAAGGAAAATAATGCTTACAATTTACACTTTTTATATTGAGCAATTAGAAAATACTAGGTTCTTTTAACAGTAGCATCTTGTATGTGAGAGGGGTACAAGGGGTACAACTAGAATCTATTTAGGGGGTACAGTACCCCCTTCAATTTGTGCAGTGTGCCAGTGTTAAACAAAAACGATACTTTGCAGTTCCAGATCCCTATTACACAGATGGCTGCGTATACGACCTAGAAGCAAGCAGACATGCATCTCATGTATGGGGAGGCACGTGGTAATAGCCGCGAGGCAAGGCGTCTTTATGGAGAACGCTCTCCACATAGACGTTTACCGTGTCACTCTTCTTTCAGGTAGTGGACAGTTGACTGCGTGAAACAAGGTCAGTGTTACCACCGCGGCAAGAAGTTGGAAGACCCCGAAGTGGACGCACACATCAGTTTGCAGAAGATGTGTTGACAGTGGTCGCAGAACATCCTGGGACCAGTACGCGCGTGCTTGCTCGGCCACGAAACACGTCTCATGTGAATGTTTGGCGAGTGTTGTCAGAGGAAGGAATGCACCCTTTTAAACTGCAGAAAGTCAAGAACTGTTACCTCGTGACTTTCGCCCTTGTATGGAGTTTTGCCAATGGTTGTTGCATCAGCTGGACACAAACCCTCACTTCGGGGCAAAGGTATTGTGGACAGATGAAGCCATTTTCACATGGATGTCTTCAATAGTAGAAACAGTCATGTCTGGGACTTTGACAACCCACATGCACTTTTTGTGGCCCATCACCAGCACAGGTTTTCAGTGAATGTGTGGTGCGGGATAGTACATGATCATTTATTTGGACCGTACATTCTCCCTGTTCGCCTGAATGGTCGCACGTATCATGCATTCCTTAGTGAGGTTCTGCCTGAACTGTTGGAGACCGTACCTTTGGCACTGCGGCAAGAAATGTGGTACCAACACGATGAGGCACCAGCTCATTTCGATCGTAATGTACGACATTTCCTGCATGACGTGTTTCGCAATAGGTTCATTCGTAGGGATGAGCCTGTGCCTTGTCCACCGAGGTCGCCAGATCTCAACCCTCTCGATTCTTTCTTATGGGGAGAAATGAAAACCCTCGTATACGACTTACCTGTCACATCAGCTGAGGAACTCGTTGCTCGCATCAACGTCGCCGCCGCGACGGTAGCAGATACACCTGGCTTGCTTGCTCGTACTCGACAATCCTTGATTCGTCGCTGTCATCTCTGCGAAGAAGTGAACGGCAGACATTTTGAAAACCGTCTGCGATTATCGCCCCGGCAAATCCCAGTTAGAACACTCTTGGTATTGCTCCCCACCCCCTTTGTGTGGTGAAAGTGACATCTTCAGTTGGTGTACAGTGACACGCACTGTCTGTGCGTAAGACATTGTAGCATTTGTTGTTTGTTGTGTGTGTGGGGGGGGGGGAGATATTACGTAGTTGTCGCGTGTAAAAATACACGTTGTCGCAATCATCTGATACTGTGTTTTTCTTTTCCTCCTCCTGGTGGAGTAATGTGTCTCTTGTATGCCACATGACATGATTCGTTCATTCCTCGCGTGTAACTGGGGTATGCAACCGTGCTCAACTTTTCGGATCTTGTGTTCCGTGCTCATGTTTTGATGTTTGAGGTCTGGATGTGTTGTCTTTAACACATTTCTCATTGTCACGGTCCTTCTTGCTGCGTTACATACCCTTTCCATGCATTGTTCTTGCTGGAATTCCCCAGTTCTTTTGAGGACTCCACTGCGCAAGCGTGCAGTGAACTTTTCATAGTGACTTCCGGACTGAGCACATACGATTCCTTTATGATTCCCTTGGAACCGCCTCTCTATCTGTGATAGTATTCGTCCCAGTTAGGTGTGACGTTCACTTTGTCACCTTTTGCGAGGCTCCTATCTCGGAAACAAAGCCTCAGTCGTAAAAATGGAACTCACACTTTCTGCTTGTTTTCGTGTGAGAAATCACCTCCCAAGCGTTGTAAACGACCTTTAGAAACACCCTGTATATATATAATATACATACATACACACATATATATATATAGTGTGTGTGCACGCGTGCGCGATTTGTAATTAATTAATACACTTACAGGGGAGGTCTAAGTCTCTCCCTCTGATTTCCATGAAACTTGGCAGGTGTATAGAGCCCCCCTCCTCAAATGTCAAGATGAGGAGAATTTAAAGTGGGGATCTGACCCCGAAACCACGTTAATATGGCATAGGAAGAAACAGGGGGCATAGGGCCTCTCTATACACCTGTCAAATTTCATGGGAATCGGCGGGGGTACCAGGGGTCAGATGAACCCCACGTCAATTGTTCCTCATCTTGACATTTGAGGCGGGTTTTGCCCCCTGAAACAGTTTTTTAACCGAAACAAAAAAAACACTTTTTTCTTTCTTTGGCCCCTCTCTATACACCTGCCACGTTTCATGGAAATCGGAGGGGAACACAGGGGTCAGATCCCCACTTCAATTTGTTCTCATCTTGACATTTGAGGGGAGGTTGCCCCCTAGAACAGATTTTTAGCCGAAACAAAAAACACGTATTTCTTCATTTGGGCCCGTTTATACACACACCTGCCAAGTTTCATGGAAATCGGAGGGGGACACAGGGGTCAGATCCCCACATCAATTTGTCCTCATCTTGACAATTGAGTGGGTTTTGCCCTGTAAAACAGTTTTTTAGCTGAAACATAAAAACACGTATTTCTTCCTTTGGGCCCCACTATACGCCTTCCAAGTTTCATGGAAATCGGAGGGGGACACTTAGATAACCTCCCTTGTTAGTCTTACACTTTGTAATTATATAACACTGAAAATATTATAATGATTTATTTTAATTTGTAAAACTGTAACTGTAGAACAATTGTATAATTTTTGTGTAACATTTCTATCTTGTTATATGTGTTAAAGGCTTCATCCTGGAATGGAATGTCTCACATTTATGTGTGTTTTCATTTCCAATACATTCGAATGAATACATATTCGTTTCAATGGCATTTACAAAATTACCTCTGACATTTTATGTTAAACAAGTAAGATTATTTTTGTGGACGAGTGTGTTAGCCGATGCGTAGCAAAGTATTTTATTAACAACACTTGAAAAAAATTCTTGTAGGACTAACTAATGAAAAAGTTCTTTGTAATCGAAGATCATAATACCTCTTAAGGTGTGGTAATATTATAACGGGATTGAGATACGAAACTCTCGGATCCGGATCCAGATCCGAAACTTTTGAAACCCGGATCCAGATCCGAAATTTTCGGATCCGGAACTCTCGGATCCGGATCCGGATCCAGATCCGTAACTTTTGGATCCGGATTTTTCGGATCCGGATCCGTTTGGCCATCCCTACTTACTAGTGTTGGATGGAGCCAAGTACCACTTGGATCACACAATTCTTGATGCTGCTGACAGACATGATGTTACCCTTTTCTGCCTACCAAGCAACACTACACACGAACTTCAACCGTTGGACAAATCTGTCTTTCCATCCTTCGAGTCATATTGCGATGACGAACTTATGAACTACTGGGAACGAACGGAAGACAGAAATTTGCCAAAATACCGCTTTGGTGTGATTTTCACGCCTGCTTGGGAAAAGGCCACAGTTCCAAGAAATGTTGTGTCCGGATTTGAAGCATGTGGTTTTTTTCCATGGAATCCTAATAGAATCTCTGATGAAGCTTTCGCGCCCAGTGAAAGCAATACCGGTTGTACCCGAGGAACACGCAGTCCCTGGACCAAGCAATGCCGTAAACCAGACGGCGACGCAGCATGTTGATACGAATGAGACGTCTGATTCTCATCACGATTCAGCTGCACAGAACAATCCGATGAATAGGATACGCGCCTTTCTGAACATTCTGTCTGAAGAAAAGCCCCTCCGACGAAAACGCGCAAAGCCATGAACAGACGGGCTACTGTTATTACCAGATCCTTATTTCCAGATAAATCACCGGGAACATCAAGAAGGTCAAGGTCCACACAGGGTGGGGTTGGTAGTACACCTACTCGTTCAAGTTGGTTTTGTTTTTTGTGTGCACAGGATGTTGTCAAAGACATGAGACTTTGTGAAAGTTGTGCACGCTATGTTCATGAAGAGTGTGTTGGTTTGACGAAAGCGGATAAAGAATTGTTTTTCTGTCCTGAATGCTTCTGTCCTGAATGTTTCTTAAACTTAGATAATGTTCATATTCCTGTCCGAATAATAATCACACTCAAGTAGTGTGTTTGGTACTATTATTAGGCCACACATAGCATACAAATGAAGAGGTCATTTGATTAAACAGCCCGATTTGGCTACACTTAAAACTATGCCAAGATGCCCATATGCCCCAATTGCTCAAGTGTGATATGCTCTCAAAATCCCAAGAACCCTGAATCCTAGTGTACAAATGAAGAACCCTCAACAGACAGATTTGCCTACACTTAAAACTATGTCAAGTACCCATATGATCTTATTGCTTATAGTGTGCTATTCTGTCAAAATCCCAAGAATCCTGAATTCTAGTGTACAAATGAAGAACCCTCAACAGATTGATTCGGCCATGTGTACAAAAGCTACATCTGTGAGATTGTTGTCCATAAGCTTGTTAAAAATATGCCCCTCTTGATATTATTATAGCTACACTTAAAACTAAGCCAAATATGCTCATATCCTCATGCTCTAACAACTTATAGATCTAATTCAATATAGGATTACTTTGGACAAAGGCAGTTGCAAATTGAATTGTTACGTGCTTTCTTTCTAATCTTTGATCAGTTTTATTGCCCGGGGTAGTAATTGCTTAGCTCAGAAATGTATTAATTTTCCCGATCGAAATTGTCTGACAGACTAATACATTTCTGAGTTAAGTAATTGCTTAGGGGCTTTCTTATTCCATTATTGATATGGCATTGACTCCAATTCACTGGAAGAGCATAAAACTTCAATTAATATTTCTGTGTAATAGGGGAAAATTCTTAGTAAAAGAACATTACCCTCTTGCATTACAGCATCTAAACCCGACTCTATTTCCATAAGTTTTATGCTCTGAAATAATATATACACAAGTAAGACTTTGAAGAAAATATTCACTGCAAAGCTGATATCCAGCTTAGAGCTCCCGGTCTGAAGACCGTTAGAGAGTGTGGGCATAGCTCTATGGCTTTTATGCCTTGTAATCAAGAGGCTCCTGGGCTCTGATACTCAGTAGAGCGTGGCATAGCTTATGGCTTATATGCTTTGTAATCAAAGGCTCCTGGGTTTGAGGCCTCTCCATGGAGAAGTGTTAATATTGCTGCCTTGTAATCAAGGGCCCCGGGTTTGATACCTGGTAGAGAGTGTGGGCCTCCCTGATGGCAAAGTGTTGGTATTATATGCCTTGTAATCAAAGGCTCCTAGGTTTGAGGCCTCTCCATGGAGAAGTGTTGGTATTATTGCTGTCTTGTAATCAAGAGGCTCCGGGTTTGAGACCTGGTAAAATGTGTGAGATTGAAATACATGTGGCAGAATAATATCCCCACACGTGAGACTTTGAGAATATTCACTGCTAGCTGATATGCAGCTGATAGCTCCAAGATTTGATACCTGGTAAAGTGTGTTATACAACAGCATAATAGAGCAAAATTATTTTATATTGGGGATCACCAGAGCCTAGTTACTGCTGTTGTCTGGGTATAAAAGCACCAGATCAGCCACTAACTGCTGTTATAATTCTTTTGGCATATTATCCATAGTTCTGTTTTTTTGGACCAAGAAATTTTATATAAATAAACAATAAAAATGCCAATCTTGAAATATTGCAATCAATGCAATAAAAATATATCTAGTTCTAATTGGGCTAGGCACCGGCATAATTGTGATCCTAAGAAATGCAGAAAGGCTACTAAATTGTGCCCAAGATGCCATAAAATATTAAGCAAAGCATATTACAATAGGCATAAGTGTACTTGTTATGTACAGTCATCAACATTGCCCTCACAGCCATTTACATCTGGTCTGAAAAGGAAGCATGAAACACCTGTTAATGCTAGAGCAGCAAAGCAGCCACGCTATGCACCACCTATCCATAGCAGTTTTAATGGCCAACTTAGGGATTACCGGTTTGTATCAGAGCAAAATTGTGACACTAAGAATTTTTTGAACAGTATAAATCCTAATGTGCAGGCAATTCTAAATGCACAAAATGGCTCTTATAAGCTGTCCCTCAAATTGTTTACACAATATAAAAAATCAAATGGCACAAAATTTACACAGTCCCACATAACAGAAACTGTAGCTGTATATTCAAATGCAAATTTAGACAAAATAATAAGCAGTTTGATAGAGCAATTGAATATTAAACACTCTGAATTTGCAGCAAAAGAGTCAGGATGGAGCCTATGCGGATCTCCACACAAGCTCTATGTTAATATTTCTGAATTCAGCCCATTACAAGGATCTACATATCTGCCATTACCTGCCAATATCAAAAACATAAAGGCCGTGGTTAACATAAAAAATAATGATGAGAAAAATATTTTCTGTGGTGTATTTTAGCTGCTTTGTATCCAGTTTTAAGGCATCCTGAGAAAATAACTTATTATAAACAATATGAACACAATTTTGATGAAGCAATGGAGGGCTTAGAATATCCAATGTCTGTTCAGAATATTGATAAATTTGAAAAAAAAAGGCCAAGAATATCAATGGTAAACAATTATCTATTAATGTTTTTATTTGTTCTACTGGCCGTGGCAATTGCTTGATAGCACCTCTCAGAATCAGTACACTTGATGATGATTCTGCTGTCCCGATTGATCTGCTCTTAATTGAAGGGGATGACACATATCATTACACTCTGATACACAGTCTTGAAGCTTTAGTCAGAAAACAACAAGGCAAATCCAATACAATATTCAAGTTGTGTAGAAGATATTTGACTGTATTTGATGGTAGAAAAATGGTGAATGGGGTTCGGGAAGTGAATGCAGGAATTGCTAAAAACAAGTTAATTGAACATTTAAAATACTGTGGCAACCATAAACCTGTTCATATGCTTATGCCTAACCCAAATGAAAATGCCAAATTCAAAAAATTTGAAGCCTTGTTGGAACACCCAGCATATATGGTCTGTGATTTTGAATCAAACCTCAAACCCCTTGCATTCTGCAGCCGAGATCCTGATGAATCTTCAATTACATCATACCAGTTACATGAGCCTTCTAGTTTTTATTATGTTGTTGTACAGGATGGTGTTGTTAGTGAAGAATATTTATACATGGGACCAGATGCCATCAAAGAATTTGCACATAGAATAGAAAATGAGTGCCATAACATAGCATCTAATGTCTTATTAAAATCAAAACCCATGTTGCCTTTAACAGAGGATCAGATTGAAGATTTCAACAATGCAGAAAAATGCCCGGTATGTGATTCTGAATTTTCAGATACAAATATCAAGGTGAAACACCATTCTCATACAGATGGTAAATTCAAAATGGCCCTGTGTAATAGCTGTAATATTAAGATCCAGAGACCAAAATTTATCCCTATATTTTGCCATGGTGCATCCAATTATGATTTCCATCATCTGATCAGGTACGAGGGGTTTGACAAGCAGAATTTAAATATTTTAGCTGAAAATAATGAGAAATATATTGCCATTAGCAAGATAATTAAAGTTAATGGTGTTCCTATTCACTTAAGATTTCTTGATTCATACAGAATTTTATCGGCTAGCCTGGCTACAGTGGCCAGTCAATTATCTGATGATCAATTCAAAATCACATGTGCTTTGTTTCCAAATCAGGACCTGAAATTAATTAGGCGGAAGGGTGTATACCCATATGATTATGTTACAGGTTTTTCTAAATTTGATGAGTGTTCTCTGCCACCACAACAAGAGTTCTACAGCAAACTCAGAGCATCTGGAATCACTGATGAAGATTATCACCATGCCCAGTTGATGTGGAACAATTTAAAATGCCAGACATTTGGTGATTATCACAAGGCCTATTTAAAACTTGATGTCACTCTCTTAGCTGATATACTTCAGGCATTTAGAAAATCTTCCATGGAAAATTATAAGCTGGATCCAATGTATTTCTACAGTGCTCCAGGCCTAGCATGGTCTGCAATGTTTTTAAACACTAAAATGCAGTTGGATCTGATCCAAGATCAAGATATGTATCTGTTTATGGAACAATGTATAAGAGGAGGCATGGTGCAATGTTCTCAGAGATATGCCAGAGCAAATAACAAGTATATTAATGATTATGATCCAGCACTGCCATCAAATTATATACTGTATGTAGATGCCAATAGCCTCTATGGTTATGCTATGATGGATAAACTGCCATATGCAGGGCTTGAGTGGGTTGAAGATTTCAATATTGAAGATCTTCAGGATTTTGATGACAGTAACTATGGCCTGTTCTTAGAGGTTGATCTGACAATTCCTGAAGATTTACACAACACATTTTCTGATCTGCCCCCAATTCCTGAGGTTAAGTGTTCACCTGGCTCTAAACAGAAGAAGCTAATGATGACTCTAGAGCCAAAACAGGATTATGTCATATATTACAAAAACCTCCATTTCCTAATGAATCATTGTGTTCAAGTGACCAAAGTTGCAAAGTTTTGAGGTTCAGGCACTCAAGATGGTTGAAGCCATATATTGATACAAACACAGTGCTTCGAACATCTGCAGTGAGCAAATTTGATAAGACCTTGTTCAAATTGATGGTAAATTCAGTGTATGGCAAAACCATAGAAAATGTTAGAAAACATACTGATGTTAAATTAATTACTGACCCCAGCCTGAGCAAAAAATTGATTGCAAAGCCTAATTTCAACTACAGAAGAATTTATGATGAAAATATGGCACTCTTCAACATGAAAAAAACAAAGATTAAGTTTGATAAGCCTATTTATGTAGGGGCTGTGATATTAGAATTGGCCAAATTACACATGCTAAAGCTCTATTATGATGTGTTGAAGCCTTTTTATGGTGATGGTGTAAAACTGATGTACATGGACGCAGATAGTTTTATTCTTGATATTCAGACAGAAGATGTTTATCAAGATATGTCACAGCCTGCATTGCTTGAATATTTTGATACCAGTGAACATTCAAAGATTCAGCCCCACAACAAAAAGGTGCCTGGCAAGTTAAAAGATGAGACACTTGGTGATGTTATTGTGGCATTTGCTGGGTTAAGGGCCAAGATGTACAGCTTTGAAACATGTAGTGGTGCTGTTGCAAAAAAAGCCAAGGGCATTGGCAGAGTAACTGTAGACAAAGAGCTCCAATTTGAAGATTACAAAAATTGTCTCAAAACCCAGAGATTAATCAGAACATCAGAATGCAGAATTCAGAGTGAGGATCACTTGTTGACTACAAATACTGTAAGAAAAGTGGCTCTGGACCCACATGATGATAAGAGATGCATTTTGTCATGTGGCATACATACTCTACCATGGGGGCATTGTGATTTGTAAAGTGGTAATCAATGCCCAATTACAGAGCATGATTTGAAATAAATAAACATGCCTATGAACTTATTTGGGTTCAAAAAACAGGCTATTATGGACCTGCCAACACCAGCACCCTCTCCTCATATACAATCTGTAATATCTAAACTAAGTGGTTTGTTAATTATTCATCTGAACAGCATACTTAGAGATGTTGATGATAAAACAGGTAAAACATTGTACATATTTAACAATAATTTAAATCATTACCAATTACCTGTAGGTAGTCAATTACAATTTATTACAACCCCCAAGGGTAATGTCAAGATTTCAATAGGGAGAAATATTTATAGAATTAAGCACTCAAACATGGTTTCTGGCACTGTATATACTGTTTCTGCTGGTGACTGCTTATATATTGAGGTCCCGGGATCCTATGACAAGCTAATACTTTTTTTTTTATAGAATTAAGAATCAGATATTCAATAATAAATAACCACTAAATCAAAATGCCTAATGATATATTTGGCCATACAAGACATGAAGATCACAGTGATGAGATTCTGATGCTTGATGTCAGAGTTAAAAAATTAAGAAGTGATTTACAAGATTTACAAATCACACTCAATGCCAGTCTTCAACTAGAAATTACAAATTTACAATCACAATGCATGGACCCTCTTCTTAAAATTGACTCAGAACTCAAATTGCTGCTTCAAAAATATACTGATTTGGCAACATTGGATAATTTTCAAAGGTTAGAGGAGGCTGTAGCAGCTCTTCAAGCCAAATTTAAGACCCAGGCCACAAACTCTGAGCAATTGAAACAACAATTGGAAGAGCAGATAAATAACAATAATATTTAAATAATATTTATTAACAATAATATTTAACAATACTTTAAATTATTACCAATTACCTATAGGTGGTCAATTACAATTTATTACAACTCCCGAGGGTGATGTCAAGATTTCAGTAGGGAGAAATATTTATAGAATTAAGCACTCAAACATGATTACTGGTACTGTATATACCGTCTCTGCCGGTGATTGTTTATATATTGAGGTCCCGGGATATTATGACAAACTTATACCTTTTTTTATAGAATTAAGAATTAGATATTCAATAATAAATAACCTCTAAAACAAAATAAAAATAAAAATGCCTAATGATATATTTGGCGATACAAGACATGAAGATCACAGTGATGAGATTCTGATGCTTGATGTCAGAGTGAAAAAAATAAGAAGTGATTTACAAGTTTTACAAAGCACACTTAATGCCAGTCTTCAACTAGAAATTACAAATTTACAATCACAATGCATGGACCCTCTTCTTAAAATTGATTCAGAACTTAAATTATTGCTTCAAAAATATACTGATTTGGCCACATTGGATAATTTTCAAAGGTTAGAGGAGGCTGTAGCAGCTCTTCAAGCCAAATTTAAGACCCAGGCTACCAACTCTGAGCAATTGAAACAACAATTGGAAGAGCTGATAAATAATGTCCAGACACAGCTCCAAACAATTGTCAAAAGCATAAAGTCACAAGAAGATTTTGATCTAGTGATTTCCACTCTAAAGGAACAGATTCAATCACTACAGATACCTAATCTGGACCCTCTGAACAATGCCATAGCCGAGGTTAAAGAAAAAATTGAGACACTTGAAAATTTTATGAACAACTTGCCATCTTCTGATGCTTTGAGTGCTATAACTCGTAGTGTTGCTAACATTAAGCTGCAACTTGAAACATATGAAGAATTTGGAAAAATTCAGATTACCATAACTCATCTTGAGGGTACAATAGCAGCAGTGCAAAGTGATTTGACAAATGTACAAGAATCTCAAGAATCCCGCTTGCCTGGTATTGTAGACACCCTTGTCAGTGTCCAGCAACAGATCACAAAACTTGAAAACCTCAACACTGAATCTGAGCTATCTCATTTTCATCACTTGATCGATGATATCCAAACAAAGCTTGAAATTTTACAACAATCAACACCTACTCAGGCAGACATAGCTCTGCTTCAAGATGCTATGCAAAGTGTGGCTGATGCTTCTGAATTAAATAATGTGAAATTGGCACTTGAATCTTTGCAGAATACTGTATCAAATCTGCCTACATCACAGGAACTTAAAAATATTAAGAGAGCTGTGAATCGCATATTGAAATCAGAAGATATCAAGAATATCCAGACAGAGATCAAACAACTTACTCAGACAGTGGCCACTCTACCAACTAATCAACATATTAATGAACTGCATGACCTGTTTGAGGATATCAGAAGACAAGTCAATGATATTACTGCTCAAAATTCAAAATTGGCAGTTGTTGAAAACTTACAGCAAATTGTAGCTAATATCAAGCAACAGCTAGGAAGCATGGAATCCAACCAAGCAAATGCTCTGTCTGTTTTTGCCACCCAGCTACAAGAAATTGTGCAACAATACAACAAACTTGTTGTGGACATAAAGATCAAGCCAGGCCATGGTGATGTTGTTAGGACTTACAATGAGCACCTTGAATCTGTAACAAGTAGATTGCTTACAGCAGAAAGAGAAATAACTGGCCTAATCGAGAATCCTAAACATACCGTAATTCTTGAATTGTACAGTATCCCCAACAAAGAATATGATTCACCATTTACACCAGGTGGCAAAATATATATGCTGTCCCCTGCACAATTTTATTACCAGTTTTTTGTTGGAAGAACACTTAGACCAATCAAGATCAAATATTGGCTACAACCACAGGCACACCACTACCCTACCTTATCAATAACAAATGCTGATAACAAAGCAAAAATCACCAGTGTAGAGTTAGAGGATTTTACAGACCCCAATACATTAGAGACATCTTATGCTGAAGATGATGGCTCTCTGGAATTTAATATACAAATAGGAGACAATTTATATTTAGAAAATCCTGTAGTATCAGCTGCTGAACACCCTATAGTTGCAATATTCTTGTTTACATACTATGTCTAGACAAATTATTGTTGATGAATTACACAGACAAGCCAGACATAATTATAAGAGACTGCCAGTGGTTACAAAAGGCATAGATGATTTATGGCGGTATGACTTGGTTGAGATGGCAAGTGGACAGCTGAAAAACTTAGACAAAATCAACAAGGGCTACAAGTATCTACTCACTGTCATAGATATATTTTCAAAATTTCTCTGGGCTGTGCCACTCAAATCCAAGACTGGAAAATGTGTTACAGAAGCCTTCAGGACAATCATCAATCAGAGTGGAAGATCACCGCGCTATTTGCAAATAGATAATGGCAAAGAATTCTATAATTCTGTGTTCCAACAATTTATTAAAAGCCAGTCAATACAACATTACTCGAGTTACAGTGATCTCAAGGCCTCTATTGTTGAAAGATTCAACAAAACCCTAAAAAATCATATGTATAAACAATTTACACTGCAGGGTAATTATAAATGGCTTACAATCCTACCAGAACTTTTACATAAATATAACTACTCGGTCCATTCCACAATCAACATGAAACCCTCTGAGGTAACTTCATCTGATGAGCAAAAATTGATCAGTACTGTTTATTATCCTAGATACCAGCCAACAACAAAAAAAAAGCCAAATACAAGGTAGGTGATCAAGTAAGAATCAGCAAATATAAGCACTTATAAAAAAAGAGGCTTTACCAGAAACTGGAGCACTGAATTATTTACAGTGGTTCAAGTTAAACCTGGGGCCCGATACACATATATAATAAAAGACCACCGAGGAGAAATTCTCAAAGGCAGGTTCTATGAAGAAGAACTCAGCAAAACTAAGCAGCCTGACACATATCTCATAGAAAAAATCATCCGCAGAAAAGGCAACAAGATACTTATCAAATGGCTAGAACTCCCAGAACACAGCTGGATCGAGGCAGACAAAGTGATACTATGAACACCTGGGATGTTATAAAAAGACTGCCAGATACTGAACAGCAGATTAAGAGAAATGGAAAGCTGCTGCCTGATAATACAGGGAGGTTATTTCAGTCGTTCACCGCCAGAGTGACGGCCGTTCGGCGGACTCTTCATGCAACAGGTCCCGGCAAATTGCGTTCAGGAAGTCCGTAACAGAAACCGCTTGTTTTGTAATGTTTCCACTTTTCACAATTACAGTTACAATTACAATTGAAATAAGCACGTACCTTTTCGCAAGGATGCTGGAAAATGTGTCCTCCCAAATACAAATATTTCTGGCACCTTATTTCTGACAGAAAATCTTAGATTAGACATCGCTACTTTATCGTCAGTTGTCAGAAAGGGAAGACAGCATCCCGGCGCATAAAGCAAACCGAAAGCGTAAAATGATATTTAAAAGTAATAATAATGATGATCACTAACCTCCTGTGTTATAAGAGATGTTGAAAATGACCTCCTTTAACAGCAATACAACACGTTTCTTAGGTTCAAGAGATCCTGTCTATCTTAATTCCCTGACCACTTTTCTGCAAGAATTCGTTTTCACGTAATTATCGTACATAAAAACTCTCTGTTCAAGACTATATTTGTTTAACGACATAACTAATGAATGAATAACAATTAACACACAATAAAGCACTAGCACACCAACTCAATAACACAGTATAAACAACACGCGTACTGATAAACGCAAACAGAAGTGAACATGAGCTTAGACTCACTACGTCTGGTAGCCGACAGTGTTGCTAACCATTTTCCGGCAATGTCCCTAAAGATGTAGTCAAAATCTCCCTACAACTGACAAAATGTCCATACGCCAAGTAAAGCGACTAAAAAAAACAACACCTCATGAGCATGCAAAACAGAAGATAAAATATACACATTTACTTACCAAATCTTTCTGCTCGGTGCTTCCACAATTAATGAAGGAGCGAATTTACATTTGCCTATCCTAACTTAACCTAACCGTACCTGGAAGCGGCCCCGGCGCCTACCCAGCGTCGAATAACATGGGTACCTGGGGGGTAAAGGCGGTCAGGGGCGTGATGCTGATCACATCACCCCCACTCACGACCGGATCAAGAAAGTGTGGGGCGTTACCCTTACACCCCCCATACGCCTTCATGGCGTGGTGCTATGCACAGGGGAACACTTTACCTTTTTTGTACCTGAATGGTTCGTGGGGCTATCCGTCAATGGTTTGTTGGGCTACCCGTTTTTCGAGCCCAAATTTTAACTATGTTTGCCTTGCCTAACCTAACTTAACCTAACCTTACCGAGAATGCTCAGTGGGGCTATTCCTGAATGGTTTTGCGGTAATTGTGATTACGAACCGATAAAAAATATTTTTTTCGTAGCATTTTAACATCATCGAAGACGCCATTTTCGTATCCTGCAATTTTATGATTGATGTAATGTTGCCAAATTTACCTGTAATCAAATCAGTTCTTCTACATCGTGATTGTCGCTGTCACATGTGAGCATGTTCTTTGGGCAATATACTGAAATGAATAAGTTTATTAATTAGCCCTCCTGCACACTCCACCTAACAATCTGTATAACATTAACAACTTTTTTACTGTTCTCTTCCGCTATTCTTACACAATCCATGCTCTCCAAGTATGAAATCAACAGTGTGGCAACGCTGTAGACTGCGTAACTAATTGTAATTTGTTCATATCAACAAATATGGCTACCATACTTGTATACGGAGAATCATTGCGAGAATTGAAATGCTTATTTTACAACTTTTACACGTTAATTAACATTTTTTCCCCTCACCCCAACATGTTAACTTGAGATAAATCATCACGAATAATTATTTCGTGAGTATAAGACGTAGCATAGAAATTACAGAAGGCTCCGGTATTGGAAATTCTTGCCTTAATGAATAATAGGGGTGTGCGGGACAGAATTTTTTGGGTCGGGACGGGATCGGGACGGTAATTTTTTAAAATACCGACATTCGGGACTGAAAAATTTGCAATTTCCCGACCAAGTCGGAAAATTTTCGGAACGGGAAATGTTCGAAATTTCCCGAAGCACTGGAAATCTCGAATTTTACAAGTCATTTTCACTTTAAGTGATTGTTTTTGCATTTCTAGAATAAAAACTTACAATTTTCGATAAGTTCCAGAAACTTACAAGGCAGAAAACGTCGAGAATTAACGACACACCCCTAATGAATAACGTTGAGTCGTTTACTGTTGATTATGTTATTTGAAGTCATACATGCTGCTGCTGTGCAGAGATAGATGTTGGTTGGTGATGCTGTATTTCCTGCAGTCTTTAACAATTCTGGTCCCATTTTATTTCCCTTTTTTGTTTTTGTATCACTTAACATTGAAAATATTCTTTCCGTTTCCGCTTTAGAATGTGGCAATGTTAGCACTATTTTCGCGAGAGTGGAAATGTTTTCAAAAAGGAACTTGCCTTGAAAGTTTTTGGTAACCGATAACATGTTCCAAAATTCTGATGGAGATTTGTTAGTTAGTTCTTTTTCCTCCTCTTCGCTAAAGTATCCAGATAAACTAATTCATAAAATGTCATTTACCAAGGTTGAAAAAAGTACCTACGTTTTCCCTCATTTGGCAAAATCTGTCCCTACGTTCCTACGCGGGCGAAATTTAGTGAAAAGTCCCTATGCTTAGGGACATGTCCCTACGGTTGGCATCACTGCCGACACGTGCAGTATGAAACTCCCTCTCGCGGCTGACAGACAACTCACCCAACCCCCGATAAGCTGCCGGCGCTGTCGCGACAACTGAGGATAAAGTAGCGATGACTAATCTAAGATTAGATGTCAGAAATAAGGTGCCAGAAATATTTGTATTTGGGAGGATACCGTTTCCACAGCATCCTTGCGGCAAGGTTCGTGCTTATTTCAATTGTAATTGTAACTGTAATTGTGAAAAGTGGAAACATTAGAAAACAAGCGTTTTCTGTTACGGACTTCCTGTAATGCAATTTGCCGGGACCTGTTGCATGAAGAGTCCGCCGACCGGCCGTCACTCTGGCGGTGAACGACTGAAATAACCTCCCTGTATTAGATGTCTTATTGTTGGGCCATCGGCTTGTGGTAAAACTACACTAATGATTGATAATTTTTTATTGGCACCCAACTGGTTAGACTGGAAAAACAGGCACTTGTATGTCTTCTCTAAGAGCTTGGAACAATTAAAATATAAGCAGCTGATGAAGCTATATGATGGACTGGATATTGCCACTTTTGAACCAGATGTTAAGCCACTCCATGAATGTCTTGATAACTCTGTTGTTGTGTTTGATGACATTATACTGGATAATCAAAAAAGGTTAGAAATTTTTTTACACAGGGGCGGCACAAAAACATAGATTGCTTCTACCTGGCACAGACTTTTTCTAAAATTCCAAAGCAGCTGATCCGTGACAACAGCGATTTTATATGTGTGTTTCATCAAGATCATACCAACCTCAAACACATACATGATGAATATGTAGGTGGGGACTTGAGCTACAATGATTTTTACAAGTTTTGCGGTAGGTGCTGGAACCAGGATAGTTATGGGTTTGACACAATTGATATGACAAGAACACCTAATACTGGTAAATATAGAAATAAAATTAACAATTTTCTAGACATTGAAACATATATAAATAACCATGAAAAGGCCAATTATTGATGCTATTAGTGAATTAGGTAAAAATATCAAAACTGTTACAGAGCAAAATCAAAATTTGATATCAGAGCTTGTACCTGTAGCTGCTACGAACATATTAGATTATCCAATCACCCCACTATCTAGTATTCATACACCTAGTCCTGTTGCTCCTCGAAGAATTGAAGCTACTCAGGATCCTATTGAATTGGGTCTTCTTGCTCAAAAATATTTAAGCACACCTAAAGACAACAAAGATGAGGTCTTGGCTTATATGCTGACACAGAGCGTGATGGTAGCATCATACATAGAATTGGCAATTTCAGAGTAACATTTATGGGAGATGTTCTGATAGTATATTCAGAATATCATCTTGGAGAAAGAGGTGCTTTTGTTAAGTACCCTGGCACACCTGGATTGTGGGAACTGATGACTAGGATGAGACCTGGCAGCTATACAGATCAAGATTATGAGCATTACAAAGAAATATTAATAAAATCAGATGCTCTATACCAGAACAATGATCCCACACAAAAAAGAGTCAAGTCTAGCAGTGGAGCAAAATACAACAACTTAATCAAGCCCATATGGTCTCAGATCAAGACCGGTAGTGGAATCAAACAATACAACACCCTGCCTAAAGAATTTGTGTGGGTTGATGATGTCAGGAAACTTGTAGATAGGTTATTGGTGATAGCTGGGGAGGAAAATGCTGGCAACCACAATTTTTACAATGAAAAGGTTGGAATTATGGACATGATAAGCACCAAATTGTCTAATTTTATAGTGAATGACACTAAGGGCATTGGATATCTTATAAAAATTATTAATACTCTACCACCTAAATTTTGGAATATTTCTGAGGGTCGGGGGTTGGTTAATGACATCATAAACAAGCTGCCATTTGAACTACATATTCCAGGCTATCAGTATTGTGGTCCCGGTACAAAATTGGACCATAGATTAAACAGAGGTGACCCTGGTGTTAATCCTCTAGGTGCTGCTTGCAGAGACCATGACATAGCATACAACACACATTCTGATCTTGACAAGAGACATGTTGCAGACAAGAAATTAGAAGAGGCTGCATTTGGTAGATTTGTAAGCAAAGATGCTTCTTTAAGTAAGAGAATAACAGCATTGGGGACTACCATAGCTATGAACACCAAACAAAAACTGGGGTGGGGGTTGTGAATATGTATATAATAAACCTAGGATGAAGGCCAAGGATGTTATGTATCAGGTACCTTATGCAGGTCTTAAATCTCTTAAAACTATTGATAGCCTTTTAACCAAAAAGCAGCGCAAGAAAAAAATTCTTGTCTTGCCAAGGGCCATTGTATGAAATTGTTACTTAGTACCCCCCAATTAAAAAAAATACAACAATCTAGAAAAAAATCACATGTGGGTGGCTTCATATTTACTATCCCGGCCATCTTAGCAGCACTTGGTGCTGTTGGGAGCCTGGCTGGGGGATCAGCTGCTATAGCAAAAACAGTAATAGATGCCAAGAAGAATAAGGCAGAATTAGATGAAATGAAGCGCCATAATCTAACCATGGAAAAACAAGGCAAAGGTGTTAAGAGAGCCATGAATAAGTTTAAAAAAAACAAGAGCCGCTTACAAACCAAGATATTGAAGCTTTAATCAAGCCACTGGGCATCAAAAATTTTAGAGGTGTGTACATGGCTGATTCTTTACCAGAACAACCACTCAACAAAGAGTGTGGCATAGTTAATTTTGATAAATACAAAAATCAGGGCACTCACTGGATCTGTTATCTTAAATATTTAAAAGGTGAGGCATTTGTGTTTGATTCATTTGGAGGTATTCCACCTGAAAATTTAGTAAAATATCTAAAATCAACTAATCTTTATTACAATAATGCCCGTGTTCAAAATTTCAAAGATGTTAATTGTGGACATCTGTGTTTATCTGTTCTTAGATATCTGTCTCAAATAAATAAACCATCAATTGAAGATTTTCAAAAGGCCCTGTGGTATCTGAAACATCATAGGGGTATTCCATCTCACCAGCCAAAATTCAATATTGAAACTTAGATTACATGATGATATAGTGTATCCCAAAACAATAGCTCTCAGAGCATTTTATGGCATGTACTTGATCCCTAATATTACACACCACAACAACACAATTGTAGTTGGTGATCAAAAAATTGTTATCACTCCAGGGCAGTATAATCTGTCCACTCTAAATGCTCAGTTACCCAGAGGTTTAGTGTTAACTCAAAATTCTGTCACTCACAGAGTAGAGATTGTGTCTGCTACAGAAACAGTGGATCTGGGTACTATAGGAGAGCTGTTAGGATTTGAGAACAACACAAAACTTGAACCAGCCATCAAACACACTGCTATTAATATACCTAAATTCTTAGCCATAGAGACTCTGAATATTCACTGTAATGTGGCCGAGGGTATGATCACCAAATCAAATGGCATAGGCACTCACAAACAAACTGGCATCATTGCAACATTCAAACCTAACTCTGAATTTATGGAGCCAATCATCTACACTCCATCCCCAACATTATATTTTCCTGTGTGCCATAATAGAATAGATTACATTGAGTTGATGGTCACTAATGAAAAAGAAGAATTAGTTGATTTTGCTGGAGCCACAACAACTGCTATCATAGAGATTAATGTTTAAATAAAAATACATACAAAAAAAATGGAAAATATTGAGAGTTATGAGCTGCAATCATTCCCCCCAAACAGGAGGACCTTTGCAAAGTTAAATCAACCCAACACAGAGATTGAGGTTGATCTTGATATAGGGGATGGCTTTATACACCCCCACAGAGCAGATCTATACATCAAATTTGATGTTGTAAAGCTCGATGGTACAGATTATCCGTCAAATTCAAATATAAGATTGGTAGACAATTTTGTGCCACATCTGTTCTCTGAAATTGAGATCAGAAAACATGGTGTTGTTATAAACAGAGTAGGTTACCCTGGCATTACCTCTACAGCTTTGGCCACACTAAAATTATCAAAAACCGAGGCTTCTTACTACAAAATAAGTGGATTTGAAGCTGGTGATAAAATGATATCTAAAAGCCACACTGTGCTGTTCCCCATGCGCCTGTTGCCAGGATTCTTCTCAGATTACAAAGATATTATGTGGAAGGGTGGTTTAAGAATCACATTTAGAAGAGCTGCCAATGATAATAATGCTTTGATGAGGTACAGTACATTAAACTCTACAGGGGAAGCTCTGCCTAATACCCTACCTGATGAAGGCAAGTGCCTTATTCAGACTATGGAGCTAAGAATTCCAGTTGTTGAATATGAAGCCAGTTATGCTCTTAAATATAAAGCAGATATCCTAAAAAATCCACAGGTGCCTTTACAATTTTATACATATCAATGTGTGCAGAAGCCTGCCACTGGTAGCTATTATGAATTTGATGCTACAAACTCATTCTCCAGTATACAATATGACATGCCAGATTTTGTGGTGGTACTGTTTCAGACTGGAAGACACAATAATCAGGAAAAAAAATTCAAGTAAATTTGATAGCTGCAACATCAAGAACATATATCTTAAAAATGGCAGAAATGAGGTGTTCCCCAGAAAAAATTATAATTTAAACATGTCCAAGGATGATTTTCTTAAATTATACGAGGCATTTACAGCATACAAAAGGGTCACCACTGGCAATACTGACATGTATTATACACCAGATGAATTCAAAGCACAGAGACCCATGTTTGTCATCAACACTTCAAAAAGGAAACAGGTTGTGGTTAATGACAGGACAAACATTAAAATTATCTGTGAATTCCACGATACACTCCCTGATGACACCATATGTAGTGTTATTCTTATAGGTGAAAAATCATATGTTTATGATGTAAGAAATGAGAGAGTCACAGAGCAATTCTAGAAAGCCTCTGCAAAATGCATTGTCTTAGTACTAGATATGCAAGTTGAGCCTGGTGTCCAATTAAAATATTCGGGTTAACATATTAATACTCTGAACTGACTGTCAAGTATTTAAGCATATATTACATTATATTATTGTATAAGCAAAAGCTCTTATGAGCATATTTGGCTTGGTTTTAAGTGTAGCTATAATAATATCAAGAGGGGCATATTTTTAACAAGCTTATGGACAACAATCTCAGAGATGTAGCTTTTGTACACATGGCCGAATCAATCTGTTGAGGGTTCTTCATTTGTACACTAGAATTCAGGATTCTTGGGATTTTGACAGAATAGCACACTATAAGCAATAAGATCATATGGGTACTTGACATAGTTTTAAGTGTAGGCAAATCTGTCTGTTGAGGGTTCTTCATTTGTACACTAGGATTCAGGGTTCTTGGGATTTTGAGAGCATATCACACTTGAGCAATTGGGGCATATGGGCATCTTGGCATAGTTTTAAGTGTAGCCAAATCGGGCTGTTTAATCAAATGACCTCTTCATTTGTACGCTATGTGTGGCCTAATAATAGTACCAAACACACTTTTCACTCATCATTTAATACATATTTCATAATGATTATATATTATGTTTGTCATTACTATCTATACTTTTTTCATTATATTCATGGGGTGAAAATATGTTTGTTTTGTATTATTTGTTTTGTAGCGTGGTTTGTCCTGTCCCGTCTGTTTACAGTGGGTGGCAAAATTGTGTACAGGGTGTATGCAATTTCGCCAGTTGCAAGTTTTTTTCTTTTGTCTTTTGAAGTACCTGATTAATATCGTATGAACGTGATGTTTTCCCCACACATACCTTAACCTATATACTATCCATTTCCAGTACAGATGTTATCACCATACCTATCAGGAATTTGCAACGGTCGTTCAAAGCTTAACGTGGCGAAATTGCGCACACCTACATTACAAAAAGACCTGAACGCCATAAGTGAATGGGCAGAAACTAACTTACTAAAATTAAACCCAGCCAAGTCAAAATTTGTCATAATTGGAACGAAATTTATGGTAAAAAAGCTTAACCAAAACACAGATAACATGATTCTTCCCAAATTGAATAGCCACCCATTAAATTTAGAAAATACTGTAAATAGCCTTCTTGGCTTTGTCATGGATTCCCACATAGAATGGTCAGGTCATATTTCAGAGCAGATGAAAAAGCAAACAAATCTCTTCGAGCATTACATCACTTGAAAAATATTGTAGGCATTGAGGTTAAAAAAAATGTGAAAGAGTCTAGTTTTATCACGATTAATCTACGGAGCCACAGTTGCTTACAATGCAAGCAGCTCCATAACTAATAAGCTACAAAAGGTGCAAAATGCATGCATAAAATTAATTTACAAGCTGAAAAAAGGGACCACATTTCGAAATACTTATTCAATTTGAATTGGCTTAACACCAAGAATCTCGCGAAATACGAATTATTAACTTTAACACATAAAGTACTAGGCAACAAACAGCCTGCATATTTCTTTGAAAAGCTGAACACAAATTCGAGCAGACATGAACATGTAACACGACGAAAAAAATTATTGTCAGTCCCAGTACATAATACGACCACCTACGGAAAATCATTTACCGTAAATGCCACTAAAGAATGGAATTCTCTCCCAACCTCCCTAACATCCATCAACAGCCATAAGGTATTTAAAAAGAATCTCAAACAGTATCTACTGGCAAGGCAGCGAAATACTTAATCACAAGCAACTTTTCATTCATAAAAATACTCACTGTAACATTTGGCAACTGTGTGCATATAAATCATATAATTTCATTATTTTATTTCACTTCATTATTATTATTATTATTATATTTTTCATTGTTCCAGATTACTGAATGTATGTAAAACAAAAGCAACAAACGTTAGATACCTATGTTCAACAATTTATAGGTAAATCTATTTTTCTTTTTCATTATCTATAGCTACATATACCCGTATATTCCTATATATTTAATTGTTCTTATTTGTATTGATACGTAATCCTTTTCATGTTTTTATTTTTCTAAATAATGCAATGGAATAAAGAGTATACAATCTTTCAGACAAGGGTCTGTTGTAAGAACGGCCCTAGGGGCCGAAACACGCCCGCTCCAATAAAGGCGATTTTATTATTATTATTATTCTATTCTATTCTACTCCTGTCGATGGCACTAAGGGAGTTTTGTGGGTTTCCATTATCGTTTCATGTAATAGTCAGTAATCATCATTGCCGCGATTAGCTTCAAGCAGAAGAAAAGGGAGAGCAAATATAAAAAATACAAATGCTTTATATAAAAATGATTCTATAATAATGATGAATCTTTTTGTGTAATTCATGAACAAAAATCAGTTTCCAAGAACATTCCACGCTTATATTTGATCCCGTATTAATCACGATAACAGGACGTGCTCGACTGTCTAGAATGTCCGTTAGTATCTTCATAGCCACTGTACCAACTATCATACTAATTATCACATTCATAGAAATGCTTCATGTAATAGAACTAGACGTTGCAACGAAAACCCCATTTACTTACATTATAAGTGCCGGTGTAACGGGGAATTTGGACTCCGTAGAAAAGTGACTGTACAGTCAATTTTCTACAGAAAAATATGACTGCCTTTTCCAGTACCTATTAATGGGCCTGGTCAAAGCAAACTATTGTGGGTGGCAGCAGCCCTGTTGTGTCCCCACGCTTTTGATCGGCAATTGTTCTCCCATTTAAGTACATGGGAAATTTGATGCCGAACGTACTGATATTACATTAAATTGCAAGTTAAATATCATCTTAACCTCAGAAATGGTGTCTGAACATGATAGTTGAATAATCAGTGCTGTAAAAATAAGACTTTTGAATAGACAATCGTCAACAACAGAAAAGATATCGGAACTCAAAAATGCCTTAAAATTTGCACAGAACTTTTTTTACGTCACTTGTAATTTTCACAATTTAAGTGATCTATTGTTGAGAATCCGGTAAAGAATAATGCATAATAATTCCTCGCGAATGTATGTACCTATATTTTTATACTTTTTGTTTTTAATAACTGCCTTTTTTTTCACGTGATATCATACTTTTCCACGTAGTTAGTAAATATGGCCCTTTGTTTTATATACACACATTTATCATCAAGAACAGTTATTAGAAAAATATTTGTCTTCTGTTTCATGTCTCGCAACCTCTAGGGCTATCTTATTTACAGGAATTATAATTTTCAATTTGTTTTTACCAAGAAAAAAAAGGATGAAAATACGAGGAGAGAAAAATCTGCTTAATACAATGAATATGTTAATATTAAATTATCGGATAGGTCATAATGTCAGTCATAGTGTATAATTATATATATCATGCGTTTACGCACTTACTACATTTTTTCTTTATAATTTTGGGAGTTTCCTCGATTTCTAAGTCCTCGATGTGAATTACACATGCTCGAAACCAGAAAAAGATCAAACCATAGTGCAAAAATCTACTTTTTGTATTTTCGCCCATGGAAGCTAGAGACAACCAAAATGACGACAAGTTTAGTGTTCTTTGTGCATAAACGTATTATATTTAGCTCGTTTTCGCAACCATTCCATTGCGCTTTAATATATTAATTCTTAGGTTCAGGAGAATGTAATTTTCGGAAACTTATGACTGGCTACATAATCTTTAAGCTTTGTTAACCCCATTTATATTATCGATTTACACGAGAAATTCTTACCTTCATTGAAAATAACGTTTGAATAGCAATCCGATCGCGCTCCAATGTAAAGCTTAGGGCAACCAAATGACGAACGAAATTATTTAGGGACTCAACAGGGGTAGCGCCACCTCAGGAAAAGTTTGGTAATGAACAGCCCCATTAGGCAGGGATTACAATTACCCCGTAGAAAAGTGACTGCCCCTAAAATCCTTCTTATATTAGTAGGGGTATAATTTCACCGTAGAAACGTGACTCTCCTTAAATCCTTCTAAAATTAGGAGGGGTACAATTTCCCCGTAGAAATGTAAGTGTCCCCTTAAATCCTGCATATATTAGGAGGGGATAAAATTCTCCGTAGAAAAGTGACCGCCCCTTAAATCCTGATTATTTTAGATGGGGGTACAATTTCTAAGTAAAAAGTGACTGCCCCCTTAAATCCACCTTATATTAGGAGGGGTACAATTTTCCTGTAGACAAGTGACTGCCCCCTTAAATACTGCTAAAATTAGGAGGGGGTACAAATTGGCCGTAGAAAAGTGACCACCTACTTGAATCCTGCTCATATTAGGGGAGGGTACAATTTCCCCGTACAAAAGTGACTGGTCCTTTAAATCCTGGTTATATTAGGGGGAATACAATTTATCCGTAGAAAAGTAACTGACCCCTTAAATGCTGCTTAAATTAGGAAGGGAACAAATTCTCCGTAGGAAAGGGACTGCCCCTAAATCCTTCATTTATTAGGAGGAGATACAATTTCTCCGTAGAAAAATGACGGTCCCCTAAATCGTAATTATATTAGGAGGGCTGATTGTATTAAAATTGGGTATAAATTCCCCGTAGGAAAGGGACTGTCCCTTAAATCCATCTTATGTTAGGAGGGGGTACAACTACCTTGTTGAAAAGTGACAGGCCCTTAAACCCAGCTTTTATTAGGAGGGGGCACTTTTCCCCGTGGAAATATGACTGCCCCCTTAAATCCTGCTTAAATTAGGAGAGGGTACAATTTTCCTGTAAAAAAGTGACTGGCCCCTTAAATCCATATTATGTTAGAAGAGGGTAAAACTACCTTGTGGAAAAGTTACTGCCCCTTAAATCCTGCATATATTAGGAGGGGATAAAATTCTTCGTAGAAAAAATGATTTGAATTGATTTGAGTTGGTGTTTTAAGTCGACTTTATACACATTAAGGCTAATCGGGATTGGACCTACAGTTGCGCCATCGGAGAGGCCACTCCGTAGAAACGGGACTGTCCCCTAAAACCCTGCTTATATTAGGAGGAGGTACAATTTCGCCGTAGAAAAGTGACTGCCATCTTAAAAACATCTTTTATTACGGTAAAACCACTAATATTATCGAAAAACTAAACATAATATTTTTCGTAATCCATTGAATGAGGATCAAGACTTTAAAAAAATTCTGTTTTCGACCATTGGTTACTGAGATATAGGTCAATAACTTCAAAGTCCGCCACATTGGACGCCATCTAAATTACTCAATTACTCAAATTGCTCATGTTGACAGAGTGGCATCAATCGGATCTGAAATGTACCTAACGTAAGCTTTCAAAAACAGTCAAAACACTTTATTCACACCTGAAATTCAGCTTTTCGCTTTGGTACCCGGACCCATTTTGAAGACAATAATGACGTATGTGAAGAGTCAGATCTTTTTTATAGTAATTGTAAACGTTTCTGGCACCCGTCTGCTAGTAGTTCAGTATGGAACTTATCCTTCTGTAGGTGTAATACTGATATAGAGTTATGGTTGTGTTCGCTGTGGCTTGTGACTATCCGTCGGGGAATTTCTATCCTCCCCTAATATAAGCAAAATTAAATGGGGCAGTCACTTTTCTACGGGGAAGTTGTACCTCCTCCTAATCTAAGCAGGATTTAAGGGGTCAGTCACTTTTCTATAAATTCACTATCTAACAATTTCAGTACGGTAATCGCAATAGCTTTAGCTCTATATTGTGATAAATAGTTATTACTAAATATAAGTCTTTGTCACATAGCCAACCAACAGCACTCGGGGCTACATCATTATGCCCCCATCTCATTTGAAAGCTGGGAAAAAAAAGAAAAACGTTTTCAAGAAGCAAAAAATGAAACCAAATATAAGACAATTGGAAAGAAGTTGATAAAGAAGAAGGCTCCATTAGAAGAGTTCAGTGTCAAATGAAGATGATGATCAGAAAGATACGATATGTCTTTACTGTGGAGACTTATACTCTACTTCGACGAAAGACTGGATGCTGTGTGTTCTATGAAAAAATTGATCACATAATTCGTGCGCTGGTATAGACAGTGAAGACGACGTGGCGGTACTAACTTGGGAATAGTGTGCGTCATAAAACTGATCCGCTCAAAAAGCAAAGTTACAATTTGCATCGTTTCTTATATTTAATGTTCGTAAAGTTTATCCATGCATTGTGGTTATGAAAGCTTTATACGGGAAGTCTACTTGTTTTTATAGCTTTAAATTTAATAGTGTATTTTTATTAACATCGAAAGTTACGTAACCCGTTCTGCCCCGGGTTCCCCTATATATACATTGAGGTAGAACTTCGTACTTCCCAGAAATAAAACAAAATGTTCCTGCGCCACTGTTTACGTCATTACCTGCCATGTCTGCCAAAAATAATATAAATTATAGCAATTTTAAGGAGAATTTTTCAATTCCCATGAAAATGGTGAATTTTCTCCTGACAAGACATTCCAATCATCTAGTTTATTTTTGGACAAGATAGAAAATAGCTTCACATAGCCAACTACTTGTGACGTTTCCATTAACATTTAGGATTGAGATTACATCACTACTCAAGGCCTTTGGAAGATGCTTAGTGATTAAGCGTTCGGGTTCAACAAACTTAACTATTCAATGAAAGCACTGCGCACCTTTTCCTACTTTCATTAATTATGTGACACGTGCTGTGGAATTTACAAACGAAGGTCGTGAGAGAGGGAGAGGATGCGCCTGACACTTCCGCTGCTAATTTGAAGGACGAAATAGAAATAATGAAGTAAGTTTGTCAGAAGTGTGTCGACGTTCCACGTGGAATAATACACTTTCTGAGGTTGAAGGGTTAACTGAGAACTTGACCCATGCCATGCACTTACGGTTGTTACGTCATTCATTGCTGTTCCGTATAATAGGCTGTGAGGAGAGGCCTTAGATTGTATTGAATCAGCGTCTGGAGATCTGACAATGCTGGTGAGTTCCTAGAGGGAGCAGTTCCTGGATCACAATGTCTGTAAGTAACAAAGTATAGCAATTTGCAGGCGAGTGGGAACAACCGAATTTGTAGTATTTATTTAATATGCTGTTTTATTTAGATACAACAGCACAAAATTGATTACTTTCATGATATTTACAATTACCGCTCCCGCATGTATTTCTACCTGTTTACGTTAGTTGTAACGATGTAGATAAATAATTAGATGGACTTCAGTTTGATTTTCAAATCCTGTAGATAGTGGAGGCAACACACGTTTTTTGGACCCTTGAAGAACAAAATAAACCCTATACAAATCGTAAAGTTGCATCTCTTTTGCACTCTATCGTTTAAAACACTAATACCTTGTAAATATACAACATTTCAAATGGACACAACAAGTTCCATAAAGACTTTGGTGCGAGATCAAATGAGAAATGAGGAGTTGCGGATTCGAAGGGTTGTGAGGCACACAGCGAACTCAACAAAAACTTCGTAAGTCGGAAAGTTTTATTCCGTGATTTCCAAAGCTTCTGTTGAGTTCGCCCTGTACCTTATACTTAACTTGAAACGCATTTTGCTCTAAATGTAGACCGGCCCTCGTGGCGGAGTGTTTAGCACATCCCGCTACGACGCCAGGGGTACCTGATTTGAATCCCGACTTGGGCATGGATGATTGTGAGTGTCCATTCATTAATTCATCATGTCATCATTGACGCCCCTCTTCGCAAATTAGCCAAAAGTGGCACAAAAAGATGCGAAGTAAAATAAAGCAAATAAATAAATCAATACTCTAAATGTACGTTTCTTGAGATCGCCCTTCGTATTCGCAACGGCTCAAATGTTTGATTAGTCTCTTTTCATTCGGGAAACTCCCGTCTTGCGTATGTAGATACAAGGCCTCCAGAGGTTATAGCTAAGACACATTTATCACAATCAATTCTCTGAACTAAAACATAAGTAGTGATACTCCAATGCTTCCAGTAAAAAAATAATGGCTCTGGTACTTAAAGAATGAAGCGCCAGGAAAAGAATAATAACTTATACGAGACACTGGCCATGAAGGAACTGCCAACTGAGCCGGAGGGAATGGCTAATGAGGAAGGAATTCGGGGAGGATAGCCTAAAGATTGCAGCGAAACATCTGTCCGGACAGAGAACAACGAATGAATATAATAGAATGATTTCGTTTATTTTACTCCCCTTTTCTGCCTCATTTGGCTAATCGAGAAGAGGATGAATGATGATGAGATCAGATGACGAACCGAGAATTACAAACACATAAGGATATCACAACACGAGCCCCACAGAGGATTAAGCTGACTGCGAGTCCAGACGCCAGGCCCTTGTGCAGTGTAGGGCGTAGTATGTGTAAGTGAGCTGATATTTGGGTGCACTACGTGAACGAATGAATAAAAAGTGTCAGGAGTCTATTTTGTAGTGAAATACGTACATAATGGCGTTATTAGTTCCATGTGTGCTTAATAACGCCAAGAAGTTAAATGTAACCTGTAAATGAGAACCCTGGAAGCCAATGAACTACTCGCGTTCTTCTTGTGAAAATTATTCCATTTTTTTTCGGATTGATATAATGATGTGCAATTTTCAATTCTTTTCAGTAAATTAAGGTAGGAATCTATTTACCAGTGCTACTAAATAAATTCTTAAGAGTAACTGACTTAGAATTAATGTTACTTGGTTCAATTAGTAATTGAGTTATAGTAACTTGTTACAACTGGTGGTGTTTGAGGAGCAACCGTAAGTTACTTTTAGTTACTTTCTGATGGAAATTTTCCTGGAAACAAATTACGCAAAGTAAATTATCATTATTTCGAATAAAATAAATATATGAAGACTTATTTGAAATTAATTTATGTTTGTGGTACTTAATATAAGTCTGCATGTATTATTACAAAGAAATAATAAAATGTTTCTGTTGTTCTCTTATATGATCATTCTTTATATTTTATTCTCTCTATATATACATTACATATACATGCAAGAACTGTTGAAATTATCGAAGTGAATCCAATTTTCATATAGTAATGGATAACAAAAATGTCAATGTTCAACAAATATTGATTGAGAGTTCGTAAACGCTTTCTATTTAGATTTTGGAATATGTTTGCAAGTGTATATATGTATATATATATATGGTAACACTTTCTCTTATTAAGTAATTCTCATTATCGTTAATAAAAGCACAAATCAATTTTTCCATGAACATATATGTTACGTAGCTAATAAAGTAGAGTAATCACAAACACTTTACAAAATAATGTAACAAAGCAAACATATTTCGCGGAAAACTAGCAGCTTGCAATCAAGTTATTATTATTATTATTATTATTATTATTCCATTACATGAAATTGCTATTAAATTTTAAAAGCAACTTAATTTCAAAACTGTCACTTGACAACTTCCCCCTATGTGGTTGGTTTGTTGAGTTAGTGTTTTAAGTCCACTTTACGCACAGTAAGGCTAATCGGGACTGGATCTACTGGAATCCGAAACATTATGTGCCTCTACTGAATATCGAACCCGGGACCCCTTGATTACAAGGCAACGACGCTACCACTGCACCATCGGGGAGGCCTGCCCCTACGTGGTGACAGCACAATTCCTCCCATAACTAACCACCCTTTCAACTGCAACACGATGGACATGCGTTATGTTTTAAGTTTATTTAAATCCTGGGAATGACGAGCTGTAATAAAACATTGAAACTATAAATTTAGCATGCAACAGAGCTTAGGATATTCTACGAAAATCCTTTTGATATTAATATCCAGAAAAAAACACATTGGAATTGGAAACAGAGCAGCCAAGTATAGCTCTTGCCCCACTTTATCTTTTTTTTCAATTTAAAAATTTAAGTGACGTAAAATAACGCAAAAAGTTACTGTGGATAACATTACTTCTATTGCAAGAAGTCACTTTTACTTTTAAAAGTGGCTAGTTACAGTTTGAATTAATTCCTCAAAACTAACTGTTGTTACTTGTAGTTGAGTAACTAGTATGTAGTCACTTCCAAACACTCCTATTTAAGTCATTCCATGTCCAACCTTACATAATTTGATTCTTCTGAAGTTTTGCATGCTGGAAGGGTCTCCTTAGTAGGAAAGTACGCAAAATTGTAGATCCATATCGTTCTATTTTCCGAAATTACAGATGTGCAAAATGTGTAATTTTGACAATTTTTTAATCGTCTTATTAACTTTAAATTGCAATATTTTGGTAAACGTGACACCTATAGAAGTGATTCAGACGGTGTTGGAAAGGTCTTGAACTGCTCTTTCATACGATATAGTGCATGCCTATGTCAGGGTAACAAAACAATTGAAGGTGGTGTAAGGAAAATTTTGGTAGCCATTTTCTCAAAAACGGGTCTTTTATTTATTTTTCCCCCAAAAAATTATATGTCATACAACTGTGGCAAGTTTTAAAATGGAACGCCAATGGGATCTGAAGTTATGTTAGAAGTAGACCAACAGTGTCAAAAATGGATAGGTATCTCAAATATTGAATTTGATACTGAAATATTTTCATATACATACTATTTTTAGTTCACTTTATGGGTACTGATGAGTTAAACTGTACAATGTAAATTTTCAATTAAAAATTAAAAAGATTTTGCTGCAGTCAAAAAAAAAAAAAAACTGGTGTAAATATGAGAGTAAGAACGAATCCACTTGGAAAATACCTGTATATTTCTTGAAAAAGGGAAAATATGCTGAATATGACCGAAAATCCATCAAAATATGCTTTATCACGTAGAAATGGCCAAATGTGCCAAAATATGCCATTAAAAGGAACCTTAATTCAATTAGTTCCTTCACAATATGAATTTCTATATATTTAGGGAACACATCACTCTTACCAAACAAAAATTCTAATTCATAAATATACTAGGCTGGTAATTAGGGTATATTTAAAAGACGTTCTTAATTCTTTAGTTGATTCTTTCTACAATAATGATACGTTGGTTGTTTGCGAATATATTCAATTTAGAATGTATATTTTTGATTTGAAACATTTTTCAGCTTTGCATTCATATGGTGCATGGGTTTCCTAGCTGCATTTTATGTTTCCAATAAAAGTGTGGATGTAAATGAATATCTACGTATATTGTTCCATCTTAATTTTATATCACATCAAATATACAAAATAGGCAATCCAAAGTGTTCACATCATCAACACATAGAACCCACAATTGTGTGGTTTTTGCGTAAAATATTATCCGAAATTTTACTTGCCTACGCATAAGGCAAGAATGCATCCTGATCAACTACGTAAACGTAAACGTGCAACGGCTTCCAATTCGAACAAATACTACGAGTTGCTGAACAAATCTTGTATGATAATATTTATCTATCATCAAACATGTCAAATCAACCATCGGATATCCCTCATTTTCTTAATATCCTTGAACAAGAAATAACAAATAGAATTCACAACCTGCTTTTGCAACATTCCATAAAAATGAATTTTATTTTATCCTCACTTTACGTAAATTCACGCGATGAAAGAGGAAGATATAATGATCATGCCATAGTAAACTTTCTGCATCGTGATGACATCTCTCCATTAGAGCTCCATTTCCGGAGCACTTCAACAAAAGCATCAAAATGTTGAAGGTCGAGGGTCGGGATGTCCCTCTGCGGCACCGATCATGAACTTCGTTTAAAAATAGACAAACATGTGTTTTCGTGTAAACAGTTACATTGACTTACCTCCAGAAATAAAAAATAAGAATGCATATTGAATATACAAAATGTCGATAACAAATGTTTTCTCTGGTGCATCATTACACATTTTCATTCGGCTACACGTAATACACATGTGGCCGCGGTGGCTCAGTCGCTAACGCGTCTCACTACCATGCTAAAGGTCCCGGGTTCGATCCCCGGCCGGTTAAAATCCGGGAACTTTTCTAACGATGGAAGCGGCCCCGGCGCCCACCCAGCGTCGAATAACATGGGTACCTGGGGAAAACCGGGGGGGGGGGTAAAGGCGGTCAGGGGCGTGATGCTGATCACATCACCCCCACTCACGACCGGATCAAGAAAGTGTGGGGCGTTACCCCCACACCCCCTATACGCCTTCATGGCGTGGTGCTAAGCACAGGGGAGCACTTTACCTTTTTTTATTTACACGTAATACACATCGTGTCTCTCACCATGATCGCCCTGAGTATCAAGCTGAATTTTAAAAAGCATATCCAATGTTCAGTATGTTTTTCAGATATCCAAAATTTCGAAAAACAATACGAAGAAGACAAAGGACAACACAGAGCTGTGCATGTTTACAGCTACGATGAATATTGTAACATCTACGTACTTAGACATCCACCACAACGAGCTAATGCAAACATTATTAGATTGTTATATGTTACAAAGCAACAAGGCAAAAATTACTGCGAAAGTCAATAGAAGCAACACTATTGTCTCATACAAAATTTGGCAGGCTTAGTTGTAAGTCAAATTACCTAACATGGCCACAAAATTAAAATATGCGATCGACGCCTCTCTACATTTTATGCAAAAGGCATGAAAAGAAGCGAAGAGCAATTTGAGAAGAATGTGAAAAATTGCTTTCGATATCCTATAGTACCTTAACCATAAAAGTTAATTGTTATTCAGCATTGGTAGGGCATGTTTTTGTGATCTATGCTGATTTCGAAATCTACCTTACAGATCGAGAAGAGTCAAATTCAACATATATTTCTAAACACGTAGCTTGCAGTTTTGCTTTAAGAAGTGTATGTATGTACCTATGAACAAAATAGTCGAGAGACATATTTATATCGAGGAGAAGATGCTCCAAACATTTGATCGAAACTCTTCGTGAGTAAGCGAAAAGGATTGCTTCGTTCTTACATGGAGAAGACCTGATGAAAGATCTCACAACGGAACAGCAATGAAAGCATAATAAAGCTAGATATTGTGAATTTTGTAAGAAATGCTTTGATTCAAATTGCGACTAAGTTTGTCACGACAATCATTACACAGATTTTATTGCTATGCTTTGTAATGCATCTACAAACTTTATTTTCGTCCAGTATTTATTCAGAATTTGCAAAATTTTGATGCACATCTGTTAATCAAAGAACTTGTATGCGATAAAGAAAGAATGAATAACAAACAACGCAGCAAAGAAAAAAATATTTGCATAGAAAAGAATGTAAGATTAGAAAATGGAAAATTGGTTACTCTCAGGTTTCTGGATTCTTACAAGTTTCTATCAAGCAACTTGGCTACTCTAGTAAATCAATTAGAAAGCAACGAATAAGTACACACAATGCAACATTTCGATAGTAAACATTTATCATTGTTACAAAATGTATAGCGTTACGAATATATAAACAATTTTGCTAAATTCGAGGAGAGACAGTTGAGATCACGAGATAAATTCTACATTCGTCTTCAAGATAGCGAATACAATGAAGAAGATTACAAACGTGCTAACAAGATTTGGAACACATTGAATTGTAACACCATGGGCGGTAATAATAATATCTATATAACTCTGAGTAAGATCTTACTAGCAGATGTGTTTGAAGCTTTTCGAAGACGTTGCTTTCACACATACGGTTCAGATCCTCTGTACATTTTTACACCACATTTTTCATGGCAAACGATGTTGAAATATACTGAAGCTGAAATCGAACTCCTTACTGATGTTGACAAACTCTTGTTTATCGAAAATGGAATACGAAGTGAAATTGTTCAATGTGTTCTTCGGTATGCACAAGCGAACAATCCTTATGTACCTAATTACGATGATGGCAAACTTTCGAAACACATACTTTACAGTGATATGAATAATCACAGGGGAACAAGATTTTTGATGTATTGATACCAGCATTTATTCTAACCTAACTTCGGTGTGCTGATTTCAGATCTGAGGTTAGTTTTTCTCTGTAAGCTCTAGTTTTCTTGCAATTCAAAATTTGATTTTTCACTTTGATATCCACTTTTCAAAATGCAATTCAACACAATAAAGTTGGGGACCATAGTGGATACCTTCTTGGCGAGTATCTACTTAATTTATTCATAAGCGCGCGTTCACAATATGTATTACAGTTTGAAAATACGGGTACATGAAAGCACTTTTTGGAGTATTAAAGATGTATTCAATATAATAAAATATGACTATGAATTTAAGGCTTTTTAAAAGGAAAATAACACATATCTCTACGTGTATACGGAAGGCAATATAGGAAATTTTATATGGATGGCACTCAAAGTTCAAATAGGTTCTATTCAAGCAAGAATTTCCATCTGTAGCTCTTGCTCTGTGAACTTGCTCGGAGCAATCTCGCTGGCAACTCTAAAATCCCATTATATTCTTGTCCCGTCGCCTTTGACATGCTCTTTTATGTCATTATGTTCTCGTAAATTTACTGATTGACCAACTGGAACTGATCCACAAACATTCCAATTGTGCAAGAGAACACACATTATACTGTGCTTTGAGCTATCGAGAAACAATCACCATTTTTGGGACTATACGATGTAAGACGTGATTGGGTGAGAAGACCTGGGATATCATGGCAGTAAACAGAGTGCTTGTCTTCTGAAAAGAAGTCCACAAAAATCCGCTCTTTTTTTGGAAATATGACACTCTTTCTTAACACTTCAGTATATTTTTTCTTGCAGCCTCGGTGCTAATAACTCAGCTGCTTTCTTATGTCTAAGTGAAGAAGCAATGATCCGATACGAAAAACCGAAAAGAAGGTGTTTTGGAGCCTCACTGATGACGTGGTGGGAACGTTGTGGCCTTTTTATCAAGTGGTCCTGAGTTCGATACCCTGTGGAGGCATATAGTGGTCGCATTCCACTATAAACTGCCGGTCCAGTCCCGATTACTCTTTCTATACATAAAGTGAACTTAAAACACACTTAATGAATCAATTATATGTGTTTTAGTGCCTGGTTATGATAAATCTAAGCGTCGTTGTCCACCTATTCCCTATGTAAATACAAATGGGTGTCCGTTTTTTCAAAAGTAAAAGTTCCAAATTGCATGATAACTATAGCATATACGAAACGACCGGTTTCTTATCTAATATCAGCGTTGAAAAATTACATAGAGACATTTGAAAAATCAAATGCAACAGAAAATTAGGAAAGAAAGAAGTTCCTCTGTGATAATCTTTACGGGTATTATATGACACGAACACTCCCTATCGGCAATTACGAGTGGATGACTTCTGAAGAACGCAATAGAAAGAATTTTTGAAATGCTCTTAAGATCATCCACAAGGCTGTGAAACAAAATTCATGCTCACATTCGAAACTCGAAAAAATTATGTAATGTATTAACGACTTCTCCAATATTATCTACAGCAGGGTTTGGAGCTTATGAAAGTACACAAGAGGATTAAAAATATGTCAAGGATATGGTTAGCACAATAAATCGACAAAAACACAGCATGTCGCATGCAAGATAGCTCAAAGCAGAGAAATATTTTTATAAATTATTAAGTAGTGCAATATATGGTAAATTGATTGAAAATAAAAATAAGCTAAATAGAATAAAATGCAATTTGGTATCGGATCCGAGAAAGCAGTTGAAACCCATTGCTGATTCTACTTACAAACGTTTCACTTGCGTTACCGGAAATCTATCTTTCATTGAAAGAGCCAATACATCTGTAATATGCAATACACCTATCGCTGTGGGTGTTGCTATTCTTGAATTGTCCAAACTTTCAATGTATCAATTTCATTACGATATCATGAAGGCAAAATATAAAGAAAATATTTAGATTGTATACATGGAAACAGACTCATTTTTCTACGTGATAAAAACGTATGATTTATACGAAGATCTTGGAACAATGAAATAGCATTCTGACTTTAGCAACTATAAACCAGACCATCCATTATTTAGCATTGAAAATAAATTTAAATTTGGTAAGATGAAAGATGAGGCACCAGGTCGAATTATAACAGAATTTGCTGCACTCAGAGCTAAAATGTACTGCATCAGAATGCATAATGAGAAAGAAACTAAAAATGTCCCAAGGAGTAAATCGTACATGTACTGCTAAACTTACAATACAAGATTACAAACGTTGCCTTTTTTAAGGCAAATCGAAAATGATGACTGAATATCGCATTACTAGCGAGCTACATCACTTGCATACCACAGTCATGAATTAGTTGGCACTTGACAGAAACGATAATCAATTTCGAAGACTGAATTGTAATATTCGTAAACTGCTCGCCATTAAAAAAATGCAACACCCACAAGGAGTAATCGGAATCGGACGAAATGTGCACAGTGTGTGGAGGAGAGGGGCAGAAGGAAATGATTAGGTGTTCAAGGCCGTCATGCGTCACGTGCGCCTGCCACGCCATCTGGTAAGTGGTACAGACGGGATCAAATGAAATGTATTTCCCTTTTCCTGCCAACTCAGAAGCGAGTTGGAAACTCTTCATTGCTCCTGTATAGAAAAGAAAGTGGGGGAGGGCAGTAGCAGACAAGGCCAGCACGCAAACTTGTTTCCAGTAAGCTTTCTTTAGAGTCTTGGCAGTTTGTGGAAGGATTTTGTGTACCTATCCACCGCCTCTCTGCCTCTCTCTCTCTCTCTCTCTCTCTCCTTCTCTCTCTCTCTCTCTCTCTCCTTCTCTCTCTCTCTCTCTCTCCCCTTGTGTTTCTGTGTGTATGCATGTGTGTGCACGCGCGCCGACACCTGTTTCATTTTAAGTTTGACGTATTTTATTGCATTGACTAATTGCTGTTGTGACTGGGTATGAACCAGGTTAGCGATGGAGACATAATGAAGGAGCAAAAATACAAAAATTCATGGCATGAGTAGTTAGTTGGTAGTAAAGGTAAGGTAAATTTCGTCACCCGTATAGAACCGTGCCATGAAGGCACATTTAGGGGAGGTGGCAGTAGGGCGCCGCATATTCTCGAGTTCGGCCATTTTGGAGGTCAATGATCAGCATCACGCTCCAGCCGTTTTTACTCCCCAGGGATGTAGTAGAAACGAGAAAATAAAAATGTTCTACATTTCGCGTATGTGACAGTATTCTTTGGATATTGTCTTAGAAGTGTCTGTTAACATCCTAACCCGCAATTTTGTTTAAGGATAAAACTGGCTGAAGGCCGCGAGTGTTCCTGAGAAGTAATGAGCATATCACATAATGCGCAATAGTTTGGCTCGCGTTTTTCGAGATAATAATAATAATAATAATAATGAACAAAATATACAAATCAATTCTACAAATACTTACGTCATTGTGACCATGGAGTGCATTTTGCACACTAACGAGGATCTGGCGTCTAGACATAAGGTCAGTATAATGGTCTGTGGGGTTTGGACTGTGTCCTATCCATCCATCTACGTTTGTAGCTGTCCTTTCACAACTTTCATCTTAACACACCTTCCATTACCCAAAAGTGGAAGAAAAGCGAAATAAAATGAATAAATCAATCGGTTATTGTGTCCCTGCGTTTTTTCAATTTATCACCATGACCGAAAATTAATGTTTCACTGATGTAATGCATCACTATAATCATGTGAATTATTTTCCGTCATCACAGTGTGCTTAATCATTCTTTAAAGCATAGACTCTAACGCTGTTGTCCTTAGTGTAATTCATCTTATTGTGTGGAAGTTTTGATGTAGGCAAAGGAATGGTTAAGAATAAATCTCAATCGATTTTTCGAAATTTAAAATATAATAACTCCGAGGTGACGCATATTAACTGGTCTCAGTTCGATGTCAAAGAACGATTTTTCCTATACATTAAAAAGAATTCCGGCCTCCGTGGTAGAGTGGTTAGCACAGCTTGCTTAATGACCGGTATTGGCATTGTGTTCATTGTGAGTGTCGCTTGATTAATTTCATCATTTCATCGACCATCCTCATCGTCGCGTTTAGCCAAAAGTGGCACCAGAAGCGAATTAAAATAAAGCAAATCAATCAATCAATAGAACATAGGGTCTCCAGTTTCATAGAGCAGTATGCAAAGCACTCGGTCATGGAGGCCCTCAAAATTGAAATAATAATTGCAACAGAAAACCTGATATTAGAGTATTTTAAGAGTTTAGGCATATTAAAAATTCACGTCAACCAACAACAATTTCACCTGTATTGTGTGATATACGGTTCTGCCCTAACAATTGATTGATTTGCTCTTATTTCACTTCGCTTTTTGTGCCACTTTTGGCAAATTTGCGAAGATGGGGAAGAGTCATGATATAATGAAATTGATTTATGAACACTCAGAAACATCCATGCCCTGGCCGGGATTCAAACCCGGGACACCTGGTCTTGTGTATGGGACCGGTGGCCATCCACCGTCGTGAGAAAATTGGGGAGCTACAAATGAGTAGCGTGACGCGGTGACGGAAACCTTTGAAGGCTTATCTTGCTGGCCACACGTCAGCCCATAATTCCCACCTCGGCAGGTGGAAGTGAGGCCGGCAGTCGATAGGTAGGACCTTGCCCTCACGGACTGTTGCGCCACGGGTTATTATTATTATTAACATCTTCAAATAAAGCTTTAAAGTTATATATTACCGTATTTCATCGCATAATCGTCTCACCCTGTTATTCAATCCAGAGAGAGAGAGAGAGAGAGAGAGAGAGAGAGAGAGGCAGAGAGGCGGTGGATAGGAACACAAAATCCTTCCACAAACTGCCAAGACTCTAAAGAAAGCTTGCTGGAAACAAGTTTGCGTGTTGACCTTGTCTGCTACTGCCCTCCCCCACTTTCTTATCTATACAGGAGCAATGAAGAGTTTCCAACTCACTTCTGAGTTGGTAGGAAAAGGGAAGTACATTTCATTTGATCCCGTCTGTACCTGTAGCAGGTCAGATAGGTGCAGAAGAGCAGTGAAAGTGCATGGTCGTGAGTGTAGTGTGTTAAAATCGGTCAGCAATGCCACGTCGTCGAATACGGCAGCGATTCCAGCAGGTTTCCCAGTTCGATCGCGGCCGAATTGTTGCATACCGTGAATGCGAATTATCCTACCGTGAGATCGGTGCCCGTGTAGGACGGAATGCATCCACAGTGATCCGTGTATGGAACCAGTGGGTCCAAGAAGGCACTGTAGAGCAGTAGCGGCTCGTGCCTAAAATAACAGGTGAAGAAGTATATTTATAGGCAATGAAAACAAATAGTAAGTGCCAGTGCCCCCCCCCAATTTAAAACGCCTTTTTTGTCTTCATCCGTCCATCTGGAAAATGGTGTCTGCAACAAATTACACACTAAGTCATTTACTGGGTTCATTGTAGAAACCACAGCTCAACACATGAACACAACACACGATAGGAAACGCGAAACACACACGCGGAACAAGATCTCGCGAGAACGCGAAGATTTTGCCACAAGCACTGGATGCGATGTTTTCTCCGACGAGAGAACTGATTCACGTAGAGGGCGACACCATGTTCAAGGCCAACGCTAGGTGACGTCACCGTTGCCATGACAACCGGCTAAGTCTTCCGCAACCTAGCGGTGTTTGCTCTTGGGTTGGGACGAACTCAATACGTGCGTAGCGCCGAGCGGCGTGTTATTTGAGTATTATCGTGTGCGTTCTGCTGGGAAATAGTTTAATTTAATAAGCAAATGAAAAATGTCAATATTAATTTGAAAATTAGGTGAAAACATCTGCACTTGTTGCACTTGGCCAGCCGCCACTGCTGTAGAGCGACGTAGAGGTTCACAACGTCCGCGTCGGACGACGGAACGAGAGGACAGACGTCTGATACGCATGGCCCTTACAGACAGAACGGCCTCGTCAACGAGGATTGCGCATGAAGTACGGGATGTTTTGCAACGTCCAGTGTCCCCACGAACCGTGCTTCGTCGTTTGGCGAACCGGGGAATTTTTTCCCGGCGCCCACTGTTGCGGATTCCTCTGACGCTAGAGCATAGGCGTTTGCGTCTGAGATGGTCCCAAGACCGTCGTGCATGGATGGCGGAGTGGAATGCTGTAGTATTCTCTGATGAATCCCGCTTCTGTATACAACATCATGATGGACGTACACGCGTGTGGCGGCACCGTGGCACTAGGCTTCATGACGCCTGCATCATGCATCATCACACAGGGCCTTCATTGGGTATCATGGTATGGGGTGCCATCGACATAGGTGTTCGTTCGCGTCTTGTACGCATTCAAGGGACATTGAACAGCCAACGGTACATCACACAGATTATCACCCCTGTTGCTGTCCCATTAATCCATGCACTGCATAATGCCACTTTTCAACAGGATAACGCGCGCCCCCATGTTGCAAGGAATGTCCTCGCATTTATGGAAGCTAACCACATGCCCCTGCTTCCTTGGCCAGCACGTTCGCCGGATATGTCGCCAATTGAACATGTCTGGTCCATGGTGGGTCGCCGGCTGTTCCAACTCAGGTTTCCGGCACGTAATGTTGAAGACCTTTGGCACCGCGTGGAAGCCGCTTGGGACGCCATACCGCAAGCAGACATCGATAGACTCATTCTGTCCATGCCTCGCCGTGTTGCAGCAGTTATTGCCGCCCGTGGAGGCTGTACACGCTACTAGCTCCTTGGGGTTATGCAACCATGTTCTACGTGTCACTCTCGACCCTGTGGCCGAGTGGTTAGCACATCGCGCTGCGACGCCAAGGGTCCCGGGTTCGAATCCCGGCTGAGAGTATCCACATAGAACATAGACACGAACGATAACAAGAAATTCGGCATTCCTATTCATTTACATAGTAAACTGGAAAAGTGTTTGTGCTACACCCCCACTATAGAATCTAGAGTTCTTCTCCCTACATCACGAAACTCGGCTGAGAGCATCCATATAGAACATAGACACGAACGATAACAAGAAATTCGGCATTCCTATTCATTTTCATAGTAAACTGGAAAAGTGTTTGTGCAACACCCCCACTCTAGAATCTAGAGTCTTTCTCCCAACATCACGAAACTCGGCTGAGAGCATCCACATAGACCATAAACACGAACGATAACAAGAAATTCGGCATTCCTATTCATTTACATAGTAAACTGGAAAAGTGTTTGTGCTACACCCCCACTCTAGAATCTAGAGTTTTTCTCCCTACATCACGAAACTCGGCTGAGAGCATCCATATAGAACGTAGTCACGAACGATAACAAGAAATTCGGCATTCCTATTAATTTACATAGTAAACTGGAAAAGTGTTTGTGCTACACCCCCACTATAGAATCTAGAGTTTTTCTGCCAACATCACGAAACTCGGCTGAGAGCATCCACATAGACCATAAACACGAACGATAACAAGAAATTCGGCATTCCTATTCATTTACATAGTAAACTGGAAAAGTGTTTGTGCTACACCCCCACTCTAGAATCTAGAGTTTTTCTCCCTACATCACGAAACTCGGCTGAGAGCATCCATATGGAACGTAGTCACGAACGATAACAAGAAATTCGGCATTCCTATTCATTTACATAGTAAACTGGAAAAGTATTTGTGTTACACCCCCACTCTAGAATCTAGAGTTTTTCTGCCAACATCACGAAACTCGGCTGAGAGCATCCACATAGACCATAGACAGGAACGATAACAGGAAAGTCGGCATTCCTATTCATTTACATAGTAAACTGGAAAAGTGTTTGTGCTACATCCCCACTATAGAATCTAGAGTCTTTCTCCCAACATCACGAAACTCGGCTGAGAGCATCCACATAGACCATAGACAGGAACGATAACAAGAAAGTCGGCATTCCTATTCATTTACATAGGAAACTGGAAAAGTGTTTGTGCTACACCCCCACTATAGAATCTAGAGTTTTTGTCCGAACATCACGAAACTCGGCTGAGATCATCCACATAGACCATAGACACGAGCGATAACAAGAAATTCGGCATTCCTATTCATTTACATAGTAAACTGGAAAAGTGTTTGTGCTACACCTCCACTATAGAATCTAGAGTTTTTGTCCGAACATCACGAAACTCGGCTGAGAGCATCCACATAGACCATAGACACGAACGATAACAAAAAATTCGGCATTCCTATTCATTTTCATAGTAAACTGGAAAAGTGTTTGTGCTACACCCCCACTCTAGAATCTAGACTTTTTCTCCCAACATCACGAAACTCGGCTGAGAGCATCCACATAGACCATAGACACGAACGATAACAAGAAATTCGGCATTCCTATTCATTTACATAGTAAACAGGAAAAGTGTTTGTGCTACACCCCCACTATAGAATCTAGAGTTTTTGTCCGAACATCACGAACCTCGGCTGAGAGCATCCACATAGACCATAGACACGAATGATAACAAGAAATTCGGCATTCCTATTCATTTACATAGTAAACAGGAAAAGTGTTTGTGCTACACCCCCACTATAGAATCTAGAGTTTTTGTCCGAACATCACGAACCTCGGCTGAGAGCATCCACATAGACCATACACAAGAACGATAACAAGAAATTCGGCATTCCTATTCTTTTACATAGTAAACTGGAAAAGTGTTTGTGCAACACCCCCACTCTAGAATCTAGTGTTTTTCTCCCAACATCACGAAACTCGGCTGAGAGCATCCACATAGACCATACACACGAACGATAACAAGAAATTCGGCATTGCTATTCATTTACATAGTAAACTGGAAAAGTGTTTGTGCTACACCCCCACTCTAGAATCTAGAGTTTTTCTCCCAACATCACGAAACTCGGCTGAGAGTATCCACATAGACCATAGACACGAACGATAACAAGAAATTCGGCATTCCTATTCACTTACATAGTAAACTGGAAAAGTGTTTGTGCTACACCCCCACTCTAGAATCTAGATTTTTTTGTCCGAAAATCACGAAACTCGGCTGAGAGCATCCACATAGACCATAGACACGAACGATAACAAGAAATTCGGCATTCCTATTCATTTACATAGTAATCTGGAAAAGTGTTTGTGCTACACCTCCACTCTAGAATCTAAAGCTTTTCTCCCAACATCACGAAACTCGACTGAGAGCATCCACATAGACCATACACACGAACGATAACAAGAAATTCGGCATTCATATTCACTTACATATTAAACTGGAAAAGTGTTTGTGCTACACCCCCACTCTAGAATCGAGAGTTTTTCTCCCATCATCACGAAACTCGGCTGAGAGCATCCACATAGACCATAGACACGAACGATAACAAGAAAGTCGGCATTCCTTTTCATTTACATAGTAAACTGGAAAAGTGTTTGTGCTACACCCCCACTCTAGAATCTAGAATTTTTGTCCGAAAATCACGAAACTCGGCTGACAGCATCCACATAGACCATAGACACGAACGATAACAAGAAATTCGGCATTTCTATTCATTTTCATTTTAAACTGGAAAAGTGTTTGTGCTACACTCCCACTCTAGAATCTAGAGTTTTTCTCCCAACATCACGAAATTCGGCTGAGAGCATCCACATAGACCATAGACACGAACGATAACAAGAAATTCGGCATTCCTATTCATTTACATAGTAAACTGGAAAAGTGTTTGTGCTACACCCCCACTCTAGAATCTAGACTTTTTCTCCCAACATCACGAAATTCGGCTGAGAGCATCCACATAGACCATAGACACGAACGATAACAAGAAATTTTGCATTCCTATTCATTTACATAGTAAACTGGAAAAGTGTTTGTGCTACACCCCCACTATAGAATCTATGGTTTTTGTCCGAACATCACGAACCTTGGCTGAGAACATCCACATAGACCATACACACAAACGATAACAAGAAATTCGGCATTCCTATTCATTTACATAGTAAACTGGAAAAGTGTTTGTGCTACACCCCCACTATAGAATCTAGAGTTTTTGTCCGAACATCACGAAACTCGGCTGAGAGCATCCACATAGGCCATAGACACGAACGATAACAAGAAACTCTCCATTCCTATTCATTTACATAGTAAACTGGAAAAGAATGTGTGCTACACCCCCACTCTATAATCGGGAGCGTTTGTCCGAACAACTCGAAACTCGGCTGAGAGCATTCCTATAGACGATAGACACAAAAGATAACAAGAAATTCTAGATTGGTATTTATTTTGATGGTAAATTGTAGGAAACGTACCCCTGAAAAATACTGAATAGTTAGTGTTATGGTCAAGAATAGTTCTCTGTTGGAATGATTTGATTGAAAGTTATCCAGACTGATACAGCCCGATAGTGCATGTGACTGTAATGCACATTTCTCAGTAATTTTCATTGCTTTATGTCGCTAAAACACAACTGACAATTTTAATAGAAAACTCTTGGATTGAACCTTTCTTAATACGTGGGCAGATCGGAAAGTAACGCACAATAATTTTTTTCGCAAAAAGTTTAATATGTAACAAAAACCAAACAAATCACAAATGAACTGACATCTTTGACATACTTTTCTACATAGTCACCAAGTTTCTCAACACATTTCTCCCATCGTGGTACCAGTTTCAATATGCCCTGTTCGTAGAAGTCCGTTTGGTTGGAGTTTAGCCATCTGCGGACTGCTGATTTCACTTCCGCATCTGTTGCAAAGTGTTGGCCGGCCAGGAATTCCATCTTGGGACCAAACAGAGGAAAGTCCGATGGTGCCAGGTCCGGACTGAATGGTGGATGCTGGAGCACCTCCCACCCAAATTCGGTGAGTTTCTCACGAACAGGAGCAGCAACATGGGGACGGGCATTTTCACGAAGAAGTTTGACACCATCAGCATGAATGTTGCGGCGTTTGTCACGAAGGGCACGACGCAACTTAACCAAAGTTTTAATGTAGACTGCAGCATTCACAGTGGTCCCGTGTTCAGCAAAGTCCACCAATAACACACAAAACATGTCGTCCCAGAACACTGTCACAAGCACTTTCCTAGCAGATTGAGTCACTTTGAATTTTTTTCGTACTGGGGAACCAGCATGTTTCTACTCCATAGATTCTTGCTTGGTTTCGGGCGTGTAGTGGTACGCCCACGACTCATCACCAGTGACGATTCCTTTCAGAAAGTCATGCCCTTCTGCGGCGTAACGCGTTAAGTGATCCATGCTTGTCATCATTCGCTGGCCCTTGTGGTGGTCTGTCAGGATCTTAGGCACCCAGCGAGCACTAACTTTACGGAATTTCAACGTGTCATGAACAATGTGGTACACCTTACCATAGGAAATGTTGAACGTATGCGTTGAACGTAAGGTTCGCAGGTGCACACGCCGGTCGTTCACAATTACTGCCTCAATGGCGCGGATATTCTGCGGAGTTGAAGATGTAACCGGCCGCCCGGAGCGTGGCGAATCACTAAGGTTCACACGGCCCTCTTGAAAGAATGCACACCACCTGCAGACATTGCTACGGTCCAGACAGTCGTCCCCACGCATGTCCCTGTGAATTTCACTCGGTGTATGGTCTTTGGCTCACAAAAATCGAACCACACTTTGCTGCTCTTCACACGTGGACGACAGTAACATGCGCGCCATGTTTGTTTCGTAATTCAGGCTTCTCTCGCTAGAGCTGCAGAGGGGAAAAAATACCCTCTGTGGTGCAAACTTCAAACTTTCTCGTCGTACAATTTCAGCATTCCAGCTGCAATATCTGGGGAGAAAAAAAATATTGTGCGTTACTTTCCGATCTGCCTAGTATATATATATTGAAGCAGTCAAACGGGAAGATTTAAAATATTCACGAAAAATAGAGAGAGGAAATATTATTTATTTTTTAAACATCAATGTGCTGTACATGACTGGAAATTACTATTCTACCTGAAAAATGTTCATTTTTTTAATATTGTGTCAGTAAGATGGCGTCGTTGGTGTTGCACACATTGTCGGAGTCTTGGAGTAAATCCGACCATGACATCAATGTATTGCAGTTGAATTAGAATGACATTATTTTGTTTGAATTCTTGTTTTAAGTGAGCTTGATGCAGATAGGCTAGTCGGGACTGAAATTTACAATATAAAGTGGGATCTGAACCACTGTGCAATCGGCCTCCACTCATTCCAGTTTACATGGTGATACCACTATGTCATCGGTTGGGTGGAATTCTTTTGAAATAGTACATAAAATGCTGGTATAGTGTCAGACCACAATGAAACAATTTTAACTTCCATGAACTTGAATTGTTTGTTTGTTTAGAATATAACTACACACACATAGCCCTCCTTTAGAATATATTCTTCAACGAGATTGAAATGTTTCAAGCAGAAAATAATGTATCCCTCCTTCTAGGGTAAAATAAACAAATTTTGTATCCTCATAGCCAAATCAAAGAGTAAATGAAATTGCAGGTCTACGCATAGAAAAATACCATCCTTAGTTGTTCCCATTTGTTCATACATTTTCACTTAAAACTGTTGTGGCTAAACTGACTGATTGACCACCACAGATGCAATCTTTGAGTCCTGATGTTAGCACGGGTGTTTCCTTGAGGTGTTAGCAAATTTTCCTACTTTACATTTCATTATCAATCATCACAATTACCTTGCAGATGCAGCAGAAGCAGAAAATTATAATAAGTGCAAATTCCTTTCTTTCATAACTGGTTTGTGGTGAACCCTTTCACACTTCCCACGCTAGCAAGTGCTCGACAATGAGAAGTGAGGAAAAGCAAATCAAGCGAATAGAACTTAGAAGAGAAGTGCTTACTGAGACAATGCTGTCACAGTGTAGTCTAATTCCTTGTGTTTTGTTGAAGAAATTTATTTTGTAAGGAAGGTGTTATCTTAATCCTGAAGGTTCAGGGTTCAACTACCAAAGAGTACTAGCACAGCTACTCCTTGTTTATCTTCGCAGCAAAAGAATGATAGCTGGTAATTTGAAAGTACACAGTACAGTACCAGTACCATAACTACTAAGAAGTGTTTATTAATTGTTTATGAATATAGTCACTGGTACTATATACCTACTTTTGGGCCACCCTGTATATAAAAATTACATATTAAAAAACAATAAATAAGTATTACAAGACACAGAAATTATATATTAAAAATACAATACATAAGGATTACAAGACCCAGGAATTACACATGAAAAGAAAGACAAAGAAGAAAACTTCAACACCCTGCAACAATATTCAATCAAAAATCTTCACACGGTGCATCATATCCATGAAGAAGCCTGAAAGGAAGAGCATATTAATATGGCCACAGGACATTCTGTAATACAATTAAATGTTCAAAATCATTCAAATTACTGTTGTCTATAAAGGAGTTTCTATTCAAATACTTTAAAATAGGGCATCGGTATCGGAAGTTAACAGTGGTATTGGAAAGTATTGATTGGAATTCACTGACACATTCCTTCCCGGCATACTAGTCTTTCACGGAGTTCACAAAAGTACCGTTTGACATTTTCAAAGTTTAATTATCTTGGAAATCATGCAAAATTATAACTTCCTCTATCTTTCGTACAAATTATGAAAGAAAAACTATTTTTATTCCATAACATCTACTTTTAATACTCTCATGTAATTCTTGAATATTCTAAAGGAAATTTATTGGTAAATTCATGCACATAATTGGAGAAGATTAATTACTGAATATTTTGAACAAATTTCAATTACTTCAATTTTCAAGTATCGACATCAGAGGGAATCGGTAGAGTATCGGCATCTGCTCTGCACTATTTTAAAACAATTAAAATGCAGAACTATGAAGTATTTATTTCCTGTGTGATACATATGTTATGACAGAGAGTGCTTGTTTTAGTCTTCTTTCTCTACTTTCTGAATTATGTTAAATAAAAATCTTCACACTTAATAAAATGGCATTTATCAATATAGGTTTTAATATTTACATGCTTGAAAACAATTAATTCAATTTCCTAAGAAAATTTGCTTGTTGGGCAATACATATTTACCCAGCATGACCCCTTGCATACAATCAGGTTAGAAAAGGTCTGACAAATACCCTTAGTAATAAAATATATATTCTATTCCACTGACTCACTATGTTTTACAGGTCAGTGGGAATCAGGGAAATCTGGATAAATTAACAAACTACGTAAATGCAAATATAAATTAGGAAAGTGCCTCTTATTCTTTTTTTGAAATTCGAAATACAACAGGTCCGCATAAGGAAAATTCGCCTACAGGCTGGCTTCTATTTGTGATACCCATTGTACAGATGAAGACATGTTCTTCAGCTGCAAAAAAACAAAAACCATATTAAAGTAAAAATGGTGGTAGGAAAATGTTTATTGACAACCACAATAAAATGTACTATTGAAGGAAAATGAAGGGCAAGTGCATCATCAAAAATGATATATGCTAGGACTTGTATCATCCTTACAGAATAATTAAAGGAACAAGAATGGAAAATATGGATGAAATAATGTTGCACTGCAATACTTTAAAGTAGAAAGACATTACTAAAATTCAAGTGATACTAAAGCTGGATATGTGGAAGTGAAGATAAATTTTGGAAAGGAAATTAATTGTAGCCATTTTATGTTGTAAGCGTGGAATGAAACAGTGGGGAAAAGAAATGTAAAATGCATTATCACACACCACTGACACACTGGGATTTTTGTCATCTTTTGCAAAGCAACAAAAGCACAGTAAAAATGAAACTAATATATTAATAACAATAAATAAATATCACTGGATAAAGAAGGCAAAAAATACAAAAATGAAAACTTACTGGGGATTGAAATTTGCACACACTTAACATTTCAGAAGGAATAGTATAAGGAAACATCCAAAGTGTGCCAATTGGAAACACCACACAGACACCCAAAGTCAACCAACAATGCACATAGAATATATAAAAATATGTAATATTAAATACATAATATAAAAATATATAGTATAAAAATATAATATAAAAATATAGAATCTTAAATATAATAAAAATATATAATATAAACTATAATAAACTATATACTATAATAAAAATATATAATATAAACTATAATAAACTATATAATATAATAAAAATATATAATATAAAATATGAGATATAAATATAAAACAAACATAAATATTCATAATGGGAATTACTATACAAGGCACAAATAGAAATAATTTTTGGTCTTGGAGAAAATGTCAAGCTACTTAGAAAGTGGAGGTTTGCTCCTTGGGCCATCTAAATGGAATTCCCTTCACATCAAAAACAGTGTAATCGATGCCCAGGCACTGTTTATGATACCATTTCCCACATTTGTTCTTGGAACATTTCACTATTATTTCTGTGTGACTGTACATGCTTTTACCGTGTGTGTATGGTTGCAGGCAAATGAAGTGCAGGTCAAATTGTTCTTCACGCTCAACAGTCCTCCTGGGCTGTTCTACACTTGCTGGGAACTCTTGCATTTTTCCTGAAATTATGCATTGCAGCAAATGTTGCCTCGTCAACTTCTCATCATAGGGAACTGCAGTCATATCCAATTGGGCTGCTACAGGAAAAGCATTAGCAATTGCAAACAAGGCACAATTGTTAATACCTCCCGCCTGCAGCTGACTCGGTTTTGTAACAACCGTTAATCTGCTAGAATCGCACTTGACAATATTGCCCACCTGATGGAGAGCATCAACTAGTATCCTTTGGTCAAGAGAATTGTACACATGTATAGTATGTGAAGGTGCATTAATATTTGTCACTGTGATCCAATGTCTAAAAGATCCACAGTGTAAAATCTGCACAAATTTATCTGTAGAACAAACCGGCAGCTGAAACTGCAAACATTGACCTATAACAGAATCTTGCAAGCTTTGATTTGTAGGAAGCGATCTCTAATCAACTTTTGTGCAGCATTCACGATCCTATCATTCACCATGAGCCCTTCACCTAAAAGTTCCAACCTGTTACTTTCCATCAGGTCAAGGTGAGCAATCCACATAGGTGACGCTTGATCGTTTTTCGTAACACCTGAAATTTTTGAAAGCCCTTGGTCATGAACTAAGCTGTCTTGAGGTAGAACAGGCTTTTGATAAGAGTAGTATAATAAGTACTTTTCAAAATAACACTTGGTACGAGGCCTATTATTTTTATTAATTTAAGCACAATGCTAAACATATTTTGATGATGTTTTTGTCGATTTTATACTATTGCAAATCTGTGATTTTTTAATTCACACTTGGTACGAGTGTCGAGGCCTATTGTTTTCATTAATTTAACCACAGTGGTAAACATATTTTGATGATGTTTTTGTTGATTTTATACTATTGCAACTCTGTGACTTTTTCACCTCACACTTGGTACGAGTGTCATAATTTCTTACGAGTTAAATTACGTAACATTACATAATATTGTGGTGTCCCCTATATTAATTTCGCTTTATTGTATTTTTATAAGGGTAAACTATTGCATCATGCTTATGCAACAGGTTATTACATAACATCACGCAACATTACAATGGCACAGAAGGTAACTTGTTGCATCATGTTTATGCAACAGGTTATTACGTAATATTATGATGACTTGTATCTGACGTGGTGTCTTCTGTTTTTCAACATGGTTTTGCGCTTAGGCTACTTAAAGAGTTTTCGCATTACAGATTAGTCAGTATTGTGAGAGTGTTTGAAGAGTACGGAGGTGTTGTTGCAGTGCTCCTCATTTTTTGATAAGAGCTAAGTTTTAACTTATTTTAAAGCTACATACTACTTATTATTTCAAGTTTAAAGGTGTTTCAAGTGTTTTTTTTATATAGTAAATTTGATCAGATTTAGCTTTGATGTGATTGGATGTTATTTGTTGTCTTCGGAAAAATTCTATATAAATAACGTAGCTAAAAATTTTATCGTAATTATTAATTATTTTTTTATACTTAGTACAAATATTTATTTTATTTTGAAGGTGATTTAAGTGGTTTTTTCACATAGATTGAATTTTGACTTAATTGTGCCTTTTGTTTTTTTGTATTTTCACGAGAAAATTTATATATAAATACCTGAGCTGAAAAATTCTATTATAAATATAACTATTGTTTTATAAGTTACATTCTATCAATTATTGTAATTATCTCATTGAATTTTGAGTCGATTGTGCGTCTTATTGCTATTTACTTATTTTTTTCGATTTGCGTTTTCTCTAGAAAAGCATATTAAAAAATGCTATTTACCAAGTTCATCAAATGTGCTATTTGTGGGAAATTAATCTCCAAAACTAATATTAGCAAGCATAGGGCACACCCCCTATACGCCTTCATGCGTGGTGCTAAGCACACTTTTTTATAGGGCAAGATGTAGCGAAACAGGTTCAACAATAAATCGTTTGTTACCTACTAAGCCTTGAACTCAATGTGGAAAAATAATTAGCATTGCTAATTTAAGTAAACACCTGAAAATTTGCATTGCATCAAACGGACATGGAACATTAAAAAGAAAAATTCATCATCCTGAAACTGAAACTTCTACTTCCAAACAAATTAAGATGTCTAATGACCAAAAGCCGATTAGATCTGCATTCAACAACCAACTCCTGGATTTGCTTTTTACTTCGAAACCAGGCTGTGATATTTCTAGTTTTTTGAGTGAAATTTAAAAATCTATCATAAATATTTTGAAAAATAAACTGGAAAACAACTCCATAAAAGTACATGTTGATCTAATTTGTAAATATGAGAAAAGCAATGGTAAAAGAAATATTATTTTTTCACAAAACGAAAAACCAAGTTCTTTATTTGGCAGGCATTAATAATTTGAACGTTTTTTTTATTCTAATCATACTAGTGAATTGATTAGGAAACACGACGAGTTCGAGGGTGAGGGTTCGCGTTGGTCTCCATGCGGAAGTCCTCACAGATTAATCGCTTATGTAAATAAATTTACACCTTTTTCTGCTTCCAGCTACGTTCCACTTCCAGTAGAAATTCAGCATAAGAGAGCCGTGCTGAATATTCATAACACTGACAATAAGTGTTTTATGTGGTGCATTTTAGCGGCGCTTCACCCGGTTCATTGTTCAAATAATCCGCAACAGGATAGTCATTACACACAATATATAGTCGAGATTAAATATGCTATGACAGGCATTGAATACCCTGTTACTATTTCTGACATAACAAAGTTTGGAAACAGTGCACTAAATGGAGAAGGAATACGATTAGCTATGAATGTATATTCGTATACTTCAGTTATGAATTTTGTGCATCCCGTTAGGATAACTAATATTGTTGATGACCAAGCCGTGGAAATCAATCTGCTTCTTATTGCTGACGATGATGTTCATCATTACACGCTAATTCGTTCACTCTTCCGCTTGGTCAGAAGCCAAACAACCAAGCTTTGTGCACACATCGAAGTTTGTCCAAGGTCTTTAACCGTATTCGACGATCTTGACCAACGTAATTACCAACATTTCCAAAATCAAGAAATTTCCAAACAAAAACTTGCTGAACATAAAGTCTACTGTGGAGTTAATAGACCAGCTCGCATGTTTATGCCCAAAGCAAATGAATTCGAAGAATTTAAATTGTACAAGGCCTTGTTCGAACATCCTGACATTATCATCGCAGACTTTGGGGCTTTTCTCAAACCATTGTCTTATTGCGATCCGGATCCCGAATTTTCTTCCACAACACCGTACAAGCTTCATGATCCAAATAGTTTTGGATATGTTGTTGTTTGGCAGGATAGAATATATAGCGGACCGAATATTATTGAACTCTTTTTTAAAATGAAGGTGGAGGAGGTTGAGAATATTGAAAGCTTCTTATGCCAATCGAAATCAATGCTTCCATTATCCAGGGATGAATATCAATCTTACAATAACATTGAAACGTGTCCGCTGTGTGATCAACATTTTTACGGATGAGAATCGCAAAGTATTTCACTATAATCATTTCACCGGAAACTACATTAGTGGAATCTGTAACACCTGCAACCTCAAGATCCAAAAGCCTAAATTCGTACCAATATTTTTTCACAATGCATCCAAGTAAGACTTCCTTTTTTAATTAGGAATCTTGGATACGATACGCAAAGAATAGATATTCTTGCTCAAAACGAAGAAAGTTATATTTCTATAAGTAAGAAACTTAAAATTCGAGGAACGAATATAATAATAGAGATGAGGTTTCTAGATTATTTTAGATTCCTATCGGCAAGTCTCGATGCTTTAGCGAGTAAACTTACTAACGAACAATTTAAAATTACAAAAGCTAGTTTCACCAACATACACGTAGAACTGATTAAACGTAAAGGCATTTATCCTTACGAATATATAACCGATGAATCTAAATTTGACGATGACACTCTCCCACCTCAAAAATAATTCTTCAGTCAACTGAAAAAAAAAACGGAATTACGAATGAAGAATACGAACATGCGAAATTAATATGGAAGGAATTGAGATGCAATACTCTCGGGGATTATCACGATGCATATTTCAATTAGACATAACAATACTTGCTGATGTTTTACAGGTATTCAGAAAAACAGCAATAAATATTTATAAATTATATCTAGCATACTTCTACAGTCTTCCTGGTTTGGCGTGGTCTGCTATGTTACTCCAGACCAGGATCAAGTTGGAATTGATATCGGATGTTGACGTGGGGGTATGGTGCAAAGCTCGCAGAGATACGCAAAGGGAAACAACATTCACAGTCTGAGAATCAATACGATGCAAATCGACCTTCGAATTACATATTTTACGCTGACGTAAACAATCTCTACGGATTCGCAATGAAAAAAAACTTCCATACGGAGGATTCGAGTGGATAGTTCCCATTTCAATTGATATTAATCATTTCGACGATGGTGAATTTAGTCTGTTCATTGAGTTTTGGTTTGGTTTGAGTTGTTGTTTTAAGTCCACTTTATGCACAGTAAGGCTAATCGGGACTGGACCTACAGTTTAAAGTGGGATCCGAACCACTTGTGCCTCCACCGGGTATCGAACCCGGGACCCCTTGATTACAAGGCAATGACGCTACCACTGCGCCATGGGGAGGCCCAGTCTGTTCATTGAGGTGGACATTGAATTTCCAAATAATTTGCATAATACTTTTTCCGACTTACCTCTGGCTCACGAAATTAAATGTCCACCTGATTCTAATCAAAGCAAGCATATGTTAACTCTAGAGAGAATAGAGAGATATGTCTTCCACGCAAGAATCTCCAGTTTTCGATTGGGAAGGGTGTTCAGGTAGTAAATGTGAGAAGAATTCTCAAGTTCAAACACTCTCCATGGTTAAAATCTTAGATTGAGACCAACACGAGACACAGAACATCTGCCATTTCAGAATTAGATAAAGACTTTTATAAACTAATGAATAATGCCGTTTATGGAAAAACGATGGAGAACGTCAGAAGGCATATAGACAAAAAATTGGTTTCAGATAACAATAAATGTTGAAAATTTGTATCTGATCCCAAATCAAGAAAAATTTACAACGAGAATTTAACACTTTTTAATCTAGATATAAAAATGAAAAAAATCAGAAAACCTATTTACGTTGGTGCAACAGTTCTCGACTTGTCGAAACTGTACATTTTCGAATTTCATTACAATATTATGAAACCTTTCTATAATGATAAGTTGTCAATTTTGTACATAGACACCGATCGTTTTATATGTGACATACAAACATCTAACCTCTACGAAGATCTTAAACATCCTTCCATGCTTGGGTATTTCGACACTTCTTCCTACCCTAAACCTAACAGATTTGGAATTCCTTCCCACAACAAGAAGGTTCTCGGTAAGTTCAAAGATGAATATAACGGTGATATTATTGTTGAGTTTGCTGGTTTGCGTTCGAAGATATATACATTCAGAACAGAAAGCAGCGTCAAGAAGAAAGCAAAAGGAACATGCAAGGATACCGTGGAAAACAAACTAACATACCAGGATTAAATTGATTGCCTTTCTTCACAGTGGAGGATACTTCGAGAGGATAATAGAATACAAAGCTGAAACCATGAGATTACAACGAATAAAACAAAAAAAAGTAGCCCTGGATGCACACGACGACAAGAGGTGTATCCTCGAGTGTGGAATTCATACTTTGCCTTGGGGGCACTTTATCTTAGAAGTTAATAATAATTGCACTCAACAAACATGTGAAAAAAGATAAACCTAACATCAAACCAAAATTTTGGAAAATAACAAAAAAATCTACACGTATTCTAATTTGTTATATATTATTCTATCCTATCAAAATTTTTCTATCACTCTTTCACTTTTTACATCATAAATATATGATTTCTCCACAATTAAAATTATACTGCATATTGTATTTTCAGGTATTGTTTCATGAAATTCACATATCAATTTAATATTAGTTCGATCATTTATAACTACCAATTTTCTTTTTGATGCATTGATTAAAAACATTGGTCTGTGAATTATGAACTCATCTGGATTATAATACATATCTATGTTACCTTCAGTTACTCTTTTAAAAGCACTATAAGCTTCATATAATTTTAAATATTTTTTCTGTAATGTTTAAATTGTAATTTTCACGAGGAAATACTTCATTTCTGCCATTCTTCAGATACACATTTTTAACTTTACAATTATCAAACTGGCTGCTATCCTTTTCCTGATTGTCATCTCTCCCTGTTCGAAACAGCACAACTACAAACTCTGGCATGTCATATTGCAAAGATTGGAACTGATTAGTAAGGTCAAATTCAAACAATTTACCATCCACTGACCTCTGAATGCATTGATAAGTATAAAATTGAATCGGAATTTGAGGATTTTTCAAAATGTTGGCTTTGTATTTGAGAGCATAATTCGATTCATTGTAATATTCACACTATTGGTAACCAGAAACGTGTAACTCGAACGGAAGTTTATTAATAATATCATTTACTAAACCTCGAACCTCTGATATATTCCAGAATTTAGGAGGTAAAGTATTGATAAATTTAATTAAGTATCGTATACCTTTAGGATCGTTTACAATAAAATCAGCTAATTTGTCACTAATCATGTTTACAATACCCATTTTCTCATTATGAAAATTATTGTTCCCAGCATTTTCCTCCCCTGATATAACCAGCAACCTATCTATAAGTTTTTTCACATCATTTACCCATGCAAATTCCTAATTAAAGTATTGTAATGTTTCAAATTCAAATTCAATTTTTTTTATTAAAGGTCGAGGTTCAGCCTGTACCACTACCGGTTTTTAGTTGGTTCCAGATAGCTTTAATCAGATTTTTGTTTTTATCCCTGCTGCTCGATTTCCCACGCTATGACTGGCATCGTTATTTTGGTACAAAGCATCAGAGAGTTTCAAAATTTCAGAGTAACTTTGATAATCATCTTCTGTAAATTTTTTTGGTTGTTTTTTGGTAATGATCTCCCACAGCCCTACGGTACCAGGATATCTGGACCAGCTGTTTCTCCCACCTAAATTAATTTTTATGTATTCCCCCTGCGAATGTTACTTGAGATTTGCCAATTTTCCATACCACACCTTGATTATGCTCCATAGTTGGATACAAACCAAATACTTCATCTTTTTCGGATTTTCCTGTACTCAAATAATTCCTTGCCAGGGGACCCAACTCGATTTTCTCTGATTCTTCTATAGCTGCTTTAGTACGTGGTTCCTTAAGTACCAGGGGTGTGTGGATACTAGATAATTGCGTAGGAGGAAAATCTGCATAATTTTTAGCAGTAAGAGGTTCAATTCATTGATGATTTTTATTTTGTTCTGTAACAACCTTAATCTCTTTACCAAGACCACTGATTGCATCGATAATATTTTGGTCTTGACGCTTGTGTTGTTCGTAAAAACCTCGATTCTCTGATTTCCAACCTTTGTTTTTTGATTAATTTCTATTGTATATCGTTTCAACGTTTAAAAAGTCTTCGATTTTATTTCTGAATTTACCATTGTTAGGTTTCCGAATCATGTCGATAGTAACAAATCCAAAATCGTCGCTGTTCGAACAAGATGAACAGAATTTTGAAAATTGGTTGTAATTTAAGTCTCCTCCCACATAATCATCGTATACATGTTTCAAATTAGTGTGGTCTTGACGAAACAAACAGATTAAGTTTGTAATATCTCGTAGTAATTGTTTGGGAATTTTGGAATAAGTTTGAGCTAAATAAAGCAGTCTATTTCTTTGTGACGATCCTGTGTAAAAAAAATCTAATTTCATTATGATTTTCCAGAATAACATCATCGAATACCACAGCAGAATTTTTCAAACATTGGTCGAGAGGTTTTATTGTTGATGCAAATGTAGCTATGCCCAGTCCCTCGTACAACTTCATGAGTTGTTGGTATTTCGGTTTCTCTAAACTCTTTGGGAACACATACAAGTGTCTATTTTTCCAATCTAGCCAATTGGGGGCCAACAAGAAATTATCAACAAGCAAAGTGGTTTTTCCACAACCTGATGGACCTGCAATGAGGCAACTTATGTTAACAGGTAACAACTCTCCATTTTTTTAATAGTTTCCACTACATCTGGTAAACGTTGTACCACATTCCATGCTGGTGTAAAAGAATCACCTGGTTTGCTTCTATCCAACTTTTGTCTGGCAGACCTAACCATTTCACATACAATTTATTATTTCTCTTCTTCAATATTTTCTCGATTAAATATGTATCTCGATATTTTGTTTTACTAAGTTCCTCTTCATAGAATCTCCCTTTCAATAATTTGTTATGATTATCTTTTATGATATATGTATTTCTATTCCTTGGTAAAACTTGAACCACTCAGAATAACTCCGTACTCCATTTTTTAGTAAAACCCTTCTCGAATAACTGTTTATATTTTCTGACCCTTACCTGATCCCCTATTTTAAACTTCGGCTTCTAGGTAGTATATTTATACTTTTGACAATAAAAGAAGAAATCAATCGTTGCTCATCAGATTTGGTTACCTCAGCAGGTTTCATGTGAATAGTACTGTGTACTGTATTGCTTCAATCATGAACTAGCTCGGGAAATATCTGCACCCACTTATAATTGCCTTGTAGAGTAAATTGTCTCCACATGCGATTTTTTAATGTTCTGTTGAATCGTTCCACTATACTAGCTTTCACATCACTGTATGTAGAATAATGTTTAGTATTATGTTGTTGCATTAACCTAGCAAATGTAGAATTGTAAAATTCTTTCCCTCTATCTGTCTGTAAATATTTTGGTATCCTTTCCTCTCTAAATATCGACTTAAAAGCCTCGGTAACACAAGTACCAGTCTTGGATTTTAGAGGAACAGCCCATGCATTTTTGCTAAAGGTATCAATAACTGTAAGGATTTATTTGTAACCATGATTTATCTTATCCAATTTTTTTAAAGTGACCCTTGGGGGGGCCATCTCAATCAGATCTGCTTGAAACAAATCATTTACACCTTTTGTTACTACGCTTAATCGCTTTTAATTGCGACGGGCTGGTTTGTGTAATTCATGAACTATATCATGTCTTGACATCGAGTTCGAAGTGAAAATATCGCATAAAATGGATTGTCCTCAGGGTATAACCGCTTTATGTAAAATACTAGCTTGTCACCAAATTTCAATATCAAAAACCGATAATTGTTCGTCGTCAGGTACTTTATATTTATTGGTAGACTAAACCCAGTATGCAATAGGTATTTGAACTGCCTTGTGTATACCATCTTTTCGCACTATAGTAAACTGAGGAACTTCAATATGTTTTCCATGTTTTAAAAACTAAACTTCAGAAATCGTAAACTACCATCAACAAAAAATTCATGTACCTGAGTGTACGGATATAATTTGAAAACATTGCCAGCATTGAGGTACGTCCAGTGCCCTCGAGCATTTGAAACACTTTGTAACCTAACAATTTCCATAGAATAAAATTGACGAGTATCTACGTTATCTAGTCTGCTTAATACCGGTTCCAAGTGTTCGTTGGTAGTACGAACCAACTCATCGTAGCTAGGTTTGATTTTTACATCAACATACAGTTGTTTATATTCCTCTTTGAGATAGTGAAGTTGAGTAGCAAAACCTGATAAAGCAGATTCTTGACTTGCTTCAAAAGTAGTAATTTGTAACGTAATATTAGAAATAATCTCCTGTAAATTTTCTACAAGTTTCAATTTGGAACTCTGGGTAGCAAGATCGTGTACTTGACTTCTGATTTCTGTAAATAATGCATGTAGTTCGTTAATTATTTAATTGTTGGGGGACTAGCAACAGTTCCTCTGATTTGCGCAATTTCTGCTTGAATGTTTTTGATATCCTCAGATTTTAAAATTCGATGTACTGCTCTCCCCATAGCTTTGATTTCCTGAGAAGTAGGCAAAGGAGCTACAGTATTCTGAAGTGTGGTAAGAGTTAATTTTATAGCACCGAGTTCTGTTGCATCAGCTGCATTTTTCAAAATTTCTTGCAGTTGCGTTATGTCATCCTGCGTAGGTGCAGACTGTTGCAGTGTCTCTAATTTACTCTGAATGTCGTCAATAAGATGATGGAAATGTGATAATTCTGATTCAGTATTCAAGCTTTCAAGCTTAGTAACTTGCTGTTGAACTATAGCTAGAATATCAGTAATGCCGGCAGTTTCGATTCCAGAGTTTCCTGTACACTTGTTAGCTCATTTCTCATAGTTGCCATAGTATCTTCTATGTGAGCTATGGTACTTTGTATCTTCCCAAAATCTTCACAAGTCTCCAACTGTAATTTGATGCCGGCAACGCTCCGAGCAATAGCATTTAATTCAGAAGATGAATTTAAATTATTGATAATATCTTCCATTGTCTGTAGTTTCGATTGAACTTCTGTTATAACTGTATGCAGATCATCTGTCTGTAATTCAGATTTGATACTTTGCAATGTAGGAAATTCGAAAGATTGAAACTGTTCTTGCAATTTAGCAATACTAGCATTTACCTGCTCTTATTCTTCTTGAGTTTTGATATTCTGGATGATGGTTTGCAGTTCGGTACGAATATTATTTGCCTGGTCATTTCATTGCTGTTTCAGCTGTTCGGTATTCGTTCTCTGGATTTGTCTAAATTTATCAAGTTCTTCTTTCAAGTTGGCAATATTCTCTTCTAAGTTCTGAAGATTATCTATTGAAGCTAAATTAGTATATTTCTCAAGCAAAGATTTGAGTTCTCCATCACTTTTCACTATATGATCAATCAGTTGAGTTTGAAGATTTGTAATCTCTGCTTGAATATTTAGATTTTGCGAATTCTCTAATATGAGTAAATCTGATTTCAGTTTCTTTAGACGTGCATCTAAACTAGCAATCTCGCTGGAATTGTCTGGAATCTCCTATCGCCTTCTATTACCAAATATATACATGTTTTTTTGGTTTTTTGGTATTTTATATATTGATAAGAGGATAGATTATTGTTATTTCGATAAACAGAGGAATAAATTTATCATACTCTGCAATTATCTCAGCATACAAAAATTCACCAGCTTCCACATCATAAGACGTATCAGGAAGTAATGTACTATGTTTAATTCTATACAAATTTCGACCTATGTGCAAAACTGCCGCATTGGGTGGTGAAATGTTTATTTGAATTTTCCCACTAACATGTAACTTATATGATGATAAGTTATTATGAAATACAAATAAGTGTTTTCCAGTATCCTCGTCAACATGAGACCAAATACTATTAAAGTGAACAAGAAGTAACCCTTTCAATTGATGATAAATTTCTCTAAATACATCCATGTTTACTGGAATTCTCTCTACAGGCTGATTATGTTGTTGCTTCTTAAACCCAAAAATATTCATGACGTTTTATTTTATATTAGCTATTTCTTATTATATATAAAATATATATATTTGTACTAAGTATAAAAAAATAATAAGTACATATAGTAAAAAAAATATCACCCTGTGCTTAGCACATGAAAAAATGTATAGAGGAGCACTGCAACAACACGTCCGTACTCTACAAACACTCTCACGATACTGACTGATCTGTAATGCGAAAACTCTTTAAGTAACCTAAGCGCGGACTGCGTTGAAAACATCCGAAATAGTGAACCAATCAGAAAACACCCATCACGTCATTACCAACCAATCAGAAAACAACACGTTAGATACGAGTCATCATAATATTGCCTAATAACTTATTGCGAAACATTGCGCAATAGTTTACCCTTACGAGCCATCGCAATATTGCGTAATAACTTGTTGCATCACATGATGCAATAATTTACCCTTACAAGCCATCACAATGTTACGTAATTTAACTCGAAAGAAATTATGACACTCGTACGAAGTGTGAGGTGAAAAATCACAGATTTGCAATAGTATAAAATCGACAAAAAGATCGTCAAAATAGGTTTTCCATTGTGCTTAAATTAATAAAAATAATAGTCCTTGTACCAAGTGTTATTTTGAAGGAATCCAATTACACTACTGATAAGGACCATATTTTCCTTTGCAAAACCTCTTCACTGGAGGTTTGCACTCAACATCAACAGCATCATGTGATGAAGCTGTTGATGGAGGAAGAGAGGTGTGATTCAACTCAGCATATGTCGTGTTTGACATGCATGTTTCCAAAGGTTTTAGAAAGGCATCCATCTTCATCTGTACATTTGGTTTCAACAGAGCCTTCTTTTTTTCTCTTGGCCTTCCTCGCCTGTGCTTTGCAGCATTGATGGTGATGACAAAGCTGTCCAAACTACCATTGTCACTTGATGTGACATGTCCACAAGTTCCATTTATGCCACTCAGTTCCAGGTCATGAACATGATTCATCTTTTGTTTAACGTTAATTTTATCATTTATCAACATTTCCTTCACCTCAATGTCTTCTTGCTTGTCATTTCGAGGTGATCCTGTTAGCTTTGCCACTATGATTTCTTCATAATTATTTACTTGCATGTGCCTTTCTTTAAACTCAACAGTTTGATGCTGAACATCTTTTGTGGGGTTTGTTTCTACATACTTCATATCACCATCAATTCAAGATAAGATGTAAACTTCCCGGTATTCCTCAGCAAGCGTTTCAGGTTTCTCAAGCACAAGATCAGAGTAGCTTTTCCACTCCTTGAATAAATGCTCCAGCATATTATACTTTTCCCAGTATTCATGCTCTCCACAGGTTGACAAGAAGGAGCACTTTCCATTGAGAATTACCATTGCATGAGAGTACTTTGATTCAGGACTATCCACTTTGGGCTTTTTCTTAGTCGTCTGCATTACACTGGCAGTCGGTGGTTCAACCTTAACCTCTCCCAGGAATTGAGATTTTAGGCCATCTTTCAGAAACCAATTCAGAAGAAAAAGTCTCCAACTGGCAATGGACCCTTAAAGCAAATATGTGGTTGCATGTGAGACCCATCCTTACATTTGAAATCACAAGAACAGCATGCGTTATTTGATACACAGTAAGACATCTTGCCCAACGAAACTGTACATTTTTCAGCCTCCATGCAGACAGTATACGATACCTTGTTCTTCGCATACCACTGGAGCTGGGGGAAGATCAACTTGCTTGCCATGGAAGTGCAACAACTAGAAACTGACAGGGTGGTGGAATTCAACATTGCCGTATCAACTGTAGTCTCTACTTGATTGTATGCAGATTGTCGGAATTCATCACCAAGATTTTCTGCAAACTCTATCAATTTGTGAACAGCCGAAGAAAGGTGATCATGTGGTTTGAAGACTTATTTCAGGAGCTTGTTATGTCTCTCCATTCTGTTGTTTGTTCTGTTGCTCAAATGACACAAGCCCTGTTGGATGCAAGAGGCCCACATTTCCTTGCATGAATGCGAGTTCTGTAGAAAATATTTATGAAAATCTGTATCCGTTTTCTCCAACAACTGTAGGCATTCATTATAACCTTCCTCATGTGGGGAATAAACCATCTCATTGATAAGAGACATCAATATATCCCGTACTTCAGCACTACCAATGCTTTGTCTTTTCTTCTTGAATGCCTTAATAACATGGAAAATACACAGTATTATCCATGTATCAGGCAAAAGACATATCAGTACATGGATTTCATTGAGGTCCTTATCAACTACTAAAACTTTACACTTTGTACAAATAATTGTTTTGCATCAATGAAAGAGGACATTGCAGCAGAGAGAACATCTCTTGATTCATTTTCAACCAAGATATAACCCAAAGGTCTCCCTTTGCCATTCCCATCCTCGCATAAAAATGTTTATACAGGAAAATCTTCAATGTTAACTTTGTAGGTTCCATCAACAAACAGAACATCACTTCATTGTTTCAGTCTGGAAAAAAAGATACAAAAACGTATCATCATCATTTTTTACAACAACAATATTACCATTAGGGTTTCTGTATTGAAAGTTCTGCACAACAGCAAAGAAGAGCTGAGATTCAGTCTTACCTTCATTGTTGTCTCTTCGTAAATCCCTGCGAATATTTCTAACATCCTGAGAGGTTAACTTCTTCCCGTTAATATTCAAAACATAACGCTTGAACTCCCCGGTACTAACACTATACTCTAAGAGATGTGCATATCTATCTTTCTCTTCTTTTGTCAATAACCGATTCCTTTATACGATGCAAACAGATACTCACCAATTTCATGGCACTGATTGATATCGACTTTTCCAATTCTGTATCTGAATGGTTTGGTCACCAAATTGACATTAACAAGTGCTGTGCAACCTAAAGCGTGAAATGATTGTGTTCTCCTAATATTCTTGCCCCGTGACTTTGGCTTACCAAAATGTGTACTGTAATATTTAGCTTTTCTAATAGGGAAATTCAACAAAATTTCTTCTGTTCAATCATCACCAACATGTTTTTCAGACTTTCGGACAACCATTGGCTGAAAGTTCTCGCAACACCATTGATTAAATGCAATGATAAAATCTTGAAATGATCCAAACGCCACGCCAGTATGAAGATCACCCCGTCCCCACAGTTTGGTGTGCGTACATGAATAACAATGGTTTAAACAGTTTTTTGACTCGAAAATATATTGCCTGTACGAATGACATCCTTGAACTTTGCAACAAATTCCAAATAGTTTGATGAAAGAGCTTGCTGTGAAAAACAGTGAAATAAGAATTACTGGAAAGAAAGAAATTAGAAATCACACACTGTGGACACACATTCAAGATTGGACAGGTTGGTAACAAGTCAGAACGAAACAAAGAAAATACCTTAGGAGTTAAAGGAAACAAAGAAATAACGTGTATGGGGCAACAGTGAAGGAAGAAGCATGAGAAAATAGAAGATGTGTTAGGATACAATCCATGGCTAATAGAATGGCCACAATATTCTGATGCTGAGAAAAAAGTTGGAAATGCAGGCCATTGAAAGGTGTTATAAAACATAGATAGAGAAAAAAGGAGCAAAGTACAGCATATAAATGCTAAAACAATTACTTTGCAAATTATATGTGTGGTCACAAAGGATGTAGATAGGGAAGAGATAAGCAAAACAAATTTACTGAAAGTACTGAGTCTGATCTGAAATTTAGAGTGGCTTGCAGGAGGTTGCAGACAGTGGGATAGACTGTGAAGAAGGTGGTTAAGTTGGAAGTACAAAGAGACAGATTAAAAGGGATAGATTTTGTGGAGTATGGCAACAAAGAGGAGACTTTGGTAGAGCAGCACAAGAAGGACACTTTGGTGGGGCAGATTTAAGTGGAGCAGGGCGAGAAGGAGAATTTGGTGGGGTAGATTTAAGTGGAGCAGGATGAGATGGAGGAGATTTTGGTGGGGCAGATTTACGTGGAGCAGGATGAGATGGAGGAGAGTTTGGTGGGGCAGATTTAAGTGGAGCAGGAGGATGAGATGGAGGAGACTTTGGTGGGGCAGCCTTTAGTGGAGCAGACTTTAGTGGAGCAGGATGATATGTAGGAGACTTTCGTGGGACAGACTTTAGTGGAGTTGGACAAGAAGGAGACTTTGGTGGAGCAGATTTAAGTGGAGCAGGATGAGATGGAGGAGACTTTGGTGGAGCAGATTTAAGTGGAGCAGGATGAGATGGAGGAGGCTTTGGCGGGGCAGATTTAAGTGTAGCAGGATGAGATGAAGGAGACTTTGGTGGGACAGACTTTAGTGGAGTTGGACAAGAAGGAGACTTTGGTGAGGCAGATTTAAGTGGAGCAGGATGAGATGGAGGAGACTTTGGTGGGGCAGATTTAAGTGTAGCAGGATGAAATGGAGAAGACTTTGGTGGGGCAGACTTTAGTGGAGCAGACGTTAGTGGAGCAGATTTAAGTGTAGCAGGATGAGATGAAGGAGACTTTGGTGGGACAGACTTTAGTGGAGTTGGACAAGAAGGAGACTTTGGTGAGGCAGATTTAAGTGGAGCAGGATGAGATGGAGGAGACTTTGGTGGGGCAGATTTAAGTGTAGCAGGATGAAATGGAGAAGACTTTGGTGGGGCAGACTTTAGTGGAGCAGACGTTAGTGGAGCAGACTTTAGTGGAGCAGGATGAGATGGAGGAGACTTTGGTGGGACAGACTTTAGTGGAGTTGGACAAGAAGGAGACTTTGGTGGGGCTGATTTAAGTGGAGCAGGATGAGATGGAGGAGACTTTGGTGAGGTATACTTTGGTGGAGCAGACTGTAGTGGAGGAGGATGAGATGGAGGAGACTTTGGTGTGACACTTTAGTGGAGTTGGACAAGAAGGAGACTTTGGTGGGGCAGATTTATGTGGAGCAGGATGAGATGGAGGAGACTTTGGTGGAGTGAGACAAAAAGGAGACCTTGGTGGGGCAGATTTAAGTGGAACAGGATGAGATGGAAGACTTTGATGGGGCAGATTTAAGCGGAGCAGGCTGAGAAGGAGGCTTTGGTAGAGTTCGCCAAGATGGAGACTTTGGTGGAGCAGGATGAGATGGAGGAGACATTGGTAAGGCAGACTTTAGTGGAGTGGGACAAGAAGGAGACTTTGGTGGGACAGATTTAAGTGGAGCAGGATGAGATGGAAGAAACGTTGGTGGGGCAGATTTAAGCGGAGCGGGGCGAGAAGGACACTTTGGTGGGCAAATGTAGGAGTAACATGTTGTGAGAGATGTGGCTTTGAAGGACCAGATTCAGGTAGAGTGGAATGGGAACAAAACTTCATAGTGGAAAAATTTTGTGTAGGAAGAGGTACTTCTGGAGAGGAAGAAGGAGTATGAAGGGCATTTGAAGATAGTATAGTAATAGAGTTCTGAGGAATGGTAGAATAATACAACTTCACGATTGAGATCTACAGTGGTTTAGGTAGGGTATGAGGATCAGTCAGAACTGGGTTTTGGATGCAGAAAGAAGAAGGTTGAGGAGCCTGAACGGGAATAGCAGCTACGTTGGACACTGAAAGTGAGGGGACAGGATCAGGAGCCATACTGAACAAGTACTGATCTGTTGCACATGCTCCAGAATCCTCTGCTCCAAGCATGAAACACCATCAAAGTTGAAATGAAGTCCATCCTTGGATAGATACTTCCCTGGAAAACTTCCCCAGTCCAGAAATGATGCACCAGTCCTGGAACAAAGATCCTGTAGCCCGTTGTTCAGCTTTCTTGCACTGGAAAAGGGAAAACCATTAGAAGAATGTTAAAATTTGCAAAGAAAAAGTCAACGACGTTCAGATTTCATATAGAAACCCTCCCCCAAATGCTAAATAAGTGGTGGTTCACGCTGTTAACCTGCCGTTGGTCGACATGTTAGTGCTGCGCTAACATTGTAATTTATCTGCTTATGTATCTGTTGTAAAATACGAAAGCTCCTTGAGATGTACTCTAGCTGTGTTTTCTTTTGTTACAGGTAGGAAAATATAATAGGGTGGAGAGTGTTCCATTCCCTTATTAGGAGCTATGCAGTGATCCCGTCAACAAAATCCAGAAAAAAAGCTAAAAACCACCTTCCCACAAACGAAGAAGAGGATCCACGACTATGGCTAGGGATACCATTTATACCAGGCCTTTCCACCAAACTCAGACGCATCCTGCAAAAACGAAACTACGAAATAGCATATAAACCCGGCAAATCCATAGGACAAAATTTAGCAGGCTTCAAAACGTACGACAAAGACCCCTTAACAAACTCTGGCATCTACAGCATCAAATGTGAATGCAACAGAAAATTCATAGGGCAATGCAAGAGACCCATCAAAGACCATTTCACCGACCACCTAGGATACATACGCAGGAAAGAAAGTTCTTCTGGTTTCCCACAGGATTGCGCTTCCTTCGTTGCACAGGCGAAAGGAAAAATAGAACGGGATGTTAAGGAAGAGGTACACATGATCAAGAACACAAATAATTTCAATGACAATTTTTGTGGAAATCTTTATTCTTCTTGGTACAACACACTAAAACTCAAAAATCCATCTCCCCCAAACAACATTCCAAACAAACCAAGACTGTAAGACCGCAACGACATCTGCCAGCGGACAAATCAAGTAACGCCAGTGTAACGACAACCGCGTCTACTCCGTCTTTCGTCGAGCAACCCTGAAGATGACTCCGTGAAGGATTCGAAAGCTTTGAAAGAACTCCTAAGTGTTTTTTTTTCATCGTCTGTTTGTGTGCTATTTTAGTGTTTTAACAAGTATGTTGCCGGCACGTGACGTAAGAAGTTTCCTACAGTCACATTGTCAGATGTTAGCGTAATGTGCACATGTCAATCAACTGTGGAACTGAGCATATATGTATTCACATAACGAACAAAAAATGATATTGAGAACCTAAAAAGATCAACGAAATTTAAAAAAAAAATTATGGAACGAAAAACAGATCAAAACTTGGAGCAAATGCAACTTTAGGAGCGTCCCTTGCCGTTGCATAGGTGTTTAGAAGACCCAAAACTCAGTGAAGAGATAAGTTTCTACTTTAGAGAACTTACCTGTACCTTTTAAAAATGCAAGATGGATCATTACGAGCATGCATATTTCGTTTCTGACGAAAAAACATTGTAGTGTTAATTTTTCATGTTTTTTAAATGTGTGAGATGCATTTTGCTACCATGTTTTGTCACGAAATAATGCGAAATGAATTGCAAAATGCAACATTAACTCAAACATGAAATTTAGGGTTTATTTACCGATGTGACACCTGAGGTCTGAATTATCCTGTGAGTTATGTAATTCATGGAAAATTGATTAATTCTGTGGTTAATATTGGAGAAGCAAAAATTTGCTCCTTTACACAGAAATAAACTTAATACACTGACAACCTACATAAATGTGCTATTAAAAGTGAAATGATAATTTTGTGTAATAAGTGTAATTTTTAAATCAAATTTAGGATTATATTCACAATTTTAAAACCAAAATGTCTTTTTATATACCACTTTTCATCCCATTTTTCACTACTATAACACCGACATTTTATTTTGTTTACTGCCTTTGAACCCGAAATTGACTCAGTTTTTGTACTGAAATTTTGTTTTTTTTACTTACCAAAAATATGTGCCTCTATGGATCATACTAACATGTCTACCATCGGCATTATTTGACACAATTCAGACCTGAGAAGGTGCAGTCAGTAAATGAGTATAAGAGTTTATTTCAATTATTATTAATTAATATATAATTGAAATGGATTTACCCAGAGTTGATCAGCCCAACCCGAAAAAATTCTTCTGGATAGAGAGATTTCTTGCTGTTGAGGTCAAAGGTGTTAACATTCCTGGGTAAAATCCCTGAAAAGATGACAAATCATATATAATTATCTGCACAAATAGAAAAAAATCCAGATAACATTAAAAAACAAACAATGTAGCTTTCATTCTACAGAGTTTAAGTTCACACTTATAGCCAGGTGGCTTTGGTTTGAAGGTCTATACAAAAAAATCAGTTAATACGCATGAGATTAGTCTACGTTTATCAGTTGTAACGTTCAAGTTCGCAAGGTGCTTTTATTTTACAGTCGTGACTGGGATTGATCGTTATTCTACTACCTCAAAGGCCGCGGTCGGTTTAAGCACCTTGTGGGAAGTTACAAAATCAATTGGGTGGAGGTTATTGTCACGTTTATCGCGACACCTCAAAGTTACCTATGAACTTCACTATTCTTAACTTCAATTTGGGGGTAAACACATGAATATTGACGTTTACAATGTGATTCTGAGAATACTGAACGTAGTACTGCCACAAATTTCCAAAATGCGTTATATGACGCAGTAAAGCTTATGTTATTCTAGATTAGTTACCTTCACCAAAAACTACAATTGTTTCTAGCTACAAATGCCTCTTTTACTATTCATTTTATATCATCGAAGCACGTAGTGATTTAAGGAAAAATTCAGCGTAAATGAAGTCAAACGCAGATGTCAAATTTTTAACAATTTGACGACGTCATTTATTCAACATTAAAGGGTAACAACAAGGCGAATATAATCTTTTCATAATTACCACAACAAGACTTTGTCAAGAGAACCATTAACAACGTTCTTCATAACATTTATGATAATATTGGCAAATTTAAATCGAACAACAAATCACGTCCTTCTTGACGCTGACCAGGTACAACTTGTTTGAACAATTTTTATCAAATTTATCACTATGCTTATATTTTGTAGTTCAAATAATCATAATCAACTATTCAATAAAAGGGGTTCAAAAATTTGGAAATCAGCAAAATTGAAGAATCTACAATTTTTGTAAACTTACTTTCCTTTCTACGCTTCAACCATTTTTTGTGATATAGACTAAATCAAAAATGATTTTTACTCTTTCAAAACCGTCGTTATTATTACACAGGCCTGCGATGAAAAAAAACAAGGGAAGTGATAGGTGAACTTTATGTATTTTGTCGTTCTGAGTTCAAAAAAAATAAAAAAAACTGTCTATCACGCCACGTTTTCTTGAAAAATTTAATTGTACGTGGATTTGTATGAACATTTACCATAAATATGTTGTTTCGGCGTGGAATAGCTTTCCTCCCTGCCTGACCATTACAAACTATGTAAGAAAACTTTATCTTGCGTATTTTGGCATGAAACTCTGAGACCAGGACAAATCGTGGGCTCCTCATAAAGTGTGTGTGCAGTGTCTCAATGATTTACGCTTATGGTTCAACGGAAAGAACACTGCTTTACGCTTTGGAATTCCTATGACATGGAGGGAGCCGAGAAACCACTGTGATGATTGTTACTTTTGTGCCTGCCATGTCCGTGGGTATAACCGAAAAAATCACAAGCTAATCTCTTATCCTGAGAACATTATATCGGCCATACGCCCCGTTCCTCATGTACCTGTTGTGCCAGTGCCTTTGCCTCCAACTGAATTACCAGTCATTTCTTTAGAGTCTCCAGACTCGGAACATCCAGACGGTCAAGGCTCCGATACCAAATATAAGCCCTCTGGAGACGATTCACCTCAGCCCTTCTCTCAGGTTGAACTTAATGATCTGACTAGAGATCTGGGCCTTTCCAAAGAGGCAGCTGAATTGTTGGGCTCCGGATTGAAAGAAAAACATTTATTGGCCAAAGGAACCACGTTTTATTGGTACAGGAATCGAGAAAAGGACTTTGTTCAGTACTTTGAGGAAGCGGAGAACCTGGTCTATTGTTCTGATGTTCCCGGATTGATGAGCAAATTTAATATCACCTACGATAAAGATGAATGGAGGCTGTTTATAGATTCATCGACAAGGAGCCTGAAAGCTGTTCTTCTTCATCACGGAAGCCAGTATGCATCTGTACCAGTTGCACACTCGGTACATTTACAAGAACGCTATGAAAACCTGGCTCTCGTCCTCAACAAAATAAAATATGCCGACCACGGTTGGACCATTTGCGGTGATTTGAAAGTTATCTCCATGCTTCTTGGTCAACAAGACGAATATACAAAGTTCCCATGTGGGACAGCCGTGCAAAGACTCAAAATTGGGTCAAGAAAGAATGGCTAAAAGACAAAATCTTGAACCAGGCACCAAGAATGTGATTCGGAACAGCTTAGTTGACCCAAAAAAGTATTGTTACCCCCGTTGCATATCAAATTAGGTGTAATGAAGCAATTTGTCAAGGCTATTCCAAAAGATGGCGATTGTTTCAAATACCTGTGCAAAAGGTTTCCAGGTTTATCTGCAACCAAGTTGACAGAGGGAATCTTTGTTGGTCCAAATATCCGCAAGCTCATGAAGGATAAAGACTTTGAGACTAGCATGACAACAACGGAGAAAGAAGCTTGGGTTGCCTTCAAAGATGTGGTCAGTAAATTTCTGGGAAATTACAAGGATCCTGACTATAAAGCAATTGTTATGAACATGCTGGACAAATTTCAAGCGTTGGGTTGCTCCATGAGTGTCAAACTACATTTCCTTCACTCACATGTGGACTATTTCCCCGAAAATTTAGGAGCAGTCAGCGAAGAACAGGGTGAAAGGTTCCACCAAGATATTAAAGATATGGAGTGCAAATATCAAGGACAACGGAACAAGAACATGCTCGCCGACTACTATTGGATGTTAACACGAGAGAGGCCTGAGATTGCACATAAAAGAAGAACGTCAAAAAGAAGTTTCGAAGGCAAAAGGGTACGTACGTAAATATAAACTTTGTTTGTGTTTGGTTTTGTTGTTTGTTCAGTTTACAGTTTGTGTCAAACGTTGATGTACACATACATTGCTCCTCGTGGTCAATCGTATATTTTATGTACGTTACCTTAATAAACACAAATGAACATAATACGTTGGTGCTTCTTTTCTAGAAACTTAACCATAATGGGATGTTAAAAGTGTAAACGCAAGGGAACTTTGTGTTTTTCTCTCGACCAGAGGTGGCTCGTGCGATCTGGCAAAAGTGGTTTTCTTCCATTTAAACCTATACAAAATAAAATCAATTGCTAATAAATCAATTTGCATCACCAAGCATCAATTTTACATAGATTTAAATAGATCAAAACCACTGTTGCCAGATAGTGCATGCAAAATTGTTCGCGAAAATTCCTTTTTACATAGGATTTTAGCAAAAATATCGATATCGATTGTACAAAAAATCCTGACGTGATGGAAAAAAATGGAGGTTATTTTCGAAATCAGCACACCCAATAAAATAATACTCAGCGTACACGTCTCTTGTATTTTTCAACAACTTCAATTTCGCAGGTCTGTGTTATTATAGATTCATAAACTGTAAAAGGCCCATACTAAGAAATATGCGACAAATTTACACAAACCCTTTTATTACTTTTTTTTGTCGAAGATGCCCTAGATGCTCATTCGGAACTAATTAAGAATTACTTCGCACAATTTGCCAGTAAATTGACGGAATCCAAAAAGGGGGGAAAGGGGGGGAAATTGTGTTGTCGAAAGACTTCGTCACGATTAGCTCAAGTACATGTTTACGACGTGTTTCACATAACCCAACAAGTCTTTCCACAAAGAAATGAACACGTTATAGAACTGCAAATATCAAACAGTTTTGCACACACGTATTCAGATCACCATTTTAACTTTCGTCTATATGTCAAACTGGACGAGGTACATCACAAGCACGTGACACGGCGTGCTGCATTCAAATTGCGGCTTCGTGATATTTTACAAATTTCAATGCTATCCTTTATCTAGCAAACACGTATATATTTATGTATGACCTAAGATAGAACTTCGTCGCTGACAAAAATAGTTATTTTTACAACTTCATGCAAATCTTACGTAATTTCCGTAGTTTCTTGTCAAGTCAAACTCGGCATTTTCCACTCACACTACAATTCACCAAAAACAAAAATATCCATTTGCCTACCTTCGTTTTATGTGCGGTAAAGTTCCAGGTTTTGAAAGGGGACGGCTTCCTTCATTTTTGGTAGACAAGTCCACATGGGTGTATCTCGTGGTTAGGATCTGAAGTAGCTCATTTGCCCATTTCCAATATCACTCCTGCTGCTAACTGTTAAATGCCGCGTTCCATTACATGCGTCAATTAGGCAACTGGTACCATATTTGAAATGTTGCGACGCGTATTTTACATCGAAGCCTCGTGATTTGCATTCCACAAACGTAGCCAATTCATAGCGTATTGCGAACAACAAGTCCAGGCGATAAAGTTCAAACTGCGTCCCCGAGAAACATTTGCAGTGGAGCGTGTGAAATAATGACTGTTGGCGATACCAAGCACAAGACGCAACTGCCCTGTGCACACGCACATACCCACACTCTTTCACTTCCTGGTTACGTCGTGTTCTAGATGGCGTGATTACTACGAGATATCTCGCAAATGGCCAGTGGTGCAATCTGTCGAAAGTTCAGGGAATTAAATAATGAGTTATTTTATCACTTATTTTTGAGCGGAGCAATTTCCAACACGCAGAGTTGGAAGTTGTACGATTTTGCGAACTAAATAGCCATAAATCGCTACACAGTGTGGTGCAAATAATTTACGCATTTGTGATCCCAAACAGTAGCACACAAATGTGAAAAAGAACAAAGAACCTAAAACTAAGAAAGAAAATAAATAATGCAATACCTCAAACAACAACATTTCCTGTTGGGTAAAGTTACCTGATGTTTGACAGCAAAACCTCACAGTTGTGCAATACAGCTGCAACGTTTGTCAATGGTCTCCCACTTCCCTCTGACAGGTCATTTGCTTCAGTGTGGATCACAATAAGATCGAAATAAGGCACAAGGTCCTCAATGTGTTCCCACAACTGGTGCATTTTTGAACCAGGAAAAGTCAGGGAATGGTAGTCATTCCCCTCACCTTCACATGTGTGCAGGTACTTAATCTGGCTCTCTCCAACAATAAGAAACATCTGTAATTAGAAAAGTCTCATGTGAGTAGAATTGAATGAAATATTATATAATGAAAAACATCACAGCTTATTCACAATGGGGAAGCTGTTTTACATGAATATCAATTGCCTTGTACGGTTGTGGACACTTCTAGATTTAAATTATCCTATTTGATGTGCTACATCCCAGAAGTGTCTGTGACCTTACAAGACGAGACTGATTTCAAATATATATGTGAAATATACTATGGATACAATGTTTGAATATATAATAGAATACAGTGGAACCCCGATTTTACGTTCCTCGGTTTTAGATTTACCTGCATTATACATTAGATATTCACAGTTCCAATAGAGCAAAATGCTATAAAAGTTTCCTCAATTTTACATTATCCCGCATTTTAAGTTCTTTCAACTTGGTCCCCTGAAAAACATAAAACCAAGGTTCCACTGTATACACTTAAAATTAACTAAATACAAGATTATTAAAATATTTATTGCTAAAACTGCAAAATAAATATTTATCCGAACTCTGATGAATTATTATACAACACAATCCTTACTGCAGAAGATAAAGGTGTTTAAAAGGCCAAAAACTCAGTATAGAGACAAGTTTCCACTTTGGAGAACTTACCTGTACCTTTTAAAAATGCAAGATGGATTAATTTCATGATCAATTTTTGTCGTGGGAAGTAGATTGTTTCAGTTAAGGCTTGAAAGTTGCTGTGAAATTCATTTGATCATAGAAGATGCAGGATAGATCGGAAAGTGTGGAAAAAGCAACATATTAGACACACAGGTTTCTGACCTGGTTGAATGTGAATCTTTTTGCCACAGTTAATAACCAGGGTCCCCAGTTTCCATGGTGTCGGAATTTTAAAATTCACTTCTAAAAAGAAGTTTGAGCCGCTTGTGGAAATTGCAATTTCTTTTTTCAAATAATGAGTGCAGCAGGTTTTTCTTTTTATACATTGTTATGTGTTTTCTGCATCATGTGTACCATTAAATCAGAATAACATGCAATTAAATATTTATGCACTGTTGCTAGCCGAATTTTAAAATCTGTAGTGATATTGTAGTGACTGTCATATATTAGAATGCATTGCATAATTATTCATGCTGTTACCAGTTGAGCCTTCATTTGGAGGCCATGTCTTTCATAGTTCTTACCTTCATATGTACAATGAATGCTTGAAGAAATCCCTCGACGAGTCGTCCTGTGGTGTACTGTTGGTTGGCCCTCTTCCACTGGTCCCTCTATGCAATTCCGGAGATAAATCCTGCAACATAAAAAAAACGCAATGTAATCCCATTCTCAACCAATAACATTAAGTCATGTTGTCAGCGCCGATCTACAAGTATTGGGCCCTTCTGCAAAATATCACCACCCCTGCTATATAAAATACACGTATTTTTGAAAGAACATGTGAAAGTTGTTGCTATTATTAAGTTTCTTCAGTGTACACACACACACACACACACACCTCTATAAAGCTTTAATTTAATTTGGTTTTGTTATTAAGTGTTATTAAATGATGAAGGAGCACTCACAAAGAACACCCATGCCAAGGCCAGGATTCAAGCCAGTACTCCTTGTCTCATAACGCACTGTACTAACTACTCCTCCATGAAGGTCGAAATACCTCTCAAGAGCCAGGGAGAATTGAATTGTATTGTACAGTGGTGGAAAAAAGTTCTTCCCCATAACACTTTAATGGTAGTAAATAATGCTGGAAGGGCAGGCAACACACATTCCACCTTTAGGTGATCGGGTGATTCTGTCTGTCTCAAGAGCAACTCGTCTTTCATGCAAAAGCCAACAGGCACAGGAAATGTAGGAAAGTCACGTGACTTGACAGGTGGAATGTTGTTCTTCAGAAAATCGCCAAAAGCCAGGTCGCAGAACCGAAAATGATTCGCCTAAAAACGTTGAACGAAACGTTAAAACAATTCTTGCCTTAATTACATAGGCTACTGTACTATATGTGCCGCAGTAGCTCAGTCGTTATGGCGTTTTATTACCATGCGAGAGATCTGGGTTCGATCACCAACGGGGAGAATCGAGATTTTGTCCATCTGTTCAAGCTCCTCCGGTGTCCACCCAGCGTCGTATAAAGTAGGTATCTGGAGGAAACTCTTTGGGGGGGGGGGGGGTAAGGGTGCTGATCACATCATACCCACCTTCGGCCTAATGAAGAAAGCTTGGGGCCCTAACTCCACACCCCCTATACGCCTTCATGGCTTGGTGTAAAGCACAAGGTAGCACTTTGCTTTTCAATTTACTATACATACATCCCGATTTTGTCGGAACAGAACTTCCCAATCTCTACGTGGCTTTTCTTTCAAGTCCCGTAGGGATGTGAATAGGCTCCAATTTTTCTTCGCACAATTCATACATGTTATATTTCCTTGTAAGAACAACAGCCGATATCCTTTGTGGGCGTGTGTGTGGGGGGGAGTATAATCCAAACATGTGAGGTGATCCTTTTCCCACTACTCCATTCTCAGAAATAAGTCTCAATTCCACACACTGAAAATGAAGCACTTTCTACATCTTAGCATGCAAATATCTAGTAGCAAAGTAATGTGTTGAAAGAGAAAAAATAACGATTTGTAACGGCACTCTGGACATTTCGTAGGTTTTTTCCCCAATTTGAACTGACATTCATAATATTCATTAACAATCCCAATATTCACTAAAGAATAGCTTAGTCGTTCTGCTACTTTCAATTCTTCATTACCGTAGTCACCGTAATTCTCTCTCTCTCCCTCTCTTAGCCTTTCCGATGACGCAGAAGTACCGGAGACTTGTCAAGGAGTTCCCTGGTCGATACCCGGTGGAGACACACAGTGGTTCGGATCCCACTTTAAACTGTAGATGCAGTCTCGATTAGCCTTACTGTGCATAAAGTGGACTTCAAATACGAAATGAAAATGAAAATAAAAATCACCGTAGCTCTCTACAAAGCCAGACGATCCAGGTTCGAAACATGTTGAGGCTTAGATGTAGCATTGAATTCGTATCATTGCCCATCATCTTCATCGTCGCAATTATCGCAAGAGGTAAAATGCGACACAAAGTAAGCCAAACAGAAGCTTGGAATCAATCTGAATATTGGTTACGTTGGACACGTGGTAGAATTGTGTTAAAGATCACTTCCTGTGATGTAATAGGGTTTTGATTAGAGACCATTTGTATAATATATCGTTGTTGCGAACAATAAGAAGTTTCACGTTCACCAAACTCTTCGCTTGTTTAGAAATCGTAAGGAGGAAGGATCTCTAAATTACCGCTTTCACATGTCAATTAAACTTTAACATAAGTTCAGTGTAGGTCACAAAAGAGATTTATATATTGTTATGATATATCCTTTAAACGTCACGAAATCTAATTCCAATTGAATATGATACTACTCCTTACGTTCCTGTAAATGTTCACCATTAGTCTGGTGAAAAAAAGTAACGAAGATATCCGTGTTTCCTTGAGCAAAGATAAGGCGCCTGCTTGTAGCAAGCAAACACAAACTGCTTCGATCAGTTACCTTCACTGCCGGAGTGACTCACAGCAGACCTGCGCTCGTTCCAGTATGCGTATAATACAGGTATTTATTTCTTTCGTTCCAATCCACTGTTATATCAAGTTAACATTCTAATATTTTCGTAAAATATGTTGTAAACAAGTTCTATACATTGTGGTCTTCCAGAGTGTTGTTGCCTGCTATTTACACGTGGGAGATGGGTGTTGTAAACATTTCTTAACCCAACGGTCGAGCACGAAGGAAAAGTCGTGTAAGCATTGGAGGTAACAAAAAGGTAATAGAAGTTGAAGGAAATGCTGAAATAAATTATATTAGAAATTGAGTAAAAACAGTTTTCATCACACATATGGCTATCAGATCACTCTTCAGCCGAAAGTAGGACTAATTGTCTCAAAATGTTGGACACGAACGCATTTGCAGTAAATATAATAGGTTACTAGGACATCTTAGCATATAATGAGAATATAACACATCTTCAGCTAAAAAATTAATGTTTAAGTGAATGGTTGAGTTTAAAATTCCTCAACTGCTAATTAATAGCACGGCCGTATGTGATTTCAACTTGTATATGCAAGGCAGAACGTTTTTCTTCGAGACGAGGCCAGAAAGGGAAAACAATCCATGAATTCGGGAAAGAAAACGTTCGCAATTTCGTAAGCAAACTCTGGAAGTTCTTGTTTATTGAAATGTAAAAGACTACTATACACTGGGATAAAACAGAATTGTGTGCCTTATTTCTCCAATAAGGACTGTTTATGTAATTTCCGGAATGAAACTTGTTACTTCAAACAAATTACCGACATTTATAGCATCGATAATAGTAGGATATAAAAAGACAGTTCTGGAACAGAAAGTGGTGCTTTTTTTTCAACCTTAACGGAAAACATCATCAGGCAAACGCGAAAGTGGTGCGCTCGTGTACTTTTCTTAGTCTAACTTAACCTAAAGCAAGGAGCTGGCAACCTTGCTTTAGGTTTGCCTTATGTAGTTCCAGTGCATAAAGCAATGTTGCCAACCTACTGGGCCCTTGCCATAGCCTTTTACGATGGGGTTTCTAGAAAAAAAATTGGGAATTGGCCCACCCCCTTTGACTTAGGACCACCAAACTTGGTATAAATTGACAAAGGTAGCAATACCCTTTACTATTTTTTATTTATCTCTAACCGTTCTCGAGATATGGTCCACTGACGAAATTTCGGGGGTGAGCCATATTAATCTCTACTATCATAAAATGCTTCTTTGAAGTCAAAATCGCAGTCTGTTTTGCTCTATCTCTTACCGTTTTCGAGATATTAAGTTTTTTTAATGAGTAAACCTAGAGAGGGCAAGTTTGGTTGTATGACGACCTATACCAATTTTGGTAGAGGAAGACAGAGGACACCGAGACGATGTTAACGCAAGAAACCCCACGTCTCTGCGACCATCCGATCGAAAGTTACGAAGTCTAGAAAAAATGGAAATTTTTAGAAGTTGGCCCACCCCTTGACTTAGGACCACCAAACTTGGTATACGTAATCTGCATTACCTAAATCGACAAGGGGTATTTTTTGCTCTATCTCTTACCGTTTTCGAGATATTTAAGTTTGTTTATTGAAAATTTTCGGAGGAGGAGAGTGGGCGCCATCTGTTAGCAAACAAAGGAACTATCTCGAGCTGGGTGGCGGTGTCAGCACCATCTATGAGGAAAAAAAACTAGGTGTTTTGGTGGGTATAAAAGGACAAACAGGATCTTACCTGGTATGTTGATTGTGTGTTAGGGAATATTGTAAGTGGTATTGTCTTATATTAGAGCGCTCTTTTGATAATTAACTTATAACTGCACACAGGCTGCCGTAATTAACATAACATATCCTGCCCCTGTTTCTTCTAGCTTGTACAATGTCAGTTTGGGTAGGATCATAGGGTGAAATGTGATTCTCCTATGATAATATCTGGCTGACTAGCATATGCGATTATGAAGGATACATGGCTGTGCATGTGACTTCTAGGATCAAGCCTGTGAAATTGGTGTCCTAGTAAGTTGAAACAAATGGCACGGATATTTTGCAAAAATTTTCCTTAAACAGTTAACATTTTTTTTATTTCAGACATTGGGTGGAATTTTTACAAATATATTAATAACAGTTTTTGGTTCAACTTGCTGTCGAGTATAAAATAAAATAACCATGCCTATGAACTTGTTTGGATTCAAAAAGCAGACTGTCATGGAAGCACCGAGTCAGGCTGCAACGCCAAGCTTCGACCTGTTGTCGTCCAAGCTATCCAAACTGAGTGGCTTGTTGATTATTCACCTGAACAGCATTTGGACGAAATACGACGAGGACGTTGGCAAAACATTTTACGTCTTCAACAGTAATTTAAATTTCTACAAGTTCCCAATCAGCGGTAAACTTAAGCTAACTGCCAATCCAGAGAATGTAGGTGAAGTCAAGGTTTCTTTCGCTAAGAATATTTATCGTCTCAAGCACGATAGGATGAACAATGTCACCATGTACGATGTATCTGCCGACGATTGCTTGTACGTGGAGTCTATGGGTGATTACGACAGACTCATCCCGCTTTTTGTGGAGCTTCAAATAACCTATCCTATAATAAATAAATAACCATAGTAGCAGCAATGCCTAACGACATTTTCGGTCACACGAAACGCGACGACCACGGCGACGAGCTTCTCATGCTCGACGTCAGGATCAAGAAGTTGCAAAGTGATCTGCAGGCCCTGCAGTCCACGCTCAACTCCAGCCTCCAGTCCGAGATATCCAGCCTGCAGTCTCAGTGCCTGGATCCTGTACTCAAGATCGATGCAGAACTCAAATCGCTGTTGCAAAAATACACCGACCTCGCGTCAATAGACAACTTCGACAACTTGGCACTGAGCGTAGGCAAGCTCCAAAACGAACTTGTGAAGCTGCAGCTCGCGCAGACCTCGGATGTGGAACAGCTGAAGCGAAACTTGCAGGACCTAACGAGCACCATCCAGACTGAACTGCAAAACATTATCCAGAGTATAAAAACTCAAGATGACTACGATCGCGTGAATGCCAGTATTGCCAAATTGCACGAACAGTTTCAATCGTTCGAAATTCCTACGTTGGAAAGCATTAAGGCTGAGCTTCAAACGGACGCTTTGCATGCAGCCATCAACGAAGTCAAAACTAAACTCCAAACGCTACAGGACTTCATCGACAATCTACCTTCGTCCAGCGAGCTGAACGCTATTGCCCGTAGCGTGGCCAAGATCAAACTCCAACTTGAGACCTACGAGGATTTCGGGAAGCTGCAAGGTACCATAGCCCATATTGAGGATGATCTCGCCGTCATCAAAAATGATCTGGCAAACGTACACGAAGCACTGGAATCCAAACTGCCTGTCATCAGGGATACTCTGGCCAGCGTCCAACAGCAGATCACCAAGCTGGAAAATCTAAACACCGAATCAGAATTTTCGCATTTTCATCACTTGATCGACGACATACAGGCTAAGTTGGAAACTTTGCAACAATCCACCCCAACCCAGGACGACATAACACAATTACAAGAAGGAATACGCGCTGCTGCAGCTGCCTCAGAATTGGATGCGATGAAAAAAGCTTTGGAGTCGCTCCAAAACACGGTGGCCACCCTGCCCACCTCGCAGGAACTGAAAAGCGTGAAGAGGGCTCTCAACCGAATACTCAAATCCGACTATATCAAAAACATCCAAACCGGAATTGAATTGCTTCGGGAGTCTGTTGCAACATTACCCACCAACCAGAACATAAACGAGCTACATGCCTTGTTTCCGGAAATTAGAACCCAGGTCCACGACCTCGCAACCCAGAGCTCCAAGTTGACACTCGTGGAAAGTCTACACCAGATTATCGCCAATGTGAAAGAGCAAATTGGCAGCATCGAGGCGAGCCAGGAATCGGCCGTAACCAATTTCAGTACCCAACTACACGAGTTAAACGAAAAATTCAAGAGGCTTATTGTCGATGTGAAGATCAAGCCCGATTACGACACTGTTGTCCGTGCTATCGAGGAACACCTGGAATCGGTGAATGGTAGATTGGAGGATGTGGAGAGCGAGGTTCGAACCAATGTAAACACCCTGAACGCCAGCATCGACAATCTCAAGTCCACTGTTGTCATCGAACTGTACAGCATTCCAAACAGGGAATTTTCCTCGCTCTTCCATCCGGGTGCCAAACTCTACATGCTGACTCCTGCCAAAGCCTATCACCAGTTTTTCATCGCTGGCACACTTCAGTTTGTCAAGGTTTCATACTGGTCTTTGCCTCACGCAATCCACTACCCAACCATGACCGTAACGAACATCAGTGACGAGCCTAAAATAAAAGGAGTGGAGTTGGTCGATTTTACCCATCCCGAAACTCGCGAGACTGCCTATGCCGAAGATGCCACTCAAATTATCGACATAGAAATAGGTGATAAGCTGTACATAGAAAACCCGTCATTGTCTGCAGCCAGAAATCCCATTAAAGCTATATTCTTATTTCCAGACAATGTCTAGGCAGGCTATTGTGAACGAGCTGCACAAACCTGCGGGAGTGACCAAAGGCATAGACGACCTGTGGGGAGCTGACTTTGTGGAAATGAGCAGTGGCAACTTAAAAAATTTACATAAAATCAACAAGGGATACAAGTATCTTCTCACCGTTATAGACACATTTTCAAAATTTGCGTGGGCTTTACCCCTCAAGGCAAAAACAGGAACCTGTGTAGTGGAAGCATTCAAAACTATTTTCGATGAAAGTGGAAGGCGACCTCGATTTCTTCAAACAGACAACGGAAAAGAATTCTACAACTCTGTCTTTCGGCAATTTATTCAAAAACAAAATATTCAACATTACACCACCTTTAGTCACATCAAAGCCAGCATAGTGGAACGTTTGAACCGAACTCTCAAAACACACATGTGGAAACAGTTCACGCTTCAGGGGAATTACAAGTGGCTCGACATGCTTTCCGGAACTCGTTAACAGCTATAATCACAGTTTGCATCGCACGATAAACATGAAACCAGCTGACGTCAACAAATCTGACGAGCGGCGTTTAATTTCTACGGTTTATTGTCCAAAGTACAAATTTACAAGCAAGAAACCGAAATACAAAATTGGAGATCAGGTGAGAATCAGTAAAGTTAAGCGTGCGTTCGAAAAAGGATTCACAAAATATTGGAGTACAGAACTTTTCACCGTTGTTCGAGTCTTACCCGGAAACCGTCACACGTATATAATAAAAGATAATCGCGACGAAATTCTGAAAGGAAGATTTTACGAAGAGGAACTTTCTGAAACAAAATACCCCGACACGTATCTTATTAAAAAAGTATTACGTAGAAAAGGTGACAAACTGTATGTGAAATGGCAGGGACTCGAAGAGAAAAGTTGGATCAACGCAAACGAGGTGATTGTGTAACGGGTGCTTGGAATGTGGAACAGCGACTACCAGATTTTCCATCGGAACGTCAGGATAGGAAAAATTGGGAGCTTCTACATCACAACATTCGCTGCCTTATTGTTGGACCTTCTGGATGTGGAAAAACAACGTTACTGATTGATAATTTTCTTCTTGCACCCAACTAGTTAAACTGGAAGAACAGGCACTTGTATGTTTTCTCCAAAGGTTTGGAGCAACCGAATTATCGCCAGCTGTCGAAACTGTAAGAGGGACTAGGCATAGCTATATTTGCTTCTGAAGTGATACCACTAGACTGCTGTCTCGAAAATTCGGTGGTGGTTTTTGGCGATGTGATCCTGGAGAACCAGAACGAAATTCGGATTTTTTTTTACTCAGGGTCGGCACAGAGGCATGGACTACATCTACCTTGCTCAGACTTTTTCCAAAATCCCCAAGCAGCTACTCCGAGACAATGCTAATTTCATTTCTTTGTTTCGTCAAGACTGCACCAATTTAAAACACGCTAGCTATGATTATGGAGGTGGGGACATAAACTACAATCAGTTTTCCAAATTTTGCTCTTCATGCTGGAACCAAGATGATTTCGGATTTGTCACAATAGACATGACGAGGAAACGCAATAACGGAAAATACAGAAACAAAGTTAATAATTTTCTAAACGTTGCAACGTTACAAGAAACGTCTTGACCTATTATAAATAACTACACAAAAAAAAATGAAACGCAAACTTGCAGACGACAACCTGAAGCTGCGTAGCTACCTGGCAAAACGGTTTAAGGGGTGGAAATCCGAGAATCGGGGAATTTACGAAGAGAAAAAGCGTCACGACCAGCTTATCATCGATGCCATCAGTGGACTTGGTAAAGAAATCAAATATGTCACCGAGCAAAACAAAGAGTTAATCAACGAGCTTGTGCCACTCACCGCTCGAACTTATACCATACCCACACCGATATCCAGAATTCACACTACTCCGTTCGAACTTACTCCGGCTCCGAGACGTCAGGCCCTAGGCAGTACCTCGTCGGACAAACTAGTCGAGCTGGGTCCGTTGGCGAGGGATTACGTAAGCACCGGGAAATTCGAAAAAATGAGGTGTTGGGATTGTACCCGACCATGGAACATAACGAGGGTGTGGTTTGGATAATTGGAAAATCTAAAGTCACCTTCGAGGGCGACGATGTAAAAATCAATTTTGGCGAGAAGAACAGCTGGACTAGGTATCCCGGCACGGTGGGACTGTGGGAACTTATCACCAAGAAGCAACCTGAAGATTATACAGACCAGGATTACCAAAGTTACACAGAAATTTTGATCATGACGGACGCCCTGTACCAAAACAACGATGCAACACAGAATCGCGTGAAATCTAGCAGTGGAGAAAAGTACAGGAACCTCATCAAACCAATATGGACCCAGCTCAAGACTGGCAGCGGTGTCAAACTCTACAATACCCTACCTAAAGCGTTTGTTTGGGTAGACGACGTAAGGAAGCTTGTAGATCGATTGATTGTTATCGCAGGCGAAGAAAATGCAGGCAATCGCAACTTCCACAACGAGAAGGTGTGAATCATGGACATGATTAGCACCAAGCTTAGCAACTCCATTGTCAACGACAGCAAAGGTATAGGGTACCTCATCAAAATCATCAACACCCTGCCTACCAAATTCTGGAATGTAGCCGAGGGTCAAGGTTTGGTGAACGATATTATCAACAAGCTACCCTTCGAGATGCACCTGCCAGGTTACCAGTACTGCGGTCCCGGTACGAGACTCCAACACCGACTGGAGAAAAGGAGACAAGGGAGTGAACCCACTGGACGCTGCATGCAAGGATCACGACATTGCCTACAATACTCACACAGATCTCGACGCACGTCATGATGCCGACAGGAAGTTGGAGCATGCAGCTTTCGGGAGACTCGTCAGCAGAGATGCCTCGCTAAGTGAACGGGTTGCAGCATTGGGTACGACCATCGCCATGAACACAAAACAAAAATTGGGGTGGGGATTGTAACTAAATAACCTTTGTGAAAAATAAAGCAACTTTGTATAACCAACCTATTAGGGGGCAAAGCCTTACCCTTTCACGATATATAAATAACATACTATCACCATGAAGCCCAAAGGCGTTGTTTACCAAATACCCTACGCAAACCTCAAGTCTCTCGGAGCTCTTGATGTATTGCTTACCAAAAAGCAGCGCGAGAAGAAACATTCCTGCTTGGCAAAAGGTCATGGAATGAAATTGCTGCTGAGCATTCCTCTGTTGAGGAGGTTACGAGGTTCGCGAAAGCAGCAGAAGACTGGAGGTTTCATATTCAGCATCCCGGCTATCTTGGCAGCATTGGGTGCTGTTGGCAGCTTGGCTTGTAGGCAGTGCCGCCATTGCCAAGACCGTCAACGATGCAAAAAAGAACAAGGCCGAGTTAGAAGAGCAGAAACGCTACAACCTGGCTACGGAGAAGAAGGTCAAAGGTGTGACCAAAAAGCGAAAAAACAATCTCGAAGCTTTGAAAAAGTTTAAAAAAGAGAAGAGCCCCTGTCCAACTTCGATATTGAATCTCTGATCGAATTGTTGGTGGTTAAGCACATCAGGGGCGTTTTCATGTCTGATTCTCTACCTTCTGTTGTGAAGAAAAAAGTGTGTGGTGTGGTTAACCTAGACAGTTACGAAAATCCAGGTACACATTGGATATGCTACCTCAAAGCCAACTACAACAAAGAATTTGTTTTGGATTCATTCGGAGGCATACCACCAGCTGGGTTGGTAAAGTATCTCAGTGTTGCTGACCTCTACTACAATGACGAACGTATTCAGGGTTTCAGCGATGTGAACTGTGGCCATCTCTGCCTTTCCATGCTTGTCTTCCTCTCGCAATTATATAACCCAACAATCGAGGATTTCCAGAAAGCATTGTGGCACCTAAAGCACTATGGGACTATTCCATCTCACAAGCGAGACTTCGCTTCTGAAACTAACATTGCATGACGATATCATCTATCCTAAATCTATTGCTCTTCGTGCATTCTACAGCATGTACCTGATACCTAATGTGACGGTACACAACAATACCATCAAAATTGGCAGCGAAAAAATCAGCATCACCCCTGGCCAGTTCAATCTGTTTACCTTGCAGGCTCAATTGCCAAGAAGTGTATTGCTGTCGCAAAATTCTGTAACTCACAGCGTGGAACTGGTGTCTGCCACGGAAACCGTAGACTTGGGTACCATCGGAGAGCTTTTGGGATTCGAGAACAACACAAAGCTCGAACTTGGCATCAAGCACATCGGTGCTAACATTCCTAAATTTCTAGCCATCGAGACTCTGAATATACATTGCAATGTGGCAGAAGGTATGATTACCAAATCCTCGGACGGCATCCCAGAGAGTCACAAAGAAACAGGTATTATCGCTATGTTCAAACCAAACTCTGAGTTCATGGAGCCAATTATCTACACACCCTCCCCACCGATATACTTTCCTGTATCTCGTAATCGCATAGACAACATAGAATTAGCAATTACCAACGAGAAGGGAGAGGTGGTTGATTTTGCAGGAGCCACGACCACTGCCGTCGTGGAGATTAACATATAATAAATAACCATCATGGAGCAAATCGAAAGTTACGAGTTGCAGTCATTCCCTCCCAATCGTCACTTTTTGCCAACCTCAACGAAGCGAATCGAGAGATAGAATACGACGTGGACGTCGGGGATGGATTAATTCACCCTCGCAGAGCTGATTTGTATATCAAGTTTGATGTTGTGAAGAGAGACAACGGCGAAGCATTCCTTGACAAGGCAAATTTAAGACTTGTAGATAATTTTGTGCCGTACCTATTCTCGCAGGTGGAAGTTAGAAAGCATGGCACCGTTATCGATAGGGTTGACTACCCCGGGATTACCTCTACAGCTGTGGGAACACTGAAACTCTCCATGACCGATGCAGCATACTACCAGGCAGGGGGATTCGAAGTAGGTACAAAAATGAAAACTCAAAGTCACACAGTACTGTTTCCCATGCGCCTGCTTCCTGGCTTCTTCTCTGAATACACAGAGATTATGTGGAAATGTGGTTTGCGCGTCACTTTTCGCAGAAGCGCCAACGACAACAATGCGCTGATGCGTTACAACACCTTGAGTGCAGACGGTTCAGCACTTCCCAACACATTACCCGATCCTGCCAAGTGCATCATCCAGTCCATGGAGCTGCGCATGCCCGTAGTGGAATACGAAACTAACTACGCTGTCAAGTACAAAGCAGACATTTTGAAGAATCCCCAAGTGCCCATCCGATTTTACGGTTACCAGTGCGTGCAGAAACCTGCTTCCGGCAACCATTTTGTATTTGACGTGACCACACAGTTCAACAGCATCCGGTACGATATGCCATAGTTCGTGGCCGTGCTCTTCCAGACGGGGGAGGACAACAATCAACAAGAAGATTCGAGTCAGTTCGACAACTGTAAGATCAAGAATATTTACCTCAAAAATGGTAGGAACGAAGTTTTCCCACGTGAGAACTACAACCTAAACATCGCAAACAACGACTATCTGAAACTGTACGAGGCATACACAGCTTACAAGAGAGTGACCTTGGGCAATGTGGACGTGTACTACAACCCCAATGAGTTCATAGACCGCAGACCCATGTTCGTCATTAATACATCGAAGAGAAAGCAGGTAGTTGTTAACGATCGCACCAACATCAAGATTGTGTGCGAGTTCCATGATGCTCTGCCTGCGGACACACTGTGCAGGGTCATCCTTATTGCAGAGAAAATGTTTGTGTATGATGTCAGGAACGAGCGAGTGACAGAGCAGTTTTAAATATGCATAGGAAATAACAAGAAATAAAAAAAGCCATGCTTGAGCGCGCAAAGGAACTTCCCCTTTCGTCCTGCACATGCCCCAAATTTTCGCCCCGTAGGACACGGCGGTAGTTAGTTCCGTTAAAAAAAATATACATACTATATATTTGCAGACATTGTTAATTTTTTGTATAATTTTGTGTAGGTCAACAAAAAATTCTGTTGATTGAATATATAGTATGTATTACAAAAAAACTGTGAAATTAATATTTTGAAAAATATATCCCACCTCCACCCCCTCGTTATGCATTCGAGGGCAAAAAACCACTAGTAAATCAATTTTTTTTATTTTGGGCACACAGAGCAAGTTTTACCTGTTTTCAGGCGATAGTGACCCCACGGCAAGGTATGAATCCCACATTCGAGAATACATCTCTTGTCGTCTCGTGCATCCAGAGCAATTTTCCTGACGGTGTTGGATGTAAATATATGTTTAACACTCTGGATGCGATACTCTTTTTACAGAATCGGCTTTTTGGTTTCGAGGCACTTGAAGTAGTCTTCAAACTTGAGTTTTCTCTGAACCACCTGCCTGCCTATGTCTTTAGCTTTTTTGGTCACAGAACTCTCAGCTTGAATTGCATATGCTTTGGCACGAAGACCAGCAAACTCTAATATAATATCGCCATCTTTTTCATCCTTTAGTTTGCCAGGTACTTTTTTGTTTCGAGACAGGATTTCATATCGATTTGGTTGGGGATAGCTCGACGTATCGAACAAGTTAACGAGGATTGTAATCGTAGCGATATCTTTATATGCGTTAGCGGTGTGGGCGTGATATACCAGACTGTCCGTATCTGTGTAGAGTAGGTTGATGTTGTTACTATAGTGCAAGCGTAGTATATCATAATATATCTCGAACATTTGCAGCTTGCTTAACTCTAACACTGTGGCACCAACATAGACTGGTTTGTTGAGCTTTACCTCACCACGATTCATGTGTACCAAAGCAAGCTCTTTGTTGTAGATTGTTGGAGCTTTAAACAGTGGGCTTGCAACAAGTTTGCAACAACAGCCGACGCTAGTAAGCAACCTTATGTCTTCACGATTTCGCGTGTTTTCCATTGTTTTACCAAATATTATATTATTCATGTCCTTAAAGAATTTGCGATCAAGTTCTGAGGTAGCAGCAGTACAATGTTTAGCATTGAGTTCGATGTATGGCTTCAACCAATTTGAATGGTTGAAAGTGAGGACTCGGTGAATTGCTGTAATCGTGACCCCTTGTTGCATCAACCACCGAAGATTTCGGTATTGCAACTCGTAACGCTTTTTGGGTTCGAAATCCATAATAAGTTTTTGCTGCTTCGACGCAGGTGGACACTTCAATTCCGATGCTGGTGGGAGGTCGCAGAACACATCCTGCAGCTTCTCGGAAAACTCGAGGTCCACCTCGACAAAGAAGCCTCGTTCCGAGTCGTCGAAACCTTCTACGTCGTATTTGGAAGGATCAGCCCACTCAAATCCTCCAAATGGAAGTTTTTGCACCATGGAGTGGCCGTAAAGATTATTAGCATCCGTGTACAAGATGTAGCTGGATGGTTGAGAAGGGTCGTACCCGGTCGACATGTGTTGGTTGTTGGCGCGAGCGTACCGTTGTGACACCTGACCATGCCACCCCGAACAAGCTTTTCCACAAAAAGCATCATGTCCACATCGGAAATAAGTTCGAGCTTGACTTTTGTTAGAAGGAGCATGGCCGACCATGCCAGCCCGGGGAGACCGTAGAAGTACGCACGGTCCAGCTTGTAGATTTGCATTTCATTTGCGCGAAACGCTTGAAAGACGTCTGCGAGGAGTGTTACAGCAAGTTTTAAGTAGGCATCGTGGTATTCTCCAAAATTTCGACAACCCAGCTTGAGCCACATGGACTGAGCATGCTGATATTCTTCATCGCTGATGCCCGAACCACGCAGCCGGCTGTGAAACTTAGCCTGGGGAGGCAACGACTCCTCCTCGAACTTGGAAGGGTCGCTGACATACTCGTAGGGGTAGATCTCTTTACACCTGAAGAGACTAGCATCCAAGTTCGGGAAATTGGCTGAGGTAATAATTAGTTCATTGTTGTTGAGCATCCCAGCAAGAGCATCGAGGCCTGCCTGGAGAAACCTCAGAGAATCGAGAAACCGAAGTTCTATGCCTTGTACCCATTTAGAGATGGCAATGTAGTGTTCCTCATTTTGTGCTACAATATTAATGCGCGCATCGTCGTATCCGAAATGCCTGATAAGGTGGTGAAAATCGTACACGAAGCCGTTATGGAAGAATACGGGGACGAAGCGTGGGTCCTTAGCTTTCAGGTTCCACCCGTTACACCAAGAATCAATATAGCTTCCGGTGAAGTGATCGTGGTGTCGAACTTTCTTTTTTTTCCTACTATCAATAAATTTTTTGTTACAAACTGGACAGTGTGTAGCCTCTTCGCCTTTACGCTTTTCTTCGGGAGTTAAGTCTCGCATAGCTATAGGATCTAACAATACTTCTCGTATCTTGTTCACTTCTACAATCATGCTCTCCAGAAAATGTTTGGCTGCATCGGGACCGCGATATACATATGGCTCAGGGGCAATTATTTGATTTCGTCGCACCACAACATAGGCAAAACTGCAGACCTTGTGAATTTGACAAGGCGTGGTAGAAGAAACTTGTGGGTTGGGTTTACAGGTGGACAGCGGTTCAAGGAAGGCCTCTAAATCTGCAATGATAATAGCAGGGTGCTCTCCCATAGCACTATGCGCCCGAAATTGCTCCACAGTACCAGGCTCGGGTAAGACTGCAACCCCAGGCCTGTTGTCGTTACAATAGCGCATGTGGTGTGCAAGCTTCTGGGCAGCAATGTCGGGACCTTGAATGTGTTGGTAATCTTGTGGTTTTTGATTATCGAACGTGGACAAGCCCCTGCGACAGACTTCTATGCAACCATCATGCTTGCTTTTTTGACCTGAAACTAACCGGGAGAGAGAGCGAATAAGCGTGTAATGATGGCAAGTCTCGTTCTTGATAAGTAACAAATTGATTTCTTGTACAGCTTCACCTTCCATGTTGCTCACTCGAATAGGGTATACAATAGTTGCGTTCTTAGTAAGGCCGTCAACATTGATAGCTAGTTTCAGGTTTAGTAAGTTGTGTGTGCACTGGTCTCGAATTTGTTTATGTCCGACAATTGAACTGTGTAGGTAATCCCAGCCATCGCATTTTCTAATTTTGATACGTAGGGTATGTAGTGGGTAACACGACGCGGCTGATCTTTCCGGTGGATACGATGCAGCGCTGCCAGCACCGACAAATGAAAACATTTTGAATCGCTATTCTGGATGTTTAGAACAGCCTTCTTGATTGCAATTGTTGCCGGCAGTGGAACGTAACTAGACCCAGAGAGTGGAACAAGCTTGTTAACACTCAATTTAAGTTTATGCGGAGTACCACACAACGAACCACCCGAGCCTTCAGCCTGATGTTCTTCCTGTTTGGCAACCAGCTCCTCCAAGAATTTGTCGTAGATACTCTCGAGGTTGGCAACATCTGCCAAGTGCAATATTTTTGCCTTGGTATTATGGTGAAAGCTGTATTTCTCATCAGATGGTTTTTTGTATTGGCATCCCAGCGATGCATAAAGTTTAGTAGAGTTTAAAGCCAGTACATCACTTAAGATAGAAATTATCTTGGATCGCACACTCTCTAGGAAGCTACGTACATCGTATAAGCTATCTGAGGTAAAATCAAAATCTTCTAATATATGATCAAAAGCAAACCGGCTTGCTTTTGTTGCCGACTTGGCGCGTTTGGGAGATGGTAATATGTTAAAAAATCTGCTTCAGCCTTCCTTTTGACCGAGGTCGATGGTTACAGCACAGGGTCTCCAGTACCCTTGCAATTAGGCATATGCTTTTTAACATATGCAATTGTAAAGTGTTTGTTACACTTAGGACACAATTCGGTTGCTGTTAAATGCTTGCCAGGCACACAGGTACGACTATGTCGTGCATAATGAGCACTGGAAATATTTTTTTTACATGTAATACAAATCTTCGTAGGACACATATTTTTTGGGAGGGGTGTTTATTTATATATGCAGATATGCTGATGTATGATTTTTTAGATGTTGAATCCACACGTACTGTTGTACAATTAGGTACAAAATGTTGTACAATTAGGTATAAAGTGCAGTACAATTAGGTACAGAGTATTGTGCAATTAGGTACTGAGTGTTGCACAAATAGATACCCCAAAAATAAAGCACTACAAGAAAAAATAACTACTCATCAATCAGTCTCACAAAAACTCAACTACACTGCACTGTGTATACAATTTTTAAAAATCAAACAGAAAATAATTGCTAATCACCATGTAAGGCAAATCTACGAGGAACACTGTGACAGGACGTCCGTACTCTTCAAGCTGCTCTCGCAGACTGTGACTGACTGCTCTGTGCATCCCCCTTATATAACCTCGGTTTATTTATGACGTATTTTTCCACCAATCAGAAGAGACCACGTTAGATATGAGTCATCATATTACGTCTTAATTTGTTGCGAAATCAGAAGATATGAGCCATCATATTACGTAATAACTTGCTGCAGTTCCTTCGTTTGCTAACAGATGGCGCCCGCTGTCCTCCTCCGAAAATTGTCAATAAAAAAACTTAAATATCTCGAAAACGGTAAGAGATAGAGCAAAAAATACCCCTTGTCGATTTAGGTAATGTAGATTACGTATACCAAGTTTGGTGGTCCTAAGTCAAAGGGGGTGGGCCAACTATCATTTTTTTCTAGAAACCCCCATCGTAAAAGGCTATGGCAAGAGCCCAGTAGGTTGGCAACATTGCCTTATGCACTGGAACTACATAAGGCAAACCTAAAGCAAGGTTGCCAGCTCCTTGCTTTAGGTTAAGTTAGACTAAGAAAATAGTGTTGCCCACGAGACGAGACTTTGGCCTGTCTCGTCTCGTGGAGTCTAGTGGAAATGCTGTCTCGTCTCGAAAATATTAGTTTGTCTTATGACACATGGTCAATTTCGTCTCGTCTCGAATTTTTAAAAGCCTGTCCCGTCTCGTCCCCTGGGCAACACTATAAGAAAAGTACACGAGCGCACAACTTTCGCGTTTGCCTTATGATGTTTTCCGTTAAGGTTGCAAAAAACGCACCACTTTCTGTTCCAGAACTGTCTTTTTATCCCTACTGATAATACTTCACAAAATAAGCATTTTTATACATATTATATCCGGACTTTTCCGGATCTAGAAAATCGGGAAGTAATTTCTGAGCTGGTATTGTAATTGTGTTTCCCAACATACTTCTCCAAGGAACTTCGTTATCTCATACTACCCTTAGATTTTCTGCTTCTCCATCTAATTAGATGTTACGTGATGCCCAAAATACGTATAAGACATTTGTGATTTCTTATAAATTCCTTCCGGAGGTCAGACACAACTCTAAAATCTAGGACCCGTCCGGAAATAACAATGTTTCTTATAGCCTCTTTATATTTTCTTATTTATCGTCGTTTTTCTTTCACCTTTTGCTAATCGCGACGACGGGGATGAGTGATATGATGAAATTGATGAAGGGGCACTCACAAAGAACACCCATACGCACGACGGGATTCGAAGCCAGGACATAAGACATCGTAGCCCAGTGTGCTAACCACTCCGTCACGGACGGAATTCTTATAGCCCTAATCGTTCCACAAGCAATTTTCCTATCTTTAACTACACACGAAACATAAAGAACAATCTAAATAAACAGGTGCCAGTTCACACTCTAACAGTGAAAAAGCATTTGCATGTGACAATGGAAAATAATATTTATTTTTATCTAGATGTGATATATTATTGTATATTAAAGAAATATATTAGTGATAAAATGACGGAAGTAGAGGAACATCTCCAATGAAACACTCATGCCTTATGGATATTTGTATTTCTTGCCAAACAAGGTTCCGAGTTCGAGTTCCGACCAAAATGGGTTCATTGTATATGATTCATGTCTTTAATGTAATCATAGATCGTCGTCATGAATAATTTAACTTCAGAGGAAGTAATTACTAATAAAAACAATAACAAAACAAATTTGATCTTAAAACCCTGGCTACATATTCCATCACGGGGATTGACACTTTACGTAGGTGTAGACACGCTTCGTACAATTTGATGACATCGCGATTACATAATGGATGTGCAGATCTAAACCTCCCAAAATTCCCATTTCATTACTAAATTCTAAATTAGCATAATATCACATAGTTTACCTATTCATAATATGCGCAACTTTGGTGCACTTTGTGGATTGTTTCGTTGGTTGGTTGTTTTAATTAATGTTTCATTAATCAACATCAGGTTAATCGCGGCAGGCAAAGTGGAGGGAAAATGAAAATCAAGCAGAACTAGGGACCCCTTGGTTTCCGATAAATGAAACTTTGTCTACATGCAACTGAGTCGCTGCGTGAAATCGCTGAAAATGTCATTTATTAATTTCTTAATTTTGCTCATTTTATATTTCTTTTCTAGCACTTGTGTCAACTATGGCGATGAGGATGATTAATGAAGTTATGAAATTGATGATAGGACATGATTATCCATGCCTTACACGACATTCTAAGTTGGGCTAATGAATATGGTTTCGTATTATGATTTGTCAAGTAGTTGTCTCTAACTCCAATATTTTTTAAGGACTTCTGGGTTGACAGCATATGTGTTGTGCGATGATGATTCGATGAAAACCACCATTTCAGTGAACTTTCTTGACAATGACTCTAATATTAGTAAAGAGAACATTTCCTTACGAGTAGCTGTTGTTAAGAAACCAATTCCTGAAACTTTTTATGGAGGTCTCACGGCACCCAGTTGTTCTTTGTTGTTGCTGGGTCTGGTAGTATGACTCACGCTGCTGTCAATACTCAATCGTTCCCGAGAATCCAGGTCCGCCACTCAAACCTAAGCGACAATTTTGTTATTTGGGTTGCATATACAACAGGCTTCAAGATGTTACGATATCAAAGGTCTCGTGGCCCAAGAACTACTTTGTCTGACTGTACATGCAGATGAAACTTTGGTAAGTTGAGATAAGCGATGAAAACAATGGGGAAGCTCGGAGTATCAATCAATTAAAACAGCGGGTTATGGTGCTTCCTTGGCATGTTATAGGAGATTGTCGAAATGCGAGTGCATTGCCTGTTTTAGTTTATTATTCCTTCTGTCAAAAAAGTACCGGGAATTTGTAATTTAAAAGACCCGCGCTAATGATTTTTAATTTTTTTCCGTACGTTGGTAGCACTGTACTTAATTACTATGTCAAACATGAGCGCGATCTGTCAACCAGTTTGTTTACAGCATCAGGTTGAATCAGTCCACTTCAGTAGTGCATCACGATTTTTACAATGAACGAAATTATTGAACAAAGAGTGTGCCTTAAATTTTGTGTTGCGAACGGAATTTTGTGTGCTGACTCGCTAAAAATGTTAGAAAAACTTATGGTGAATCAGTTTTATCAAAAACACGGGCTTACGAGTGGTACAAAGCGTTCAAGGAGGGCCGAGACATTGTCGAAGACATGCCTCGTTCTGGACGACCTTCGACCTCTTCAACCGATGAAAACATCGAAAAAGTGAAGGAAAGTGTGCTCGATAATCGCCATTCCAGCTTAAGAGAGATAGCTAGTGACCTTAACATCTCTCACGAGTCTGTTCGTTCGATTTTGGTGGATATTTTGGGCATGAGACGCATCGACGCACGGCTTGATCCAAAAGAGCTGAATTTTCTTCAAAAACAGTCCCGTGAGCAGGTCTCTTTAGACATGCTGGATCGCGCCAATTCTGATCCCACATTAATGGAACGCATCATAACTGGTGACGAGACATGGGTCTATGAGTATGACATGTAAACAAGTCAACAGTCATCAGAATGGAGGATAAAAGACGAGCCGAAATAAAAACAAAACACGTCAAAGTCCCTCAAGAGTCAAGGTGATGGATGCCCATTGTTTTCTTTGATATTCATGGTTTGGTGCATCATGAATTCGTTCCAGAGGGACAGACTGTCAATATAGGAATACTATTTGGGCGTACTGAAGAGTTTGCTGAGAAAATCCGTCAGAAACGGCCAAATTTGTGGAAGAACAATTCGCGGATTTTACACGAAGATAATGCGCCATCGCATAGAGCGACTGTTGTGACCCAATTTAAGGCCAAAAACACAATAAATACCATCGATCAACCACGGTATTCACCAGATCTGGCCCCGTGTGACTTCCTTATGTTCCCAAAACTAAACTTGCCTCTCCGGGGTACCCGTTTGGAATGGATTGAAGCCTTAAAGCAAAATTGGTGGAAGGAACTGAAGGTCGTACTTGAAAGCGCCTATGAAAAGTGTTTCCAAGACAGGTAAAAATGCTGGCATATTTGTGTTACATCAAATGGGGCCTACTTTGAAGGCGACAAAATAAATATTGATTAATAAATGAAAATTGTGGGTTTTATTTAACAATTCCCGGTACTTTTTTGACAGAATATATATTTGGTTTAATTGATTATGGAATTTTGCGAGGTCCATGAGTCTGTGATCTAACTTTCAAAGGCTGGATTGAGTGTGGGACAATAGCTGTACAATATACCGTGCGTTCATTTCGATCTTCAGCCGAGAGATCGGGAGAAGCGTGGCGGGCGGCGCTGATGGAGATGCCGACATTTGCGGCCTGTAAAGCCCGCTTATTTTTATGGACATATGCATACATTCATATAAATATTGCAAAACGAGCACTAACCTGTGTTATAAGGGTACGGTTTTAATTTTAGTAACTTAGTAGCTGCATGTGCTGATGATTTTGACACGTCCATCTCACGGCGTAGAGGTTTGTTTGGAGAACGTTCTAACGCTGCACCAATTTCATCGAGTTTTGTTTCCGTTAGAATCCGTCGTTTTTGCTTAGGTGTTTCAAAATTTAACGATCCATTTTCTCGTAATTTAAGGACAAGATGTCTAACCGTATCTCTATGTGGAGGTGAAACGCCTAGGAATTTCTGTACAAATAGCCTACACACGTCTCGACACGAGTCTGTTTTCACGTAAGTGTCATACATAAGAATTCTTTGTTCTAACGTGAACCTTGCGGCTGCCATTCCAATCGTCTCACTGTCACAACACACATACACACTGCAATAACACAAACAAGTAACGGCAAGTAACGAAGAATATTACTCTTGCTCACAGTACGGAATTAACACGCTCTTGGTTTACATCTGCTCGCCACTATATTCACAGCTCTGTCTTCATCTAGTCACGAAGGAACAAAAAACTAGAGGTCGGAGATTTCGGATTGCAAGGAAGCTCACGAAAACCATTGACTTTTAACGGTTTTGTCTGCAGCGTAATCTCGATACAGTGTTGCACATTCGAAACCTCCAAACGATCAACACAAAACTCTTTCAAGGATATAAACTTAAGCAGGACGTTACTGGTCAAAACTATGATTAAAATGTTTCATTATCTGTGGCTCTTAACATCGTTTCTAAAGCGTATTTTTTGTGTATATAAGGGTAGAACTTGCTCGTTTTGCAATATTTATATGAATGTATGCATATGTCCATAAAAAATAAGCGGTCATTACAGGACGCAAATGTCGGCATTTCCGTCAGCGCCGCCCGCCACGCTTCTCCCGATCTCTCGGCTGAAGATCGAAATGGACGCACGGTACTACGCTTATTGTAAACCTACTTGAGTATGTAACAGGCAAGGACCCCTCTACAGGTTTCCTTATTCCCCCACCTGCTCTGTGGCTTTTGGCGGTTTATAGATCCGGCACTGCACCGTGTGCATTGCCCTTAGAAAACAGCTTTTCATGTTAAATTGCACATGCAAAAGTTTAATGAACAATGAACTGTCTTCGAGAATCATAAAAACAAGCACGTACCTTCCTATGCACAATGGATGTTGGAATAGATCCCTCGACGAGTCTCCTGCAGTGTTCCGTTGGTGAGTCATCTTCCAGTTGTACCTCTATGCAGTTCAGGGGAAAAACACCTGCAACATTAAAAAAGACAATGTAATTCCATTCTCAATGAATAACTTTAGATTATTGTTATGTATTAAAAGTTCAGTTAAAAAGGTCACCACAGTATTAACTGGACAAAGCAAAATAGTCCGTGCTTTAAAACAATTATAATTGAGACTTAGAATCAATCTTTCTTGTGGGGTCATATTTACTCTGTTTGCATCTTAATTGGTTAAAATATTTTCCTATCGTTACATAGCAGTACTGAGAAATATGCAAAAGTTAGTAACAATTCAATTTACTTTGCAGAACATAATCAAGTAAGCATTTGTAGGGATCATTGCAATTGAAGTAACTTAATGGGTTTTCCAACATAAGGTTTGGCAAAACACAAGAGCTTAATATATCAGGGCCTGGAACAAATTAACATTCTTAACAATCCTAGCCTCGTCAAAACACATGACCACTGTTACTGATGCAGTGGGACCACAGAAAAAGGACCTGCAAAGAACCGCATGTACCGTGCATACTACTCGCACATTAAGGATTTTGGCTGAAAGTCTTTTGTTGTGGTCATTCTAGACACTGTATTCGCACAGAAAATGACAGTGTAAAACGAAATTATTGCAGAGGCAGAATTTCAGTTAACCTTCGAGCGGGCGCATCTATCCATCCCTCTCTCTCTTTTACGGCAGTGCCGGCTCTCCTTGCCCGGTGTGTGTAGGTTGGCAAAAATTGCTTTATGCACTGTAAGGTAAGCCTCAATCAAAGTTGCCAGCTCCTTGCTTTAGGTTAGGTTAGACCAAGAAGAAAAAAGCTGTGGGTAGGTATCGCTTGTTTAACTCTTCCTTCTCTCTCTCCTCTCTCTTTTTTGTAAAAAGTCATGGTAAAAATACCAGTAGGTTGGCAACATTGCTTTATGCACTGTAAGGCAAGCCTCAAGCAAAGTTGCCAGCTCCTTGCTTTAGGTTAGGTTAGACCAAGAAAAAAACCTTGGTGATTTTTTCGAGTGAGGAGTTGGCAACACTGTCGGTTGTTTAACTCGCCCTCCTCTCTCACTCTTCTCTCCTCTCTCTTTTTTTGTAAAATGTAAAAAAAATAGCTTAAAAGATGATTCCAGAGCTTTTTCTGTCCTCTTTTCTCTCATTGTAGGTTAGTTTAGCGCATAAAACGTCGTAAAAAAAAAGTAGGTCAAAGGGTAGCTCCAGAACGAAGCATTCCACCTACTGATAGGTTAAGTTATATCACTTAGGATCGTAAAAAAATTAAAAAATCGTAAGAAAAAAAAGATAGGTTAAGTTGTATCACGTAAGATCGTGATATACCTACCAAGTATGAGTGGGAAAAAAAATTTTGAATTGAAAATTGTACTAAAAACATCGCTAAACGCTAAAACGTTGACAAAAAATTGTCAAAATATGTCAAAAAGTGATATTCAATTGATAAAAAAAGAGGATACCTACAAAGTATTGCGTTGAACCGCCTAATATACACTACTAAGAAGCTGCCAATTTTCTCAACATCCCCCACCATCTTTTTAAAAAAGAGATAAATAACTTTCGGTTCGCGATATATATATGGTTTATCTATCCTATCCTGCCAAACAACAACATATCCAAAACTATTTGGATCATGAAACTGGTACGGTGTTGTGGAAGAAAATTCGGGATCCGGATCGCAATAAGACAATGGTTTGAGAAAAGCCTCAAAGTCTGCAATGATAATGGCCGGATGTTCCAACAAGGCCTTGTGCATTTTAAATTCTTCGAATTCATTTGCTTTGGGCATCAACATGCGAGCCGGTCTGTTGACTCCACAGTAGACTTTATGTTCAGGAAGTTTTTGTTTGGAAATTTCTTGATTTTTGAAATGTTGGTAATTACGTTGGTTACGGACAAACTTTGATGTGTGCATGAAGCTTGTTTGTTTGGCTTCTGACCAAGCGGGAGAGTGAACAGTAGAAGCATTTGGACAGTTCTAAGCCCTCATTTGAGGCTCGAATCATCATTTGAGGCTCACAGAGTTGGCAACACTGTGGGCCCTTACTGTAGCCTTTTATGATGTATATTTTGAGGGCACAGAGTTGGCAACACTGTGGGCCCTTACTGTAGCCTTTTATGATGTATATTTTGAGGGCACAGAGTTGGCAACACTGTGGGCCCTTACTGTAGCCTTTTATGATGTATATTTTGAGGGCACAGAGTTGGCAACACTGTGGGCCCTTACTGTAGCCTTTTATGAGGGGGGTCCATTGCCCCCTGTTTACATCTGGCAACACTGCCGCAGATCCTTTGACAGTGCTGTTAACCTACTGGGTTTTTCACTGTAAACTTTTATCAAAGGGCCTGAGGGGTCCATGTATTTTTTATGTCTGGCAACACTGCTGGGGGCCTAGTGTTGGCAACACTGTGGGCCCTTACTGTAGCCTTTTATGAGGGGGGCCTATTGTCCCCTTTTTACATTTGGCAACTCTATTGGATGTTTGTCCTTTGAGGCTTGGGTTTTGCCAACCCATCCGAAGAAAATTCCACTATATGATTTTTTACTGGCTAAGCTAACCTACAAATAGGAATTGGCAACACCGACGAGGCTCGAATTATTATTTGAGGCTCGAATCATCATTTGAGGCTCGAATCATCATTTGAGGCTCGAAATCATCATTTGATGCTCGTCGGTGTTGCCAACCCACTCTACAAAAATTCTACTATATGATTTTTCACAGGCTAAGCTAACCTACAAATAGGAGTTGGCAGCACTGACTTATAAACCCACTAGCAGTGTTTCCAACTCGTCGTAGTGCAATAAGCCCGGTTCACAAACCGAAAGTGGAGCTCGGTGGAGCTCGCCTTACTGGTTTTCTCTTGTAAAGCATGAGCTCCATTTTCTCGCAGTGTTGCCAACTCCTTACTCGAAAAAAATCACCAAGGTTTGTTTCTTGGTCTAACCTAACCTAAAGCAAGGAGCTTACTTAAGACAAAAATATCTTAATCTTTAAGAAAATTTTCTTGACAGGAGCTCGCCTTACTGGTTTTCTCTTGTAAGGCATGAGCTCCATTTTCTCGCAGTGTTGCCAACTCCTACCTACACCCTTTTTTTTTACTTGGCAAGGGCTAGAGAAAGAGAGAGATGGATGGATGGCAACACAGTATATGTGTGCGTGTGCGTGTATAATATGTAGCATTATTAACTAGAGAGTGTTAGCAACCCACCTACAACTAAAAAAAGAGGGATGCCAATGTTGCTGTAAGATGAAGAGAGAGAGAGAGAGACCTATAGCTGGCAACAGTGGTGAGCGAATGCGCCATATCGTAATTTTCCAAGTCCCGGTCAAATGTTTGTATATCGTGACCTTTGTAAACCTCTCTCTTTTTCGGGAACGATGTGCCACACGCACACACACACACACGCGCGCGTGCCTGTATTGTGACGCAAGCAAAGAAACAAAATAATAATAATTGTTGTTTTTTTAGGATTTCTGGCCTCTATAACCCCGCCAGGAGTGCGTGGTGCCCAACACCAAAAAAGTTCTATATAATGGTCGTGGGGCTATCAAAGCCGCCAACAATGCCTCTGTAGAGAGTTTTGTGAATTATTAATTTTTTTTTTTATTTGCGCACCGAACTAACTTACATTGTATTTTATATAACTTTGTTGATTTTTTTAGTATGTGGCAATTATTTTACGAATTATTTTTTAAAGCTGCTCTGTGACCCTCTCGTTCTTCACGTCGTGGACGAAGGACTTCTCTGCGACCAGGATGACGCTGCATAGAGTATCGGCGGGCAGCGGACTGTTGAACTCGCAGACGACCTTGATGTTGGTGCGATCGTTGACCACCACCTGCTTTCTCTTAGATGTGTTGATGACGAACATCGGCCTGTGGGTTTTGAATTCGCTGGGCGTGTAGTACATGTCTACGTTTCCCTCGGTCACGCGTTTGTAAGCCGAGAACGCTTCGTAAAGTTTGAGGTAATCGTCTTTGGTCATGTCGAGGTTGTAATTCTCGCTCGGGAACACTTCGTTCCTACCATTCTTCAGATAAACGTTCTTGATCTTGCAGTCGTCGAACTTGCTGGAATCTTTCTCCTGGTTGTTATCGCGCCCGGTCTGAAAGAGCACCACGACGAAATCTGGCATGTTGAACTGTATGTTGTTGAACTGCGTCGTCACGTCGAATTCCATGTGACTTCCGGACGCTAACTTCTGCACGCACTGGTAACCGTGAAAGTGAATCGACACCTGGGGACTTTTCAAGATCTCCGCTTTGTACTTGAGGGCGTAGTTCGTTTCGTATTCCACGATCGGCATTCTCAATTCCATGCTCCGGATGACGCATTTCGCCGCTTCGGGTAATGTGTTGGCTATCGGCGTGCCGTCGGCGTTCAAGTTGGTGTATCGCATCAGTGCGTCGTTGTCGTTGGCCGCTCTTCGAAAGGTGACGCGCAGTCCTCCCTTCCACATGATCTCCTTGTAGTCGGAGAAGAAACCGGGCAGCAGACGCATGGGAAAGAGCGCCGTGTGACTTGTCGTCGATATTTTGGTTCCTGCTTCGAAGCCCCCGGCCTGATAGTACGCTGCGTCCGTTTTGGATAATTTCAATGTTCCCACTGCCGTCGACGTGATGCCTGGATAATCGATTCTGTCGATGACGGTACCGTGTTTCCTCACCTCCACCTGCGAGAACAGGTGAGGCACGAAGTTGTCCACGAGTTTCAAATTGGCATTGGGTGGAAAGGCTTCTCCGCTTTCTTTCTTCACCACGTCGAATTGAAGGTAGAGGTCCGCTCTGTGAGGATGAACGAACCCGTCCCCTACGTCCACGTCGTATTCGATCTCCCTGTTCGCTTCGTTGAGATTGGCGAACGTGCGACGGTTCGGAGGGAAAGATTGCAATTCGTAACTTTCGATTTGCTCCATTCTCACTAAGCGTGTTATTTATTATACGCTGATCTCCACGATGGCAGTGGTCGTTGCACCTGCGAAATCCACCACCTCTCCTTTCTCGTTCGTCACCACCAACTCTATGTTGTCTATGCTGTTGCGACATACTGGAAAATAGATCGGCGAAGAGGGCGTGTAGATGATCGGTTCCATGAACTCGGAACTTGGTTTGAACGTGGCTATGATTCCCGTCTGCTTGTGACTTCCTAACAATCCGTCCGAAGATTTCGTGATCATTCCTTCCGCCACGTTGCAGTGTACGTTCAGAGTCTCTATGGCCAAGAATTTAGGAATGTTGGTTGCTATGTGCTTGATGCCGGCCTCGAGTTTGGTGTCGTTCTCGAAACCTAAAAGTTCTCCCATGGTGCCAAGGTCCACGGTCTCCGTCGCGGATAGGATTTCCACTCTGTGGGTGACCAAATTTTGAGAAAGGTACGTGCCTTTGGGTAACTGAGCTTGCAAAGTGGAAAGATTGTATTGGCCTGGCGTGACGACGATGTGTTAGCTTCCGACGCTAATTTTGTTGTTGTGATGCGTGACGTTAGGTATGAGGTACATGCTGTAGAATGCACGCAGAGCCACGGATTTAGGATAGACGATGTCGTCGTGCAGCGTGAGTTTCAAGATCGAAGATTCGCTCGTGAGATGGAACACACCCATCGTCGTGATGCTGTTTCAGCTTCCACAATGCTTTCTGGAAATCTTCGATCGTAGGGTTATTTATTTCAGAGAGAAACGCGAGCATGGAGAGACAGAGATGACCGCAGTTCACGTCCCCGAAATCTTGAATGCGTTCGTCGTTGTAGTATATAGAGGTTTTGTTTGTTTTCAGGTAATGGACTAAATTTGTAGGTGGAACACCTCCGAAAGAATCGAAAACAAATGCTTTGTTATTGTCGTTTTTGTGGTAACATATCCAATGCGTGCCTGGATTTTCTTGATTGTCCAAGTTGACTACTCCACATTCTCTTTTTTTGACGGTTGAAGGTAACGAGTCGGAAATGAAAACTCCTCTGAAGTGTTTGATTCGTAACGGTTCGATCAGAGATTCAATGTCTCGGTTGGTGAGTGCTGCCGTTTCTTTTTTTTTAACTTTTTCATCACGCCCTTTCCCCCTTTCTTCTCCATGGCCAGGTTGTGACGTTTCTGTTCTTCCAACTCGGCCTTGTTCTTCTTCGAGTCGATGACGGTTTTCGCGATGGCAGCACTTCCGCCGGCCAAACTTCCCACGGCCCCCAATGCTGCCAGGATGGCCGGGATGCTGAATATGAAACCTCCGATCTTTTGCTGTTTCCGCGAACGCTGCAATCTTTTCAATTGAGGTGTGCTGAGCAGTAATTTCATTCCGTGTCCTTTCGACAAGCAAGAACGTTTCTTCTCGCGTTGTTTCTTGGTGAGTAACCCATCGAGGGCACCTAGATTTTTTAGATTCGAATATGGTATCTGGTACACGACACCCTTGGGCTTCATGTTGATGCTCTATGTGTTATTTTCACGGTATGTTATTTATATATAAATGTTCTGAGATTTTTTTTCAATGGATGTTATTTTATATATACTCCGCGTAGCCCCGTTACACAAATTCTATTACATGCTTTGTTTTCTTACCAAGAAGTTCCTTTGTCCCCTTGTACACGATTCGAGTTTTGTTCTCGATTAAGATAGCTAGCTTCTCGTTGGATAACATGTTGGCGTATCGATCTGGTAAAAATAGACTGTATTGTCCGTTGAGCAACAGACGCACCTTGGGACCATACTGGGTAGAAACGATTGAACCGGAAGTTATCGTGTAAGGTTTGTCGACTTCCAATTCCTGAATTTTTACATACTCGACTGACAAATTTAGCATTTGTTTTAATGCTTGGAGGTCACTCATTTTTTCACTCGTCATATCAAAAGAAATTTCAGGGTGTTAGAGAATTTTTAATTTCACAATGTGTGTTATTTATATATATTTTTTTTCACGAGATTTTTTTTTGTATCGAATATTTTTTTAACAGAGGAAGAAAGTTTGTGCTTCCGAAAACGCGATGATGTGCCTGATGATTTCTTCCGTCTCCTGCTTAGATTTTCTCCAATCATCGGTGCCCCGTCTTCTCCCCTGCCTCGCCTCGTGCAGTTCGTCCAACCTCTCGTTCAATTTTTCCCCTGCAGCCGACAGAAGAGTGTCGAGATCACCGCACCTCATTCCACTGATCTCCCGAAGACGGTCCTTGAGAACTATTTCGCATCCCATGTGAAATGCCGGCTATGATCACAAGTTTATTAACATCTCCGTTAACTATCTTTTTGAATATTTTAGATAGTAGTTCGTGCGGCAAATCAGTTATGCAAGCCATGTTGTTTTTTTTACTGTATGTTATTTATATACCCCACCCCAATTTTTGTTTTGTGTTCATGGCGATGGTGGAACCCAGTGCGGCGACCCGTTCACCCAACGATGCGTCTCTGCTCACGAACCTTTCGAAAGCTGCATGTTCCAATTTTTTGTCTGCTTCGTGACGTGCGTCCAGATCCGTCTGCGTGGTGTTGTAGGCGATGTCGTGATCTTTGCATGCCGCGTCCAACGGATTCACACCCTTGTCTCCTCTCTCCAATCTTTTCTCGAGTTTGGTACCCGGTCCGCAGTACTGGTAGCCAGGTAGATGCATCTCGAAAGGTAACTTGTTGATGATGTCGTTCACGAGTCCCTTTCCTTCGGCCACGTTCCAGAATCTCGGAGGCAGCGTGTTGATGATTTTGATCAGGTAACCTATGCCCTTGTCGTTGTTTACGATGAAGTTGGAAAGTTTCGTGCTGATCATGTCCACGATGCCAACCTTCTCGTTGTAGAAATTACGATTGCCTGCATTCTCTTCGCCGGCTATCACCAACAATCGGTCCACGAGTTTCCTAACGTCGTCCACCCAAACGAATTCTTTGGGTAACGTGTTGTAGCGTTTGACGCCGCTGCCTGTTTTGACCTGGTTCCAAATCGGTTTGATGAGATTCCTGTACTTCTCCCCGCTGCTCGATTTCACCCTATTCTGCGAGGCGTCGTTGTTCTGGTACAAGGCATCCGTCATGATCAGAATTTCCTTGTAACTTTGGTAATCTTCGTCGGTGTAATCTTTCGGCTGCTTTTTGGCAACGAGTTCCCACAGTCCCACCGTACCCGGATACCTGTTCCAACTATCCTTGTCGCCTAAATTGACTTTAATGTCGTTGCCTTCGAAGGTCACCTTCGATTTCCCAATCTTCCACACCACACCGCCGCCTTCGTTGCTTTCCATGCTCGGATACAATCCGAACACTTCATCCTTGTCGAACTTCCCCGTGCTCAGGTAGTCTCGTGCCAAAGGTCCCAACTCGATCTTATCCGAAGACGTGCTGCCTATGGCTCGACGTCGTGCCGGTACGTCCTTCAGTTCGAACGGCGTCGAAGGAATGCTCGAAATGGGCGTGGGTACAGCGTAACTTTTAGCTGCGAGTGGTACGAGTTCGTTGATCAAATTTTTATTTTGTTCCGTGACACTTTTAATTTCTTTACCTAGACCGCTGATGGCATCGATCACGGGTTGATCCTGACGTTTCTTCTCTTCGTAGAATCCGCGATTCTCGGATTTCCAACCTTTGAAGCGTTTCGCGAGGTATTTTCGCAACTTGAGATTTTCGTCTTCGATTTTTCGTTTCGTCATGACGTTATTTATACACGTCGTTTCTCACAACGTTGCAACGTTTAGAAAGTCGTTGATTTTGTTTCTGTATTTTCCGTCGATGGGTTTCCTCGTCATGTCGATCGTCGCGAATCCGAAATCGTCACTGTTCCAGCAAGAAGAGCAGCGTTCCGAAAATTGATTGTAGTTCATGTCTCCGCCTACGTAGTCATCGTACGCGTGCTTGAGGTTGGTGTGATCTTGACGAAACAAACATATGAAATTAGCGTTGTCGCGTAGTAACTGTTTTGGAATTTTGGAAAACGTTTGAGTTAGGTAAAAGCAATCCATTTCTTTGTGACGACCTTGCGTGAAAAAGTTGCGAATTTCATTTTGATTTTCCAGGATGACGTCGTCGAACACAACGACTGAATTTTCACGACAATCGTCGAGTGGTTTTATTTCCGAAGCAAACGTTGCAATGTCCAGACCATCGTACACTTTCATCAGTTGCTGGTATTTGGATTGCTCCAAACTTTTCGAGAACACGTACAGGTGCCTGTTCTTCCAATCTAACCAATTCGGTGCGAGGAGAAAATTGTCCACGAGCAGTGTCGTTTTCCCACACCCCGAAGGACCTACGATCAGACAGCGGATGCTGTCGGGAAGTAACTCGCCGTTCTTTTTTTTTCTCGTTTGACTTTCCGGATCCGGTAGACGCTTCACCACGTTCCACGTACTCACAAGATCACTTCGTTCGCGTCGATCCAACTTTTTTCCGGAAGTCCCAGCCATTTGACAAGCAGTTTGTCACCTTTCCTGCGCAATACTTTCTCGATGAGGTACGTGTCGGGGTGTTTCGTTTTAGAGAGTTCCTCTTCGTAATATCTTCCTTTCAAAATCTCGCCGCTACTATCTTTTATTATATACGTGTGTCGGTTTCCGGGTAGAACTCGAACCACGGTAAAAATTTCCGTGCTCCAATTTTTTGTGAATCCCTTCTCGAAGGTGCGTTTGAATTTGCTGATCCTCACCTGGTCTCCAATTTTGTATTTAGCTTTCTTTGTCGTGGGTGTGTACTTTGGACAGTAAACGGAAGAAATTAAACGCTGCTCGTCGGACTTGGTAACGTCAGCCGGCTTCATGCCTATCGTTCTGTGTACCGTATCATTATAGGTGTCGACGAGTTCCGGCAGGATGTCGACCCATTTGTAATTTCCCCTAAGCGTGAATCGTTTCCACATGTGTGTTTTCAAGGTTCGATTGAATCTTTCCACGATGCTGGCTTTGATGTGACTGAAGGTCGAATAATGTCGAATGTCATGTTTTTGAATAAACTTTTGGAATACAGCGTTGTAAAATTCTTTGCCGTTGTCCGTTTGCAGAAACCGTGGTCGTCTGCCGCCGCTTTCGCGAAAAATGGTCTTGAATGCTTCCGTGACGCATGTTCCCGTTTTGGCTTTCAAAGGTAGAGCCCATGCGAATTTCGAAAATGTATCTATGACGGTGAGGAGGTACTTGTTGCCCTTGTTCAATTTATGTACATTTTTCAAATTGCCGCTGCTCATCTCCATGAGGTCACTTTGCCAGAGGTCGTCGACGCCCTTGGTTACCACAGCCAAACGTTCGTAGTTACGGCGTGCAGGTTTATGCAATTCTTCGGCGATGGCTTGCCTAGACATTTTTTTTTAGAGATTACGTTTCAAAAGAAGCACCAGCGTGATGGGATTCAAAGAGGGTGGCACCTCGCTCGTGTTTTGAATGATCAGCTTATCGCCGGCACTCACGTCGAAAACGGTAAGATCTTCGTCTTCGTGTATTTCATATATGTTGCGCGTTTCGTTCCAACGTGCCAGAGGAATGTTTCCTGCTTTCTGGACACCACGATTCGATATCAAAGTCATGGTGGGAACGCTAGCTTTTCTACCGTGAGACCAGTACGAAAATTCGTTTATCTGAATCGTGCCATCGAGGAGAAACTTGTAGTACGGATGATAAGGATGTAACATGTACAGTTTGTTACCTTCGACGAACGTGGAGATTCTCTGCTGATTGGGTACGCTGTTGATTTCGATGGCTTGCAGAGAATGCAGTTTAGCGAATTTAGTGTCGACGCCGAGCAGATTACTGTGAACGTGTCCGAGTTTATTTTCGATGGGCAGCAAATGCTCGACTATGGTATCCGTTACGGCAGACAACGACGGTTTGATTTTCACTTCCACGTTCAACTGCTTGTAGTTTTCGTTGAGTTCTTGTAACTTGGCACCGAAAGAAGCCAGCGTCGATTCCTGAGTGGATTCCAGCACTCCGACTTGATCTCTGATGTTGACGACGATGTTCTGAAGGTTCTCGACTTGATTCAATTTCGAGCTCTTCTCGGTAAGATCGTTCACGATGCTTCGCATCTCTGTAAACTGCGTGTGAAGATCGGCGACGCTCTGCGAAGTGGGCAGCGTCGACACCAGCGAACTGATTTCGTCTCGAATCTGTTCCACGTTCGCCGTTTCCGTTTCCAGCCGTTTCAGCATACGTGATATGTTCCTTTTCAAAGCGTGCAATTCTTTGGAGGTGGGGAGATTGGCCACCCTACTCTCGAGATCGCTCAAAGAAATTTTGACGTCGCTCGAATCGGATAGTGCCGTCACCGCCGTTTTCAATTTTTCCAAATCTTCACTCGAAGGTACGCTCGTCCGTAACGATTCCAAGTCACCCTGTATGTTGTCCAGTACGTGATGAAAATGAGCGAGATTGGATTCGACGTTCAAATTTTCTAAATATTCGATCTTCTGCTGAACCGTGCTCAACGTGTCTTGAATGCTCGTCAACGCTCTCGCTTCAGCGTGAATATTTTTAATTTCTTCGTTGATCAATTCCAAGGACGCCTGAAGCGTAGCGATGGTGGTTTGAATGTGTTCGAAATCTTGATAGGCCTCCAATTGAATTTTTATGTTCGCGACGCTTTTACCGATGACCTGCAGTTCGTCCGACGATGGTAGGTTCGTCATGGTATCTTCCAAAGTCTGTAACTTGGATTTAATTTCTTCCAACGTGCCGGTGAATTCTTCTTGTAATTTGGAAACGACGACGTGCAAGCGTTCTACATCAATATCGTTCACCACGGTTTGAAGTTCGGAGAAATTCTTTTCGATTGCGGAAGTTCGTTCTTCGATTTCGAGTTTCAATTTTTCCAAATCTTCATTTTTCGCTTGAAATTGCTGTAATTTGGCCAAATCATTTTCAAGCGAATCCACGCTCAACTGTATATTTTGAACGTTGTCGTAAGAAGGTACGTCGACATAATTTTTTATGAGCGTTTTCAGTTCGGAATCGATTTTCAGAATGGGGTCGAGACATTGAGTTTGGAGCGTAGCGATTTCTGACTCTAAACTTTTGTTTAAGGTCTCCTGCAAAGCGATCAAATCGGTCCTCAACTTCTTAACACGAACGTCCAACATGAGAATCTCTTCTGCGTGGTCCACACGCTTGGTGTTGCCGAAAATGTCGTTAGGCATTTTTGGTTAACGGTTATTTATAATAGGATAGACGATTCGTAATTCAACGAAGAGAGGAATGAGTTTGTCGTAATCTCCGAGGAGTTCCACGTAAAGATAATCTCCTGCTGAAACATCGTACGCAATGTTGGAAAGCATCTTGTCGTGCTTCATTCGAAAAATGTTCTTGCCGGTAGAAATTTTGATTTCGCCTACGTTTTCCGGATTCACGGCGATTTGAAGTTTCCCACCGATCGGAATTTCGTAAAAATGTAAATTGTTGTTGAAGACGTAAAAAGTTTTGCCGACATCTTCATCCAATTTCGTCCAAATGCTGTTGAGGTGAATGATCAACAGACCGTTGAGTTTAGGTAACACAGAAGGTAAGACTTCATGATCTGGTATGGACGGTGCAGTTTCCATGATGATCTGTTTTTTGAAACCGAACAAGTTCATAGGCATGCTGGTTATTTAAGGATACGGTCAAAGTTTTTTTTGTAATGACAGTCAGTGTTTTTTTTGTTTTTTTTGTAATGACTAACAAAATGATTTTTTTTTCTTTTCGCATTGCCTATTACTTTTTGTTACACTCTGGGCAGGCCTTACTAGTTTGGAGGCGATAGTGGCCCCACGGAAGTGTATGGACCCCACATTCAAGAATACACCTCTTGTCGTCGTGTGCATCCAGAGCAACTTTCCTGACAATATTAGTTGTAAGCACATGATCGACGCTTTGGATACGATGCTCTTTTTGTAGAATGGGCGATTTTGTTCTGAGGCACTCGAGGTAATCCTCAAACTTGAGGTGCTCCCGAACCACTTGCCTGCTTACACCCTTTGCCTTTTTTGTTACAGAACCCTCAGCCCGGATCGCATAGGCTTTGGCACGAAGTCCAGCAAACTCCACAATCACATCCCCGTCTTTCTCGTCCTTGAGTTTGCCGGGTATTTTTTTGTTCCGGGGCAGAATTCCATACCGGTTTAGCTGGGGATAGCCCGATGTGTCGAAGAGCTTGACAAGAGCTGGAACTTTGGCTATATCACCATATGCATCGGCCGTGCGAACATGGTACACCAAGCTGTCTGTGTCTGTGTAGAGGAGCGAGATATTGTGGTTGTAGTGTGCACGTAGTATGTCGTAATATGTCTCGAACATGCACAACTTGCTCAGATCCAAAACTGCACATAGATGGACTTGTTGAGTAGCACCTCGCCCCGGTTCATGTGAACCAGAGACATCTGTTCATTGTAAATTGTTCGAGACCTGAACAGCGGGCTTGCAACAAGTCGACGACACTGTGTTTTCTTCGTCACCAACCTCACATCAACGCGATTTCGCACATTCTCCATGGTCTTCCCAAATACCGCATTGTTCATTAATTTGAAAAAATCGCGATCAAGTTCCGAAGTGGCAGCAGTGCGATGTTTGGTGTTCAGTTCGATGTACGGCTTCAACCATGGAGACTGCCTGAATAAGAGCACGCGGTAAACTGCTTTGACCGAGACCCCTTGCTGCATTAACCACTGGAGGTTCCGGTAGTGTAGCACATAACGCTTTTTGGGCTCCAAGTCCATGACGAGCTTCGGTTGATCCGAGCCAGGTGGACACTTGAATTCCGGAGCAGGCGAAAGGTCACAGAATGTATCCTGCAGCTTCTCGGGGAAGTCAAGGTCCACCTCGGCAAAAAACCCAAACTCGTCGCACTCTTTTTCTGTGTCGTGGTTTAAAGGATCAACCCACTCAAACTGTCCTGTTGGGAGTGGCTGCATCATGGAGTGCCCGTAAAGATTATTCACATCAGTGTACATGATGTAGCTTGATGGTTGGGAGGGGTCGTAACCAGTGGCCATGTGGTGATTGTTGGCGTGTGCGAAGCGTTGCGACACTTGGACCATGCCGCCCCGGATAGCTCTCTCGATGAAAAGCATGATATCAATATCGGAGATAAGTGAAAGTTTAATTTTAGTCAGCAGGAGCATGGCCGACCATGCCAGTCCAGGAAGGCTGTAAAAATATACAGGGTCCAGGTTGTAAATGTTTATCGCAGTCGCCCGAAACGCCTGGAACACATCGGCAAGAAGCGTCACATCAAGCTTCAGGTATGCATCGTGGTAATCACCAAAACTTCGGCAACCCAACTTGACCCACATAGACTGAGCATGCTTGTACTCCTCGTCGGTAATACCTGAACCTCTCAGCTGGCTGTAGAACTTATCCTGGGGAGGCAGCAACTCTTCTTCGAACTTGGAAGGGTCGGTGACGTATTCGTAGGGGTAGACCCCTTTACGTCTGATGAGTGCGACATCTAAGTTCGGGAAACTTGATGTGGTAATGGCTAGTTGGTCGTCTCTGAGCTTCCCAGCAAGAGCATCCAGGCTTGCCTGGAGGAACCTCAGAGAGTCGAGGAACCGAAGCTCGATGCTCCTGCTTTTTGAGTCGGGGATCGGCACCCACTTGCTGACGCTAATATAACGCTCCTCGTTTTGTGCCAGGACATTGATTCTTGCATTGTCGTACCCTAGATGTGTGACCAAGTGATGGAAATCATATCCCGAGCCATTGTGAAAAAAGACCGGTATGAAGCGCGGGTCCCTGGCTCTCAAGTTACACCTGTTGCACCATGGGCCAATGTAGCTTCCGGTCCCATAATGGTCATGGTGGTGGACCTTTTTGTTATCGTCATTGAAGACTGAGTTGCAAACAGGACAATTTAGAGCCATTTCGTGCTGATGCTTGTCTTTGGGAGACAGAGGCAGCATGGGCTTGGGGGCCAACAGCACCTTCCCTATCTTGATGTCTTCCTGTTGCATTCTCTCCAGGAAGTGTTTGACCGGGTCGGGACCGCGATACACATAGGGCTCGGAGGCAATATGTTGGTCTCGCCACACCACAACATAGGAGTAACTCGAGGCCTCGTGGATTTGGAAAGGAATAGTAGAGGATGTTTCGGGGTTGGGATGGCAGTTAGACAGAGGTTGAAGAAAGGCCTCGAAGTCTGCTACAATATAGGCAGGATGCTTTACCATAGCACTGTGCATGCGAAAACACTCTACTGCACCAGGTTCGGGCAGGATAGTTCGTGCAGGCTTGTTGGTACCACAGTAGAGCATGTGGCGAGCTAGCTTCTCAGCAGCAATGTTGGGTCCTCGAGAGTGTTTGAATTTATAATGGTTTCGGTTGTCGAAAGTGGACAGGCACCTGCGACACACCACGATGTGACCATCATGTCTATTTTTCTGATTTGAAACAAGTCTGGAAAGAGAGCGAATAAGCGTATAATGGTGGCAGGTGTTATTCTTCATAAGAAGAAGGTCAATTCGCTGTGCACTATCATCATCTACATCACTTATCCGAATAGGGTAGACGATGTTTGCCTCGGTGAGACCGTAAACATTAATGGCTAATTGCAGGCCCAACAAGTCACGAGCACAAACTTCAAACTTGCGAATATGCGAGACTTCTACAGGGTAGGCAATCCCAGCCATTGCATCCTCCAGTTCCGACTCATACTGCGTGTAGTGGTTAACACGGTACGAGTGGTTTTTCCAGTGAACAGGGTGCAATGCTGCCAGCACCGACCAGAGGAAGCATTTGGTGTCTTTGTTCTGAATATTGAGAACAGCTTTCCTTGCTTCAACCTCGGGTGGCAGGGCAATATAGCTAGACCCTGCCAGTGGCAGGAATTTGTTAAGTTTCAGACAAAGTTCGTGGGGGTCGCCACACAGCGAACCGCCCGAGCCTTCAGCCTGATGCTCCTCGTGCTTTGCCACAAGCTCCTCGACAAACTTGTCGTAGATGCTGTCGAGGTCAGTGACATCTGCCTGATGCAGTGTTTTTGCTTTTGTGGCATGGAAGAATTTATATATTTCATCAGACGGTTTCTTATACTTGCAGCATAGCACAGCATAGAATTTAGTGGAGTGTGTAGCCAATGCATCGTTGAGGATGGATATTATCTTAGCTCGCTCGCTCTCCAGAAAACTACGCACATCGCAGAAGCTGTCTGATGTTATGTTAAAGTCTTCTAATAAATGCTCAAACGCAAACCGGTCTGCTTTCTTCGCCAGCTTGACGCGTTTGGCAGGTGGCGATGCATCGAGGGAGGTTACTTCTACCTTTCGCTTGGAAGGTTGCGGTAGAGATGTTCCAGTGTTTTTGCAAGTAAGCTGGTGTCGCTTGAAGTTGGCAATAGAAATATTTTTTCCACACTTAGAGCACAGTTGTACATATTCGCTTTCCCGGCACACAAGTACGACAGTGCCTTTGAAAATTTTTACTTGACACAGCAGTTTGGCACGTAGGGCAATTTTTTACAGAACGCATAATGCAGAGATTTTTTGGGGGTATGTTATTTAATACCCATTGCTGTGCAATGCAAAATATAATTGTTTACTTTTTTTTTTAGCCCGGCCTCCTATGGGAGGGGCGAGCCTCAGCAACCGGGCGGGTCGCAGGTGGCGGATAGCGAATGGCCATCAGATATGGTGGTTGGCTGCGAATAAGGCAATGCCAAATAAGCAGTCCCGGACCGAGGCGGCAGTGCTAACAGGGTCTGGGGGCTTGGTTTGTGGCAGGACCATCCTCATTAAAACCCAGAAAAGCCCATTGACAGCACTGTGACATGGCGAGGAAGTGCCGCCATTAAATAAGCACTGCCCCTGCTGCCTTGCAGGGAGGGGAGGGATCTCCAAAGGCTAAGGGAAGGATACCCTGACAGAAAACCAAGGGTGGGGCAGACTCAAAAGGCATGGTAAAGCCAACTGTCCTAGGGGAGTAAACCCTAAATAAATCCACCCTGCGTTGGGCCAATCCCCCACACAAGGGTATTAACGGATTCAGAGAAAAAACATGAGCCTCGGAATGGACAGATCAACACAACAACGACCGGACTGGAAAAGGAAAACGAGAATGGGAACATGGAACATTAAAACTATATTAGGAAAAGAAGTTGAATTAGTACAGGAAATGAAGACACGTAAGATAGATGTAATGGGAATTAGTGAAGTAAGAAAGAAAGGAAATGGCATACAAAGGCTTGAGGAGGGATATACCTTGAGATATTCAGGTGTTGGACAGGGCAGAAGAGCAAAAGAAGGGGTAGGAATTGTAACAAGTCAGGAATATGAAACAAAGGTCAGTGGCTGGGAACCAGTTAACTCAAGAATAATTGTAGTTAAATTTGATATAGAATATAAAATATCATATATCCAAGTATATGCACCAACAGAAGATGCCTCTGTGCTTGATAAGGAAGAATTTTATGTACAACTCCAGAGGACAGTAGATAAAGAAGTAATGGAGGGACGGTATGTAATGATAGTGGGAGACTTAAATGCAAGAACAGGTAAAGATAAGAAGGTAGCCCATGGTAGTATGGGAAGCTACGGGGGAGAAAAGACATTGAATGAGAATGGCAAGAGATTACTGGAGTTTTGTGTAGAAAATCAGTTGCTTCTTGGAAACTCCTTCTTCCCACATAAGGAGGTACATAAAATAACCTTTCAGGCTGAAGGAAGAAATGCTAAAAGCATAATAGACTACATAATATATACCAGTAGTATTAGGAGAAACATAATGGATGTTAAAGTTATAAGAGGTGCTGAACTGGGTACAGATCATAGATTACTAATAGTGGACACACGCTTCACGAGACCACCAAAGCCCAGAATGAAAAAATACCAAACAATTAAGATAAATGAGTTACAGAAAAAAGAGAAGAAGGAAGAGTATAAAGAACAGGTAACAGCCAGACTGACAGAAGGACCAGATGTAGAACAACTAGAGATAGAAGAAATATGGAAGAGAATTAAAAAGGCACTCATAAAATCTGCAGAAGAAGTATGCGGAAAGAAAATAGTAGATACAAGAAAAAAGAAAACGTCTTGGTGGAATGAAGAAGTGAAACAAAAAGTAAAAAACAAAAAGGAAGCATGGAAAAAATATATTATGTCACAGACAGAAGAACATAGAAGGAAATACATTGAAAAAAGAAACGAAGTTAAGGAAATAGTGAAGAAAGCTAAAATAACATCCTGGGAAAAATTTGGAAATATGGTTGAAGAAAAAGCTAGAGAAAAGAATACAAGGCAATTTTGGAAAGTTGTAAAGAACTTGAGAGGAAAATATGGAAAAACAATAAGAACCATTAAAGATGGAGATAAATTGATCACAGAGAAAAAGGATGTGTTGGATGTATGGCGGAAACACTATGGTGAAAAATTCCAGAAAGAAAATAATAAACCAGAGGAGGTAGGGGTGATATATGGACCATACATGGAGATACAAGACTCGGATATAGAAGGGGAAATAAAGGAAGATGAAATACAAATAGCAATAGAACTGATGAAGACAGGAAAAGCAGCAGGATCAGATGGAATAAATCCAGAATTAATAAAATATGGAGGTATGGAAGTAGTTAAGAATTTAACCAAGATGTTTCAAAGAATATGGAAGGAAAACAAAATACCAAACGAATGGAGGAAAAATATCATTATCCCACTACATAAGAAGGGCAGTAGCTATGACTGTAATAACTACAGAGCAATATGCCTCTCATCAGTCGCTTATAAATTATACACAAGGATACTAGAAAGACGTCTCAGAAAAGTGGTGGAGGAAGATATGGAGGAGGAGCAGGCAGCATTCCGCCCTAAAAGGCAAACACAAGATCATATATATACTATAAGAACGATTATGGAAAAAAGAATTGCCAAGAACAAGGACACATATCTAGCTTTTATAGACCTAAAAGCTGCTTTTGATTCAGTACCTAGGCAATATGTATGGGAAGCATTGGAGGCAAAGAAAGTACCAGTAAGATTATTGAATGCAATAAAAAATGTATATAATAATCCTGTAGGAACAATTAGAGTAGATGGCGAACACTCAGGTGAATTTGACATTGAGAAAGGCATAAAACAAGGAGACAGCCTCAGTCCAATCCTATTTAACGTCTTTTTAGACGAAATTGCTAAAATATGCAAACGACGAACACACAGAACGAAGATAGGTATGTGGAGATTAAGGCCAGTATATATCCAAGCACTATTATATGCTGATGATATCGTACTGATATCAGATACACCTGAGAGACTTCAGCAAGCAGTGGAAGAATGGTATGAAGAACTTAAAAGGAAAGGCATGAAGATTAATATAGAAAAGAGTAAGATCATGCGGGTGACTAAAGAGGACAAGGAAAATGAAGCCCTGAATATAATATGTGAAGGGAAACAACTAGAGAAAGTAGAAACATATGAATACTTAGGAACCATCATTAGTAGCAGTGGGAAAATTGATCAAGAGATAATGAATAGGACAAAGAAGGCAGCATCAGCATATTATCAAATGAGTAATACTTTAGTGGGAAAAAGAGAGATCAGTATAAAAACAAAAATGCAACTCTACAACTCAATTGTAGTTCCCATCATGGGCTATGGCACAGAAAGCTTAGCACTCCTAGATAAACATCTAAGTAAATTTCAAGCAATAGAGATGAAATATCTTAGAAGAACAGTGGGGAAAACTCGAAGAGACAGAATAAGAAATGAAAGAATAAGAGAAGAGGTAAAACAAAAGAAGACAATGACTGAAGTAGTAGAGGAACGCCAGCTGAAGTGGTATGGACATGTAAATAGAATGAATGAAGATAGGAAAGCCAAGCAAGTGATGGAGATGAGGGTTGAGGGTAGAGTAGGAAGAGGCAGGCCAAGAAATACATGGGAAGATAGAATAGAAAAGATAGGATTAAAATATGGAAAAACTAAGAACGAAATGAGAAGAATGAGTCGAGACCGGACGGAGTGGATGAGATGGACAGAACGAGGTACCCGACGCTTAACGGCATAAGGGAATGGAAGAGAAGAAGAAGAAGAACTTTTTTTTAACTATTCTCTATGACGTTACTTGGGTTTTTTTCGTCAAATTATATGCTTCTAGTCTCCTATACAATACAATATACGTACAATATTGTCAACAGTATCATATTTGAGCAGGTCGCTTGTCACCTAAACACTACAGCTCACAGGTTGGTAAAATTTCACATGAAAGCAGATAATACGCTTAAGTCTTATTTATATGTAATTTTCACGGGCGTACAATATTGTCAACAGTATCATATTTGAGCAGGTCGCTTGTCACCTAAACACTACAGCTCACAGGTTGGTAAAATTTCACATGAAAGCAGATAATACGCTTAAGTCTTATTTATATGTAATTTTCACGGGCGTACAATATTGTCAACAGTATCATATTTGAGCAGGTCGCTTGTCACCTAAACACTACAGCTCACAGGTTGGCAAAATCTGACATGAAAGCAGATAATACGCTTAAGTCTTATTTATATGTAATTTTCACGGGCGTACAATATTGTCAACAGTATCATATTTGAGCAGGTCGCTTGTCACCTAAACACTACAGCTCACAGGTTGGTAAAATTTCACATGAAAGCAGATAATACGCTTAAGTCTTATTTATATGTAATTTTCACGGGCGTACAATATTGTCAACAGTATCATATTTGAGCAGGTCGCTTGTCACCTAAACACTACAGCTCACAGGTTGGTAAAATCTGACATGAAAGCCGATAATACGCTTAAGTCTTATTTATATATAATTTTCACGGGCGTACAATATTGTCAACAGTATCATATTTGAGCAGGTCGCTTGTCACCTAAACACTACAGCTCACAGGTTGGCAAAATCTGACATGAAAGCAGATAATACGCTTAAGTCTTATTTATATATAATTTTCACGGGCGTACAATATTGTCAACAGTATCATATTTGAGCAGGTCGCTTGTCACCTAAACACTACAGCTTACAGGTTGGCAAAATCTGACATGAAAGCAGATAATACGCTTAAGTCTTATTTATATGTAATTTTCACGGGCGTACAATATTGTCAACATTATCATATTTGAGCAGGTCGCTTGTCACCTAAACACTACAGCTCACAGGTTGGTAAAATTTCACATAAAAGCAGATAATACGCTTAAGTCTTATTTATATGTAATTTTCACGGGCGTACAATATTGTCAACAGTATCATATTTGAGCAGGTCGCTTGTCACCTAAACACTACAGCTCACAGGTTGGTAAAATTTCACATGAAAGCAGATAATACGCTTAAGTCTTATTTATATGTAATTTTCACGGGCGTACAATATTGTCAACAGTATCATATTTGAGCAGGTCGCTTGTCACCTAAACACTACAGCTCACAGGTTGGTAAAATCTGACATGAAAGCCGATAATACGCTTAAGTCTTATTTATATATAATTTTCACGGGCGTACAATATTGTCAACAGTATCATATTTGAGCAGGTCGCTTGTCACCTAAACACTACAGCTCACAGGTTGGCAAAATCTGACATGAAAGCAGATAATACGCTTAAGTCTTATTTATATATAATTTTCACGGGCGTACAATATTGTCAACAGTATCATATTTGAGCAGGTCGCTTGTCACCTAAACACTACAGCTTACAGGTTGGCAAAATCTGACATGAAAGCAGATAATACGCTTAAGTCTTATTTATATGTAATTTTCACGGGCGTACAATATTGTCAACAGTATCATATTTGAGCAGGTCGCTTGTCACCTAAACACTACAGCTCACAGGTTGGTAAAATTTCACATAAAAGCAGATAATACGCTTAAGTCTTATTTATATGTAATTTTCACGGGCGTACAATATTGTCAACAGTATCATATTTGAGCGTCCTCCTCCGTAGTCGAGCGGGTTAAGGCGTTCACTCGTCTTGAGATCGTTCGCTGCGGGACGGCGTAGGTTCGAATCCGGCTCTGGTCGGAATTTATTCGGCCTACGTATAGGGCCGGTGGCAACCCACCATCGTGAGGAAATTGGGGAGCTCCGAGTGAGTGAGCGTAACCCGGTCGAGAAGACGTACAACAACGGCTGGGGGTTCGTCGGGCTGATCACCCGTCACCCCTTTACTGGTCTAAGAACTACACGCTCCAACAAGGTGACGGCGGAACAGTGTGGGAGGGAGACCAGCAGTCGGTAGGTAAGCCAAGGCCCGCCAAGGTGCTGTAGAGCTGTAGGGTTATGTTATCATATTTGAGCAGGTCGCTTGTCACCTAAACACTACAGCTTACAGGTTGGCAAAATCTGACATGAAAGCAGATAATACGCTTAAGTCTTATTTATATGTAATTATCACGGGCGTACAATATTGTCAACAGTATCATATTTGAGCAGGTCGCTTGTCACCTAAACACTACAGCTCACAGGTTGGTAAAATTTCACATGAAAGCAGATAATACGCTTAAGTCTTATTTATATGTAATTTTCACGGGCGTACAATATTGTCAACAGTATCATATTTGAGCAGGTCGCTTGTCACCTAAACACTACAGCTCACAGGTTGGCAAAATCTGACATGAAAGCAGATAATACGCTTAAGTCTTATTTATATGTAATTTTCACGGGCGTACAATATTGTTAAGAGCGTCAGTTTCCGTAGAGCTCTCTTTTTCCATCTTCCCTCTATACAGTGAAGCTGTAGAAGACACAATTAGCTAACCTAGCATACAACATACCTTCCTAATTAATATGGATATTGTCACACATTCCTCTTATTTTATACTGTTGTAAATAGAAAAAATTATGTACGGTAAATGTTTTGTACATTATAGGGAAAAATGCAAAATATCCCCCAATTTTAATTCGATCCACCTCTGAATCGATGTTTTTACATATTCTTACGCCGGCACATATGTTGTTCTATTTTGCTTCTTTTACTTGCCTTGCTTAATTAACTCTCGCTAATTAGCATTTTTTTGGAAGAAGTCAACTAGAACAACATATGGCGGTATAAGAAATATGCAAATTAAAGAATATTTTAGTAATATAAGGGCCCTAGCAATTAGCTTCGTCGACTAAGAGTACTCTTTTAAACGTCTTCAGCTAGATCGTATTACTAAGCGAAGACGTTTAAAATGTTTGGGTGTTGAAAAAGTTTGACGGCGAATGTTGCGTGCATACGGAAATAGTTCTATTGTTTGCTAATAGATGGCGCTGATAGTACTCCCCCTCTCTCCCCCTCTCCTCCTCCTCCTCTGCTGTATGACAAATAGCACAAACATAAAATGAAGATTTTGGAGAGCAAAACATAAAATTTGCATGCATCTGATGTCGAACTAGGAACTTTATCTTTCGGGGAGTCAACATTATTTTTTTACTCAGTCGTCATATAACATGAACACACGCAAACATTCACATGTGCTTTTATTATTTTGTGTTCGGTAAGTACAAGTATATTCTTACATAAATTATTGTTTAATTTAATAAATTGTAAACTCGGAGCCTGCTATACTAACATTCCTTCTGTGTTTCATTATACTGTTGAAAGCGAATGTTGCGTGCATACGGAAATAACACGAAAAAAAAAGCGGATGGAAGCAATTTAAAATCAGTAGAGCAAGGTTAGTATTACGAGAACGTAAAAACATGTGCTTTCATTCAACTTCAAAAAATAAGAATAAATGTGTGCATACAGAACACATATGCTTTCTTTTTACAGTTGTAAAATCATATAAATTGTACATGAAGTAAGTTGCGGGAAGGCTCTCTCTTTTATGTCTGTGTATATGTATGTTGTACAATTAGGTACAAGTATTGTACAATTAGGTACAAATTGTTGTACAATTATTTCCCCCAGTTCCCCAGTTGGAGTTGGGGGCACAACACTGGTACTATTTGTACCCACAGTGCTTACTCATGTATTTTGTTTAATATTTTATTTCAAATTCACTGTCAGAAACTAGTGTTGCCAGTTCCTGGATGTAGGTTTACCTATTCTGTTGGTTGTCACTGTCAAGCTCCCAGTATTCGAACAGCATAAAAAGCCATAACTCCCCCCCCTCAAAATATATACATTGTATACGCCAAGATGCCCAAGAGCCTAGCAACACATCATGAAAAAACATGCCAAGAGGACCCAGTGGGTTTATAAGTCAGTGCTGCCAACTCCTATTTGTAGGTTAGCTTAGCCTGTGAAAAATCATATAGTAGAATTTTTGTAGAGTGGGTTGGCAACACCAACGAGCATCAAATGATGATTTCGAGCCTCAAATGATGATTCGAGCCTCAAATGATGATTCGAGCCTCAAATAATAATTCGAGCCTCGTCGGTGTTGCCAATTCCTATTTGTAGGTTAGCTTAGCCAGTAAAAAATCATATAGTGGAATTTTCTTCGGATGGGTTGGCAAAACCCAAGCCTCAAAGGACAAACATCCAATAGAGTTGCCAAATGTAAAAAGGGGACAATAGGCCCCCCTCATAAAAGGCTACAGTAAGGGCCCACAGTGTTGCCAACACTAGGCCCCCAGCAGTGTTGCCAGACATAAAAAATACATGGACCCCTCAGGCCCTTTGATAAAAGTTTACAGTGAAAAACCCAGTAGGTTAACAGCACTGTCAAAGGATCTGCGGCAGTGTTGCCAGATGTAAACAGGGGGCAATAGGCCCCCTTATAAAAGGCTACAGTAAGGGCCCACAGTGTTGCCAACTCTGTGCCCTCAAAATATACATCATAAAAGGCTACAGTAAGGGCCCACAGTGTTGCCAACTCTGTGCCCTCAAAATATACATCATAAAAGGCTACAGTAAGGGCCCACAGTGTTGCCAACTCTGTGAGCCTCAAATGATGATTCGAGCCTCAAATGAGGGCTTAGAACTGTCCAAATGCTTCTACTGTGAACGAATTAGCGTGTAATGGTGAACATCATCGTCAGCAATAAGAAGCAGATTGATTTCCGAGGCTTCGTCATCAACAATATTAATTATCCTAACGGGATGCACAAAATTCTTAACTGAAGTATACGAATATACATTTATAGCTAATTGTTTTCCTTCTCCATTTCGAACCTTGTTTTCAAACTTTGTTATGTCAGAAATAGCAACAGGGTATTTGATGCCTGTCATAGCATATTTAATCTCGACTGTATATTGTGTGTAATGACTAACCTGTTGCGGATTATTTGAACAAGGAACCAGGTGAAGCGCCGCTAAAATGCACCACATAAAACACTTATTGTCAGTGTTATGAATGTTCAGCACAGCTCTCTTATGCTGAATTTCTACCGGAAGTGGAACGTAGCTCGAAGCAGTAAAAGGTGTAAATTTGTTTACATAAGCGATTAATCTGTGAGGACTTCTACATAAAGACCAACCTGATCCCTTAGCCTCGAATTCTTCATGTTTCCTAATCAATTCACTTGTAAGATTAGAATAAAAAACATTCAAATTATCAATGTCTGCCAAATAAAGATCTTGGTTTTTCGTTTTGTGAAAAAAAAATATTTCTTGTACCATCGGTTTTCTTATATTTACAGATTAGATCTGCATATATTTTTATGGAGTTGTATTCCAGTTTATTTTTCAAAATATTTATAATAGATGTTTTAATTTCACTCAAAAAACTAGAAATATCACAGCCTGGTTTTGAAGTATAAAGAAAATCCAGGGGTTGGTTGTTGAATGCAGATCTAATCGGCTTTTGGTCATTAGACATCTTAATTTGTTTGGAAGTAGAAGCTTCAGTTTCAGGATGATGAATTTTTGTTTTTAATGTTCCATGTCCGTTTGATGCAATGCAAATTTTCAGGTGTTTACTTAAATTAGCAATGCCAATTATTTTTCCACAATGAGTACAAGGCTTAGTAGGTAACGAACGATTTATTGTTGAAACTGTTTCGCTACATCTTGCCCTATGTTTGCTAATATTAGTTTTGGAGATGAATTTCCCACAAATGGCACATTCGATGAACTTGGTAGATGACATTTTTTTTAAGATACTTTAAGTAAATAACAATAAGACGCACAATCAACTCAAAATTCAATAAGATTCTATTTACTAAGAAAAGAACACTTTTAAACTTACGATAATTGATAGAATGTAACTTTAAAAAAACAATAATTATAATTATAATATTTTTTCCAGCTCTGGTATTTATATATAAATGTTCTCGGGAAAAAATACATAATTCGATACAAATACAAATTCATACAAATTCAATCTGTGTTAAGAAACAACGATAAAATTTTCAGCTATGTTATTTATACAGAATTTCCGGAGACAACAAGTAATATCTGATCACATCAAAACTCAAGCTGATCGAAAATACTATGAAAAAATCTCTTGATACACTTTTTTGAAACTTAAAAATAATAAATAGTATGTGGCTTTAAAATAAGTTAAATGCTAAAGTTTTAACACTGCAACAAAACATCCGTACTCTTCAAAACACTCTCACGATACTGACTGATCTGTAATGCGAAAACCCTTTAAGTAACCTAAGCGCGGATGAAAACATCCGAAACAGTAAGTCAATCGGAAGACACCCATTACGTCATAACCAACAACACGCTAGATACAAGTCTGCGTAATAACTGCTGCGTAAACAATGCGTAATAACTTGTTGCATAAGGTGGGTGTGCGTGGGTGTGCGTGGGTGTAGGTGGGTGTGCGTGGGTGGGTATAGGTGTACGTGGGTGTAGGTGTAGGTGTGGGTGTGCGTGGAAGTGCGTAGGTGTAGGTGTAGATGTGCGTAGGTGTGCGTGATTGTGCATGGGTGTTACGTACTTTAACTCGAAAGAAATTATGACACTCGTACGAAGTATGAGATGAAAAATCACAGATTTGCAATAGTATGAAATCAACAAAAACTTCATCAAAATAGGTTTTCCATTGTAGTTAAATTAAAGAAAATAATAGGCCTCGTACCAAGTATTATTTTGAGCGGTACTTATCCCTCTACTATTTTCATGTTCTTGGTAGGTAATATACAAAAATTACGTTCTGGAAGGAAAGCATCTACATTCAGGTTAAGTTCGTTGTAGATTTCTTTGAGCCTGTAAAACAAGAAGCGTTGTAGAGGGGGTAGCCTAGTGGTTGGGTTTTGGAAGAGTTGCAGGTTGCGCGTTTGCTTTTGGTGTACCCTAAGTGTGAATTTACTGATTAGGAGATCTGTTCTGATTTTGCCATTTATTATCTTGTATAAAAATTTCATGTCAGCTAGATCAGGACGAAAGGATGGAGTGTGAATGTTCAGAGCAGCCATGGTGTCTGATTTGGATACATGTCGAAAGGAAGGTATTCTATGGCGAACAATTGCAAGATCGAAACTCAGAACAGAATCTATTCTGGTGAGATTGGTTTTTGAGGCCATTGTCCAACTTGGGGAACAGTATTCAAGGATGGGCGAGATGAAAGATGTAAAGAATAAAGCAAGAGATGATGGGTTTTGGATTTCGCTAAATCTGTATAGAAGATCGAGAAGGCGCATGGCTTTTTTAGTGGTAGCTATAATATGATAATTAAAAGTGAGTTTTTCATCCATGATAATACCTAGGTCCTTTTGAGTGGAAACGTTTGGATTGGGTTGTTTTCAATAGAATAAGTAGACACCACTTTGTTCATTTTAGGGAATAAGTAAGGAAAGAGCATTTCTGAGGGTTTAGTTCTAAATTCCACTGACGACACTACTTAACAAGTTCTGTGAGAGTATTTTGAAGAATCATCATGTCATGGTGCGATGAGATCTCCTTAATGAGTTTACAAGCATCCGCAAACAACATTAGTAAGCTTCGTCCTGATCATGTCCACGATATACACTTTCTCATTGTAATAAATTTTGTTTCCTGCATTTTCTTCTGAGCCTACGTACACCACCATATACCCTGGACTGTAGCCCTAACTTTCTGCAAATTCTGTGTGAAGCTATCCCTCCCATCACCTCCTGGCGTATCTACTCTGTTCTTCCTGCTAAATCTTCCGTCTTCTTTTAACTTGCTTTTAAAATGTTTCTCTTCCTGTTCAGATCGGAAGCCAGCCAAGGAGGATCTCAGACTTCTTCCGGGGCCGCAGCGTCCTGGTGACGGGCGCCACTGGCTTCGTGGGGAAGGTCCTGGTGGAGAAGCTGCTGCGCTGCTGCCCGGACGTCGCGAGGGTCTATGTCCTCCTCCGTCGCAAGAAGGGACAGGCGCCAGGAAGGAGGCTGCAGGAACTCACCGACGCTCCGGTTAGTGATGCTCACACTAACAGACATTGCATTTTCAGCATTCAGAAATGAAATTCCAGTGTGTCACACTTTTATAGTAACCTATTCTTTCCATTTTGCAAAACCAAGAAGCACTATTTCCGAAATGTCTCCTAAATTATTTTCTTCTCTTCACCATGATGAATAAAAATATCGTACAACAAAGCAGAGAACGACTGGGGAAATTTGGGTTGAGAGCAAGAAAGGGTAGAAATCGAGCTCCTTTGTCCTGTACCACTTTAAATTTAAAAATAATTTATTACTCCTACCCATATCTTTCGAAGAAAAGAACACCTAATTTAATTTTAATATTCAATTCCCTATAATTGAAATTATTATTTTACATTTTTAACTAACTCTTTCATTGTACTTATAATCTATCACATAAAATACTATTTAATTTAAATTAATTAACCAATAATGTCAAATTTGGTTTTCATATAATATAAACCAAGCCTAACAAAAGAATAATAAGGCCTCCCAATTGGCGCAGTGGTAGCGTCGTCGCCTTGTAATCAAGGGGTCCCGGGTTCGATACCCGGTGGAGGCACATGGCACAGTGGTTCGGATCCCACTTTAAACCATAGGTCCAGTCCCGATTAGCCTTACTGTGCATAAAGTGGATTTAAAACACCAACTCAAACCAAACCAAAAGAGTAATAAGATCCTGCAAAGTATGACGTAGTGCACGAATATTTTATTTAATAGAATTATTTTGACACATAAAAATAACCAAGCATACGACAGCTTTTATGTAAATAAATCAGAGTGATGAGAATGTGTACATGCCTTATAACTAATTATTAAAAATACTTTCCGTAAGGAAAATTACACTCAAATAAAATTTCAATTATATTTTACAATATACTTCCTCTGTCCCATAATTATTGTCCGGTACGCTTTTGTTTGTTTTCACAAAATACTTGTCCGATATTTAAACTGTGACACTTGTGTATACAGAAGAAGAAAATGAAACACGGAAATGAGTCATACAACGTTATTACTCAAGGATCAGTACAAATTGGCCGATCAAGTATCCAAAAGAACCTAAATAAAAAGTTATCATTTTGGCATACCGGACTATAATTATGGGACAGAGGGAGTAATATTTAAGACTAGCACAATGGAGACACATAATGGTTCTGAACCAACTTTAAACTATAGGTACAGTCCCGATTAGCGTTTCTGTGCATATAGTGGACTTAAAACACCAAATCAATCAATCAATCAATTAGGACTAGCACGTTTCAATAGTGTCCTCCTATTAATATGTTACACCCTCATCTGAAATCTGAAATATGATTTGAAAGTAAAAACTAACATATGAACTTAAAATACTCCTGCTACGACGGTATACAAACTGATTACACTGCTTTACCAAATGAAGTTCTGGAAACGAGAGGTGAAGTAACATAATTCTAGAATGCTGATTACGAATAATTCATTTTCTCCCATCACATCGAATTTTTTCACAAATTAATAAAAAAAAATTTCAAATATCTATTGTAGCGTGACGTCGGGTAAGGTACGGGATGGAGTCACGCAGGAACGTAGCTCAGATAAACACGATAGGTCTTAAGTTTGACTTGGCTAACCACCTCTACCCTTAAGGGAGCCGATGAAGGATTGTTGGGAGTCTGTGATGTTGAACGCTACTCACCCCTTGCTGTAGGTCTGGCCCTCGGCTTCTGGCGTCGGCGACGGTGACAGGTGATAGGTGCCCGCTGGAGAGATCGAAGATGACGATAAGAGACGGCAGGCAATTCGGCGACTTGAATTGTAAATGAACTGCAGATTCTTCGGCTGGCTTAATCCGGACTGCTTATGGACTTCTCGCTTGTTGCCGCCTCGTAACGTAGGGATCTCTCAGCAGGCCGTCGTCGTCTTCTCGTCGATCAGTTTGGTGGTGATATTGGAGCGAAGTGAGAGATCGATTTACTGACTCCAGGGGTTTTATACATTGGATTTGAGTCATAGGTTGTTGGACTTTGCACATCCACTGTGCACCTGGGGTATCCCTGGATGCAGATGGAAATTTACAGTGGAGGTGCACTCACCGCTAGCGAGGGCCGTTGCCTTGCTGACTGTGCAGAGCCAAGTGGAAAATTCTTGTTGCTCGGCTCTGCATCCGGTGGAATGTGGGGTGAATGAGCGTTCAACTTGCGAGCTTCAGAGCGATGTTTGAGTCAAATTAATGTTTCTAACTTTATGCTCCCAATTCCTTCATCATTCCCCTGGCCCAGATGTATCCACTGTGAGTGGTTATCAAGCAGAGTAGAGATGGTTATAGACAGTATATTTTCAAATAATAATTGAAGGTACATAGAGTAAAGAAAAATAAAAACCCTGTATATAATAATGTGTAAGTAAAAAAATTTTGGAGCTGTCGGTATAGCTGGTACCGCACTGGTCTGGCTGTATGTTCAGCTGGAATGCTGACCGCTGGTGGTATGCTGAGCTGCATTCTGCCTGTGGTCTGCTGGCTACATGTTTATGTACTTGCTGCATGATGTCTTGCTGGCTGCATGATGTTGGCACGATGTCTGCTGGCTGGCTGGCTGCATGATGTCTGCACGATGTCTGCTGGCTGGCTGGCTGCATGATGTCTGGTGGCTGGCTGGCTGCATGATGTCTGCACGATGTCTGCTGGCTGGCTGGCTGCATGATGTCTGCATCATGATGTCTGCAAGAGAATATGTGCTGGCTGGCTGGCTGCATGATGTCTGCTGGCTGGCTGGCTGCATGATGTTTGCATGATGATGTCCGCAATAGATGCCTGCTGGTTGGCTGTCTGCATGGTGTTGGCATGATGATGTCCGCAATAGATGCCTGCTGGTTGGCTGGCTGCATGATGTCTGCAATAGATGGCCGCTGGTTGGCTGGCTGCATGGTGTCTGCATGATGATGTCTGCAATAGAATGTCTGCTGGCAGGCTGGCTGCATGATGTCTGCAATAGATGCCTGCTGATTGGCTGGCTGCATGGTGTCTGCTGCAATAGGAGGTCTCCTGGCTGGCTGGCTGCATGATGTCCGCAATAGATGGCTGCTGGCTGGCTGGTTGCATGATGTCTGCAATAGATGGCCGCTGGTTGGCTGGCTGCATGATGTCCGCAATATATGGCTGCTGGCTGGCTGGCTGCTTGGCTGCTTGTACAGCTGCTCCAGGATGACTGCTGCGCCATGATGATTCCTCGCTGACCGACTGCTGGGTGACTGGCTGTATGCGGAACTGCCGAAGAGATGCTTGAGAAACGCCGTGAGTGTAGTATGGCCAGATGGTAACGTTGTGCAAGGGGGAGCCGGCAAGCGTAGGGAAGGGGAAGTTATAATAAAAGGTGTTCGCCTAAGTGCGGAAGAGTAAAGGTTGTAGTCGAAGGTGACATAAGTGAAATGACAGGGGTGGGTACACAGTAGCCATCATCGAAGGTGATATGTGTGGGAAGAGGTGGAGCTAAGCGAGTGGGAGTTGTAAGTTGACGAAGAGGGGGAGGGGGTGCTGGGGAATGTGCGGGACGTTGAGATATAGCAGCTAAGGAAATAGGAGGACTAATAATAGGGACGGAACATGTCTTAGGAGGAGATGGGGTTCGCCGGTGACAACGTGAACAGCAAGAAGTGTGACGTTTTAGACGTAAGTACATGTAAGTAATGCAAATACAAAGAAGCAGGAGAGCTATGAAAATTAAGAAGAGATAGGAGGTTGTATGTGCAGGAGATTTTACAAGGTCATGAGGGGTAAGTGCACGAGCCTTAGAAGTAAATCATAAGAGAAGGGGAATGTGGAGAAGTTTAAATTGGTATATGAAACCTAGAGTAAGACATGTGAGCCAGACAAAAATTATAATGATAGGAAAATCAGCATGTCTGTAAAGTGGAGTTATAGGAGGGATGTCAAGAACTTTATATTGGGAGAGGTTAAGGTGAGGGATATGAAATGTCCATTGTTTATGATAAAGAGCCGTTGCATTCACAAGGGGGGAAATTTTATAATGGGTGTCGAGTAGAAAATTGGGATTGTTAGTCCAGGCAGCAGGAAGGATATGAATTGTTCGGTGGATTGTTGAATGATCGAAACCACAAGGAAAGATAGCATGAATTTTGATATCGGGGGTGATAAGTACATCTGTACGGCAAGCCACGTGTAACAATACTGCACCGGGTTCGTGAAAAGTGGTAATATTATAATGTAAAGTGGAGCCATTAGCGTAAAAAAAGGTGATGGTAGGAGGAGGATTAATTATTGCATAAACATTTAAATCTAATTTGACCACATCAGTGAGGTGGGATTCGTGACATGTGTAGGTACACCCATTCATCGTATCAGCCACGGTTGTTGCTTGGATCAATTTGGAAAGACAGAAATTGAGCCCATCGTGTCTTCCTGTGTGAGAAGGCAGAAGGCACAATTTCTGTGTATGGACCTGACAATTTTCAAGGTCTGTACCACTAATAGTGACAACATTATGAGAATCATCCATGGCGATATACGATGGATTATGCGACACTACGCATGTTAAATTTTGATATGAAAAGGGGACAGGGATTGCTAAATAAAGTTTATATTTCTTCTGAGTGGAAGTGATAGACACCTTCAACTCAATATTGACAGCATCAGCAGAAATTCTGCATTGGGACAGTGGTATCTGATAATACATGTCAATAAGGGTGAGAGGAATCGCTATATCAAATCCAGTAGGAAGAATATTTTTTTGAATCTTTTTCAAGTCTCGGTGCAGTGTTGTTTTAGATACTACATGTTCAGAAAGAAAATGATGTTTACAATTGCTAATGGTATTATCATATTCAAAAAGGGTGAAAATTTGGCTAAGCTGCAAGGTTAGGGTCATAAATTCGATGAGATATGCCTGTGCTTGATGCGCATCTTTGATTGTTAAATTTTTGAGTTTATTAATTAATGCTTCCTGATTTCTAGCCAAACTATCAGAGTGATTAGCATATTCAGTAAAAACATCCTCAATCTGATGTTGGAAAGAGTGAATTTCACCAGTTAAATTTTGATAGAAAATATGATTAGCTTGCAGTTGCAGTTTAATGTTAGATATAGTTTGTTTTACTTCATGAGCATTTTGGAATAAGGGTTCTAGTTGCTTAGTAGTGGCAAAATCACAGCAATAGTTAGCAATGCTACTTATGAAGCCAAGGAGTGCACGTTTTTGTCTAACTACGGAAGTGTTGGGAGTGGGTCGTATGAAGAGGGAAAGGTGAGAAAAAAGGTGTGAATGAAAATTTTAGAGTTGGACAGCACGTTTACATTGGTTGGAATCTTCTTCACCTTTGTTGCACATGGCATTATGTAGTGTTGATGGGAAGTGCTGGGGTTTAGGCATTTCTAATTTCACATTATAGTAGATGGGTATGGTATAATGATAAGGGATGGTTCCTGGTAATTCTTTCAGATAAATTCCCGAGATGATTTTCACATGTTCAGTCGCCATGGTGACCGAAAAAATGAGGGAAAAAAGGAAAGTAGTAACAGTACTGCCATTGTCGTTAGTGAACCCTGAAAGGGACAAAGATACAATTTTAAAACTGAGTTTGCATAAAAAAAATATCATGTATTAAGCATGAGATTTGTGATGAAAAAAAATTGTTTTCCGAGTAAGCTACTCAAATAAAATTGTAAAAGATTACTAATGAAAAATTAGAAAAGAGAAGGAATAACAAATTGTAATGCAAGAGATTCTCGAGACTGAATAGTTTATAATATAAACTTCTGCATTTTTATTGGTTTGTATTTTATTATCATTTGTTTATGTTTTGCGCTCCGCGATGTATTTGCTCGAGCCGAGGCGATTGCTACATCGTCAGCTGTGCGAGATTCGTCTACGGGTAGGTCGCGCATGCGCATATACTTGTGCGAGGTTTTTTTTTGTTTTTTTTTACAATCTGCTTGCTGCAGACAGAAAAAATCTCGTTGTCGCTAGCGAGTGGAAAATTCACGTACTCAACCAGTACTCAGTTGAGAGACTACGTTCCTGATTGGCCGTTTTTACTTTATACTTCTTTATTATTATTACTTTATATTTAGTTTATTTTAGTCTTCGAACTTGCTTTTAAAGTTAATTCCCGACTCTTTTATGTGTACAGTGTTGAGGAGGAGGGAACAGGAAGAAGAGGGTACTACGGGAATCAAAATGGCGGAACTTCCGTTTTTACATGTGCTCGTTGTTGTGTGCGGCTTGGTGAAAAAATCGTGTTGCGAAAAAAAAAATTGCGAAAATACAAGTATTATATTGACATGTGGGTGCGAAAAGAATATTTATAAAGTGTGAATGGACTGTGCAACGGTGAAAAATTGAATATTTAAGTGACAGACTCGTCCGAGTCAAGGTGCCTTGATTTCAAACGGTGAATCGTGATAGCATCAGTTTTCAGTTTGCCACGACCATCGGTGTATTCCACCAAATAGGAGTTGGCGTCGTTTTGTGAAATTATTTTCCCTTGAAATTTGTAGGAGGAGGAAAATGCCTTGGGTACGTGGGGATGAGGGGTAGTGTCCAAAATATACACTAATTGTCCAGGGGAGTAGGTCGTTTGTTGTGTCTTTTTGTCGGCACATTGTTTTTGCTGCTCAAATCGCTTTGCTAAATGTTTGTGTGCTAGTTCTCGAGCGGCTTGGAGTTGTTCTATTCTCTGTTCATTAGAGTGGATAGTGGTGTTGGGATTAGTGGGGAGAACAGCATCTGCAATTAATCTAGGGTGTTGTCCAAATAGCAAAAAAATAGGGGGAGTTGTTCATGCCAAGATGTGTACTTACATTGTGGGCATTAGTCGCGCTAGCTAAAAGTTCATGCCTTTTACCTTGTTTTTGTACCACATAAGTTTTCATGATGGATTTCAAGTAGTGAAAAGATGATTCGACTACACCATTTCTGAAGTGGGCAGCAGTATCAATAAATTTTAATGTGACACCAGTAATTTTGGATAATTCCTGTATTAATTTGCTACAGTTCGGGGAGCTCCTGTCAAGCATAATCGTCTCTGGAAGACCAAAAATGAGAAAAACATGCGAGACAAGAGCATTAGCTATTGAGTTGGCATCATGGTTGGGGAGGGTTGTAGTTATGGCAAATCTGGTACAATTGTCAACAACGGATAGAAAATATTTGTGTCCTGTGTCAGAGGTTGAAGTCAATGATCCACACACGTCAATATGTATTTGACTAAAGGGATGACTAGCGGGTGGGCTCGTTTGCAGTGTGTGTTGTATGGCTCCGTGAGCTCTTTTTGCTACTTGACATTCAGTGCATTTGCATACTGCAGCGTACACATATTTCTTTAGATTAGGCCAATAGTAGCGTAAAGAGAGATGGGAGTATGTTTTAGCAGCACCTTGATGAGCAGCCATCATTTTGTTACTGTGAATTAATTGAAACACTTCTTTTCTTAGTTTTTGGGGAATACATAACTGTTTTCTATAGCCTGGTGAAAATTTAGTGTTCCTATAAAGGATTCCATTGTCAAGAACAAATGAGTAGGCTGTTTTTTTCTAATTTGTGATCGGCATCTGGGTGGTTTTCATGAATTTTGATTAATTCTTGTAAGTATGGGTCCTCTCTTTGTGTCGTACCTATGTCAAAGTCATCGGATTGTAACATGAAGACTTGATTTAGAATGTCCTCCTCGTCTGTGTCAAGGGAAGTGTCTTGTGCTGTGTCGTTGGGCAAGGAAGGGGCTGGGTCTACAGAATTCCTCGATAGTGCATCAGCAATACCATTCTGCGATGATGGGATATGGTGGATTTAAAAGTCGAACTCTTGGAAGAAGAGTGATCTTCGAGCAACGACCCCGGACAACTGTTTTGTTTTTCTAAGGTAAGACAATGCATGGTTATCTGTGAAAACTATAAAGGGTATGTTGATTAAGAAGAATTTGAATGATTTTAGGACATAAAAGGCAGCTGCAATTTCAAGAGAAAAGACGTCTGCTTTTTTCTCAGTGTCTGTAAGGTGTCTGCTGCAGAAGGCTATCGGATGTAGTATTCCATCAGTATCCTTCTGCATAAGACAACCGCCCATTTCCTAGTAGGACGCGTCGATGTATACGCATGAAGTTTGCTTTGGGTCATAAGGTCTAAGAATGGGTGCGGAAATAATTTTGTCTTTTAATGCCTCAAAGTTTTTCTGATGCTCTTCATGCCAATGAAAGTTTACTTTCTTTTGAGTAATTTGAACAAACATTCTGCGGGTTCCGCAAACCCTTGTACATAGGGTCTGATGAAATTGCATATGCCTAGGAAGGATTTCAAATTCTTCTTAGATTTAGGTGGAGGGAATTCTTTGATTGCACGCAGGATGTGATCAGAAATTTGAAATCCCTTTTGCGACACAAGATGGCCTAAGACTGGAATTTCTTCAAAGCAAAATTTACATTTATTTGGCCCTAGTTTCAAATTGGCTGCACGTAATTTAGCAAAGACTTTATGTAAAACTTGTAGCATTGCGTCAACTGAGTTTGTGTAGCAAATTATGTCATCCGTATATGCAGATATCTCGGAACTATCTATGCCAAATAGAGCCATAGACATTACATTGTTCATGACCTGACTACTTGTCTTCAATCCCATTGGCAATACTCCATACTCGTAATTTCCACAATTACTAATTGCAAATGAGGTCATTTTCTTTGACCTTTCTGTTAATTTTACCTGAAAAAATGCCGACTTAAGGTCAAGGGTTGTGTAATATTTCTTGCCTGCCATGTCTGCTAAAATGTTATCAATGTTAGGTGTTGGGAGAGAAGAGGGCTGAATAATTTTATTCAGTGCCCGAAGGTCAGACACCACGCGGAACGAATTGTCTCGCTTGCGCACTAAGAGAACTGGGTGTCGGAATGGACTACCTTCTGACCTGAGAATGATGCCATCTTGTAAGAGCTTGTTAAGCTCAATTTTCATTTGCTCTCTAAGATTCAAAGGGATGTGGTATTGTCTCATATAGGGAGGTTGATTGTCAATGTCGTACTCATAAATTGGGGTTGTGGTGAGTTTATCACCTTTCCAGGCTAAAACATCAGCATAATCAAATACTAACTGTATGATTTTTTGTTTGTCTGCCTCTGATAAGTCAGGGTTAATACTGATGCAAGATGGGTCAAAGTTTTTCTGACTTTCCTTCAGTCTTGTGTTTTCTGTATTGTCTTCCGTACATGCGTATGTAGTGGTAGTCATGTCAGTGTTGGATGCGTCTGTCATGTCTACTAGAATGTCACATGGGGTTGCTTGGCCAAGTGGGGTGTTGGATTTGAGTGTGACTGGTTTCTCTGAGGGGTTATGAATTAGTAACAGAGGGGAAGAAGTGTTAAGGAGAGCATGGGGTATGAGGATATTGTATGTAAGGAGTGTTTCCTGAGAGGGTGTGAGTAGGATATTGTGGGGGAGGGGGGAGTGATGGAAACGGGAACATATGTTCGGGTTCTAGGTTTTAGGGTTACATTTTCTGGGATTGTTACTAAACTGTGTTGGTTGCTAGTAGGGTGTAGTTTAGAAAAAATTACATCAGGGATGGTGTAGGTGTGTGATTTTGTGGGAAGGTTATAGTTCGGAATATGGCCTAAACGTCTAAGAGTTAACAGGTTAGTACTAAGTGAAATGTCACAATTTTGTGTCTTCAAGAAGTCATTGCCAAGGAGAGGAGGTAATTCTTTGGATTGCACAACTCTAAAAGGGTGGGAGTACCTATATCTTCCTATGTGAAGGGGGAGTATTACAATTTCTGAGATAGGAAGTCTGTTACCAGTGACGCCTTTAATAATGCTGTGCATTTGAATTTTCTTTGCATTGGGTGGAATTAAATGCTGAGGACAAATACTAATCTGGCTTGCGTTGTCAATCCTAATTTCTAGGGGGGAATTATTTACATCAGCTTGAATGAAGAATAGGTTGTTTTTTTCAAGGATAGGAACTGTGTCAAATTTTGTCTTGCGTGTGGATCCGTCCCATCGATTCACACTGTTTTTCAGTTTAAATCGCCCTTGTTTTCATTTTTTGGGTTATAAAAACAGTCCCTGGTAGAGTGATTTGAACGGAAACAAATCTGGCATTGCGAAAACTGTGAATTTTGTCGCCCCCCGACTGAATTATTATTTCCACCTCGAGATCTGAAATTACGTCTCATGCCGCGAGTAGAACCTCTGCGATTGCCATTCCCCTGGCCGTAAAAAGTAGGCCGGGTCTGAAATTGATTACTGTTATTTGATTGTATTTGATCCGCCAGGTTCTGGACAGTGTGACACAACGCTTCAACTTTATTTCCTAATGTCAAGGTTTGCAATTGATTTGTGACTGTATCTAGTTGATTCGCTGTTGAACCGCCAGATGGCAGAATTGCGTTACAAGACTGTGAAACGGCAGCGCTGGTAGAACTAGCGGACTGCGTGTTTGGAGCTTGAGTGGAGGGGAGGGAAGGAGGGGCTGTGGGCGTGGTTTGTACCTGCCATGAGTTGGTCGGGAGAGCTGGTGTTGCTTGCTAAGATTGCTGCGGAAGAAAGTTGTAAGGAGTTTGAGAGATCTGCGGGAGGGGGGTAGGGGGGGAATACGTCACAAATGACGAAGCAGGCTGAGGTGTGGGGAAAGGATGCGTGTTGCTGACCTGTGGTTGCTACAGCTGGGAAACTGAGGGGAGGCTGTTGCGTAAATGGAGTGCATGTACTTAGCGGCATCTATCAGTTTCATCGCTTCACTTTGTTCCACATTGCGTCTAGCTTGAATCAGCATGTCTTGCCTTTCTTGATTCTGCAGATGTGCAATAAGAGAACTTGTGTCGGTGAACTCTTTGTCTCCTATCGCAGCGATGTGTTTAGATCGAAGTCCCGACACAACATAGGAAAGGATTTGAGTGTTCGTCGCTTGCGGGAAGAATTGAAGGACGAGATTTTTCTTACGAATTACATAATCATGAATGGGCTGGTTAATTTCCTGCTTTGTCTCTAATAAAATTTGGATGGGCATGCTGACTAAGTGATTGCCTTTAAATAATGAAATTAATTCTTTCTTGATTTGCGGAAAGGTGAGGGTGTTGAAGTTTGGCTGCTTCTTGAGATCGTTAAAAAATGTGAGCGGTATGTCTGCGAGGAACAATGGCAACATTTCGCGTTTCTTATTTTCCTCCCACGCCAAAGCGCCCGCAATACTATCGAACTTTCCAAAAAACTGCTCAACTTCTTGAGGGTTTTTTCCAGTGAAGGGGGCGGGGTATAAGCCATGGGGTATATTTACGGACATTCTTGACGGGGATGGATTGATGGTGGTAGGGGTGTTAGTTTTAGGTGTACTGGTTTGGGGTTCTGGGTGTTTCTTTTTCGTTTGGGTGTTTCTAGACCACCTAGAAACTGGGAATAATCGGGATGTTGAGCCTTGGATCTGGTTATTCTGGGGGAAGGAGCGGGGGAATTAATAGCGGAGGCTAAGGAGAGAATCTGGTCAAGATAACGGTCTAGCTCTTCGTGAAGAATAATTTGGGATTCGTTCATGCGAATTTAGGGAGGGGAGATTTTTTATGCACTTATTCACAAGAAATGAAAGATAGTTAACGGAAGAGAAAATTTACGAGTGGGGAGTTTATAATACGAAGTGTATTATCGAAAAAGAAGAATTTCTAGGGTTGCTGCTGTGTGCGGCGGGGATTTTAAATTATGGGGTTTTGAGTGACGTAAAAAAAATTAAAATTTTCTGCAATTCCACGGAGTGGAGCCGGCTATCTCCACCATGTAGCGTGACATCGGGTAAGGTACGGGATCGAGTCACGCCGGACGTAGCTCAGATAAACACGATAGGTCTTAAGTTTGACTTGGCTAACCACCTCTACCCTTAAGGAAGCTGATGAAGGATTGTTGGAAGCCTGTGATGTTGAACGCTACTCACCCCTTGCTGTAGGTCTGGCCCTCGGCTTCTGGCGTCGGCGACGGTGACAGGTGATAGGTGCCCGCTGGAGAGATCGAAGATGACGATAAGAGACGGCAGGCAATTCGGCGGCTTGAATTGTAAATGAACTGCAGATTCTTCGGCTGGCTTAATCCGGACTGCTTATGGACTTCTCGCTTGTTGCCGCCTCGTAACGTAGGGATCTCTCAGCAGGCCGTCGTCGTCTTCTCGTCGATCAGTTTGGTGGTGATATTGGAGCGAAGTGAGAGATCGATTTACTGACTCCAGGGGTTTTATACATTGGATTTGAGTCATAGGTTGGTGGACTTTGCACCTCCACTGTGCACCTGGGGTATCCCTGGATGCAGATGGAAATTTACAGTGGAGGTGCACTCACCGCTGGCGAGGGCCGTTGCCTTGCTGACTGTGCAGAGCCAAGTGGAAAATTCTTGTTGCTCGGCTCTGCATCCGGTGGAATGTGGGGTGAATGAGCGTTCAACTTGCGAGCTTCAGAGCGATGTTTGAGGCAAATTAATGTTTCTAACTTTATGCTCCCAATTCCTTCATCACTATATACCCATTCGCTATTTGCGTATGCTAACAGTTAACAGTTTTTTCCAAAAGAACGTGAATTTTCATGATAGATTCGAAATGTCATTGCCGAAACACACTTGCTCTATGTCCGTTTCTACCATTTCGCATGTAAGCTCCGATAACTAGACTTGCTCTTGAATTCTCATCCAACAGAAATCCGCCATCCCTGTTGTACTCAATCGTCCCTGAAATCTGCGTTCCATGTCACTGATTTCCCGCTGAAACCCATAGGTGTGTGTGTGTGTGTAATTATTAGTATTATGTTTTATACATATGCATTTCTGACGAGGGACGATGAATAAATTAACCTACCGAAAGATGCATCTCAACTTTACAGTGCGCCCTCCCCCCCCTTGGCGTATTAATTAGAACATCGCACTACGTCGCCAGGGGTCCCGGGTTCGAATTCTGGTCTGGTAATGGATATTTGTGAATGTCCATTCATCAATTCCATCATATCATCACTCATACCCATCTTCGCAAATTAACCAAAACGGGCACAAAAAGCAAACTAAAATAAAGAAAATAAAAGAAATCAATTTTAGAGTCTTCTTTTAGATCAGTGACAATCGTATCAGATGTTTCAAATATTAGAGAAATACTAAGAAGCTAAAAGCGAGATAATCGTGTCGTCGTCGTCGTCTCTCACCCCCGTCCCCTCGCTTTTTTTTTTAAATAATAGATCATGCCTCCTCAACCTCCTCTAAAACTAAGAGATCACTCTTCCCAAACTAACATTAAATCATCCGTGTACACAAGAATAATTGGCGAATTACCAGCTGTAATGTAAAACCAATCTCCTCTCTTTTTTGTATTTTATCAAAGAGAATAAAAATTAGTAAACGAAATGTAAGGAGAGAATGAAACTTACCAGTATCTTGCTATTATATCAGGCGATTGCCTTCTGTACAGTTATATTCCGACGTGACTTTGCTTTCGATATACAGGGTGTCTCAAAAGTAATAGCGCAAACTGACACAGGTGAAAATACATGATAATAGAAGCAAAAAAGTCTCAATAAACATGGGTCTGCAAACGAGCCGTTTTCGAGATAATCGCAAATGTGGGATTACAAGCCACCACTGACTTCAGTTTTTGTAAAAGTCGTCCTGTTTGGTAAAATGCTAATAATGTGTGCGAATGTGTGGGTACAAGCCATCACTGACTTCAGTGTTTCTAAACGTCGTCCTAGCCTCTTAACTGGGAAATTTCCTCATCGAAAGCCCAATCTGCCCTGGGAATTTTTGTTGATAAATTGATGAATTTCGTAAACCAATATTTTAGTTAATATTTCTGTCCTCCATGGAATACCATTTAGGTATTGTTTATTATTTTATTGGTCCTTGTTGTACTTTTTACAATATGCGAGATTTACAACTACAATATATCTCGGATTTCCTCGGCAGGAAAAACACGCCGTCGCTTCCGATTTGCCTGAGCCATTATTGCATACGCGATAGAACTGAACGTCGGGCTGTGTTCGTTGCTTCCCGCTAACTCTAACGGTTGCAACAGTCTGGAAGTCATAGACATCTAGTGAAACAAAGAAGAAAGTAATTTGACGAAGTATCTCGTCATACACAACAGATATCAGCAGTAAGAACATGAGAACGTAGTATCCCGTCATGCCCATTATAAATCAGTAGAGCCAGAACGGAGTATTACGTCATACCCAGTTAAGAGGCTAGTTGATAAAATACCAATAATACAGTATGAAATATCAGGAGATCTTATCGCTTTTATTGAACATTCTACTTACTTTAACAAGGAATACAGCACTATTTTAGTATGTTCTACGTTACAATTACTGTACACTCATACCTGTTAAAGGAGGTGGTCAAACTGTCGTCCTTCCATCTGGATGCAATACTGTACGCGATTCCGCATTGAGTTCCGAATTCTTTCGAACACCTCCGGATCATTTCGGAATTAATCAAAAGCATGTACAATTCTCTGTTCCCGTTCTTCAACCGTGTCAACGGGAGTGTTGTGCACTACGCTTTTGTGGTGACCTCATACACAAATATCGAAAGGATTTAGATCCAGTGACCTTGGAGGTCACGCTACAGACCCGTCTCGACCTATCAATTTTTTATGATATCTGCGTGTTAGATGTCGTGTCACAGCAGCAGGAAAATGTGCCAGTGCTCCATCATGCATGTACCACATACTCTGACGTGGTTCAAGGGGAAATCCTCAAGCAATCCTGGAAGATCATGCCGCAAAAACCGAAGTACCTCAGTCCATTGAGTCTTCTTGGAAGAATGTGTGGTTCAGTGAGACGATCACCTAGTACCCCTAACCACACATGCTATGAGAAACGTTGCTGATGTGGTGCCTCATGAACAGCATGTCGGTTTAGTACACTCCAAACATGAGAATTATGAAAATTAAAAATGCCATCGCGTGTGAATCCGCTTCGTCTGTAAATAAAATGTTACTTGCAAAACGAGGGTTGAGTACAACCTGTTGTTGCATCCACTGACTAAACGTCACTTTAGGAACACAATCCGTATTACTGAGACACTGAACTCGTTGGAGGTGGTAAGGGTAGAATGAATTGCGATGTAAAATTCTCCAGACACTACTGTGGCTTACTGGCACTTGTGCGGCAATCCACCTCGTCGAAGTTCCTGGAGAGTGTTCTACTGATTCCAACACCATATCCCCAACTTCAGGCGTAATGCGTGCAGTCTATCTGCTCTCCTACCATGTTCGAAGCTCCCATGCTCTTTGAGGCGCTCATGTACTCTAGTAAATGTGCGACTCTAGGGGTGCCTTCGAGCAGGGTATTTTCTTGGTACAAGCGTGCAGCATCCCGTGCATTGCCGTTAGCCAAACCATACACAAAATGCTTATCCGCATACTCTTCGTTGCTGTAAGGTTCCATTATCACTACTCAGTCCAGCACAACTGACGTGACTCCCACAGTGCGGTTAGACTGTGTACTGATTGTATACATACAACATCACCTCTTAGAAATGTTCAGTTTGATTGCAACGCCACCTCTCGGAAATGTTCTGTTTGATTACAACGCCACCTCTCGGAAATGTTCTGTTTTGTAAACAAAGAGCAAACATCGAACCGCGCAAGGAGTAAAGCACTCGGTGTTTACAAAATGCAATCAATAACGGCTTGTAACAACATATTCTCACTTCTCACACATTATTAGCATTTTACCAACTAGGACGACGTTTACAAACAATGAAGTCAGTGGCGGCTTGTAATCACACATACGCGATTATCTCGAAAACGTCTGATTTGCAAACCCATGTTTGCTGACACTTTTTTGCTTCAATTATCGTGTACTTTCAGCTGTGTCAGTTTGCGCTATTACTTACGGGACACCCTGTATATACTTTCAGCAAATGATGTCTAAAAACAATAAATGCTTAGTTGTATCGCTTGGCATGAAAGGAAATCCAAATCAAGAAAAGTAAGTGCCATCATCTGTCTTTCAAAGAAAATTATTACTCTGCCACGTTCCTTGTGCGGAAAAACGCCTGAAAACCAGTTATTCAGGTTGGGACAAACAAAAGTCTCAAATTATAAAGTAAAGGGGGATTAGACCAGGTATTTGAATTTCCAGGAAAATGCTATGTACTATGTTAACGTCCACCACTTTAGTGAGCGATGGCCATTTTGACTGCGGGAAGTCTCGAATGAGAGAGAAGACGTCCAAGGATTTCCCGCAGGTGCATCGTTAGCTTTCGGAATCTCATTGGGCTTATTGTTACACGAGACCGCATCTGTACGAACAAAGCCTGGTAGAATTCCCTGAGAACTAAACAGAAGCAGGGAACTCCTATGAAGATAATTTCACGTTACCCTTCACGCGAGTTTGATCTGGGTTTGGACCTTTGTGTTACGTACTTGCTGTTCACGGAAACTTGAGTACAGGTTCATTTAACAAATGCACAACAATTTTTCGGAACAAATTTTGGTTTTGGCCGCGCTTCTAGCGGCTCAAAAACAATGGTATCTTCTAGTATCGGCAAAAATATCAACCGATATTTACCGATACATCGGTATCGGTATCGTAATCGGCTCAGCCCTAATATATATATATGTATGTGTGTGTATGTATGTATATATGTGCATGTATGTATGTATACGTACACACAAGCCCAATCGTCTCTATTTCTGCATTTGTGAATGTGTATCCTATGTAGCATTGTAGCATTGCTTCACATCCAATTTTTTAAAACGTTTTCATCTGATAGGAAAGTTATAAAATTGACATACAGTATGCAAATTCAGATTTCTAGCTAGTGATTTCTATATCAGGAGCGAAAATAGATCTTGTAGCCCTTGTCCCATGTGTCAGAAAATGATTATTTTCTAAACTTTTCTAAACTAACGTTTCTCTATAATTTTTGCTTGCAAATAACAACTCTGATTCCGTAAGGCTTCCATAAAATATTATGAATTTTCCTTTGAGCGCCTCTCATTTCTCTACAGTAACAATCTGTTGTTTCTTAGCTGTAGCAAAGCAGACTTGATAATACAAAATCGTCCTTTCATTTTCAAAAGTGCATTTGGCATTATTTATTCTGCTTACAATGCATTACTATTCCGTATTAAGTACAGTTTTTACAGAATTCAGAGGGTTGTTAATACAGCACTTCAGAAGAATTGCTTTGAAGTAGTATTAATAAGTAGAAATTTTGATGTCACTCTGAAGTAAATGGGTTTAGTGTGAGCGAAGCGAACTACCAAGAGGCTAGTTAAGATTATACCTGAAGCTGTGTCTATTAATGCATCCTGGACTGCATTTGGCAGACTGAAGCGAGGCTCTAGGGCCTGAATTCACGGACAGTACAGTTTTATGTAGAACATATTTAGAATTATTTATTTGCAAACTGGGAATATATATCATTAATTAATAATGATAAAATCAGCGCGGATAAAAATAATTTTTTAAAAATTTTGTTTTATTTACATCGATTATTAAAAAAAAAACGCTTCAAATTGCTTGTATAGCTTCGGCACCATACATAGATATATGTTTTTTTTTTAAAGAAAGGCTTTTTCTGCTAAACGGCCCTGTAAAATATTTTAGCAGTTTGATTAAATCAAATAAAAAATATACCTAAATATACATTTTTCTGTTTCTGATACTGTACATACCAGTGGCGGCGATTAGGGGGGCGAGGAGGTAATGCCCCTCAATTTTGCCTCTTTTGCCCCGTACTATCCTAAACCTTATCTACCGTGGCAAAGTAAATTGTCCTTGCCCTCACAGGTTTTGGCACCTTGCTCCCTAGTTTTGGAACGCAATCGCCGCCACTGGTACCTACTAAGGAAATATTGTTGAATATGTTATTCAAACTAAAAATAATTTCAGGAACTTTCTTTCCAGTGAAAATGAAACATTCTGGATGTACTCTATAATTGTAACTTAAAACAGTAACTTAAGTACATTTAAAATCTTTGTAGCTGAATTTTGGAGAGTTTCTTAATGATGGTTAAAAAATATCAGCTACCATGTTTATTTACAGTTCAATGATAATGACACTATTTATGGTTTCTCATGATTAGTATTTTGTATATTTTTCTACACAAAATATTTGCTACTTTTGCCTATAATAGTTATTGAATTTTAAATCCAAAGAAATGTGTGTTTACAATTTCTTTCATATGAGCTTACTCCATCCAGTACATACAACCTTAGTGACAATGAAGTTCGACCAGTCACAAATATAGGAGTGCGTTGTGAAAGAAGGAGAACACATGCATATGCTGAACATATTTTATTCAGCAGGCTACATGGAACAAAGGAAAACATAAATTTCCGCTGCAACGCTTCAATGTATGGTGTCCACACAAAATAAAACATTTTCGTCCATCTACACGTGACATTGAAGTTCGACCACTGTTAGAGGGGATCCTGTTTACCATGGTGTGACGCCGCCCCGTCGGCGAATAACTGTGCCAATGCTTCGGGGCATGCTGCGGACGAGTCGTTCAAGGTATTCCACATCGATGCGGTGCCATTCCTCCTGCAGGCAGGCGATAAGAGCAGCCACTGTCGTGGGTCCCCTCTGTTGCACACGTCCCTTAAGAACACACCACACATTCTCAATGGGCGAGAGGTCGGGACTCGATGGTGGCCATGGCAGAGTTCGCACGTGATGGCGAGTCAACCATTCTCTTGTCAGCCGCGCTGTATGAGGCCTGGCATTGTCGTGTTGAAAGATGAGACGCCGCCTGTGGAACAGGTGCCTTCGCACTGTGGGAAGATGCCGCTCCAGTAGGCGTGTATAGGCGTGTGCATTCACAATGCCCTCACAGACGTGTAGTGGCCAACCCCAGATGCCGTCATGCATCCCCGTACCATCACTGACGCAGGTTTCTGTACCCGACGTGCATAACATTTTGCTTCTTTCTGTTCCTCCTTCCCACAAATGACTGTTTTCCGTATTTTCCCATACACAACATTGAAAATGGATTCGTCCGTCCACAAAACCCTGTTCCACTGCCGAAATGTCCATCCCCGGTACATTCGTGCCCACCGTAGTCGATTGCCTTTGTTCAACATGGAAAGGAAGGGTTTACGTTTCGCCTTGTACACTCGGTAACCGCATCGCTGTAGGTAACGGCGAATGGTTCTGGTTGACACTTCAATGTGAAAGCGTTCTCGAGTCCACAGTCGTAATTCGGCCACACAAACATGATTGTTGGTCTGGATATAGCCCCTAAATATCCGCAGGTCACGCACGCTCAGCAGGCGTTTTCGACCGGGGGCCTTACCTGGCTCTGTAGTACCCGTATTTTGGTGGTGTTTGATGATGCAGTGGACGGTTGACTTGGGTAAGTTCAGTTGGCGCCCTACTTCCCGTTCACTGAGTCCATCCTGTTGCAACTCCACCACTCTTCTCCTCACGGTGTTGTTAATAGGTTTGCCCCTGGCCATGGTGATGATGCACTGCGGTTCCTCGGTGCACAGCACGCGCTTATATACGGCGGACTCCCTTATCGTGTCCGTGACGTCATGTTTCCGTCGAATGCGCGACTATCTGGATTTTTTTCGTATGGGTCTGGTGCCTGGTCGAAGTTCAATGTCACGCGTATAATTCCCCGTTTTCGTTCTTTACGTGACCTTGGGTGCAACATTCTGGGATCACGATTCTTGCCTGCTCACACGCCTCCTCTTACACACATGCGTCACTTCTGCGGGTCACCCATTCCACCGCCTATGCCTCTGTGCATTTAATCACGTATTCCTTTCTGGTCGAACTTCATTGTCACCAAGGTTGTACATTTTATTTCTTTCATATTCCTATCTTAGAGTCTAATAAGCTCCATTAAATTATTACGAGATTAATATACTTTCACCAAAAGTGATTCTAATATTTAAATTTATTTATTTTGTAAATAGTTTTCGCTCCAACGGTGACCTATTTACCTCGGCATCTGCTTCTTGCCTCTCTTGTTCAAATTACAGGTCTCTCTTTGCAAATAATAATTCTAAATGGTCTATGTTACGAGTGAGCGCTCCAATTTATGTTGACGATTCACATATTGAGATTAAGAAACGACAATCCCGGTACATTTTAGAGGGTCGCATAGCATATAGTTTGGACATTAAGACTTTGAAATATAGTGTGTGGTTGGGGAGGGCCAGGAGGGGCAAATTTGGGGCAACCCATCAATGATGATGGTGTTACTCCGACTGCCTTAAAATTAGATTTCCTTATCTGTAATTCTCGCAGCAGTTAAGTCCTTGGTATTGCTTTTGAACGAAATCAGTCTGCCAAAATAATAAATCCAAAATTTTTCATTTTCCTTGGCCCTTTTTTCTTATTTTTTTATACTTTATTTCAATAATCAATCATACACTGCATTCATGAAGTAGCTCGCAGTTTTTTGTTTTCCCCCTTAACAAATATTGATTTAATGAAAAAACCTACCAAATGGATAATTAAGATTAAACCTGAAGCTGTATCTATTATTTCATCCTGGACTACATTTGGTAGACTGAAGCGAGGCTCTGGCGCCTGAACTCACGGACAATACAGTTTTATGTAGAGCTCGTGTTGTAGTCCCTATATATTGTAATTGTCCCTTCATCCACCTTATTTTACCAGCATTCATCATTCTCATCTTTGTGATCAGCCAAAAGGGGCAGAAAAGTGAAGTAAAATAAACAAAATCAATCAATCAATCATTGTGATAATAAAACTTCTTAATATTTTATTGCTTTCGTGATCTTCTTGTTGATTTCTTTAGTTGTTCATGACAGCCATGACTTTCATGCCTAGTTGATACACCCTGTTTAACATTATAACATACCTCAATATGACTTTATACACAGGGACATAACGAAACTTGATCTATAGTGCAGATTCCCGTAAAAGATGTAACTTATAACAGGAATGCAAATGTTGATTGATTGAATTAGGTTATTTTATGTCACTTTTCTGTCACTTTTGACTAATCGAGATGATGAGGATGACGTGATGGAATTGATGAATGGGCACTTACAAACAACATCCATGCCCAGGCCGGGATTCTAACCCGGAAGCCCCCGATCTCGCTACACGCTACGTAACCACACCACCATGGAGGTAGGCTAGGGAATGCGAATGTGGTTATATTTATTTTTCCGCCACTAGCCTCAAGACACCAATATGTCCTGATAACACAGATAGAATCGTAAAGGAGAAGGAGATTAGTAAAACTTACCACTGGATTGATTGTTAATCACGGCGACAGACATCAGTAGAGCGATCTTCCAGAGTGACTTAGCTTTCAATATATATGGTACTTTAGATAAAAGTTTTCTATAAAAAGTAAGTGCAAACGTTACCAATGCGTTTCCTACTGCCGAAACATACCTACTCGAATGAAGGCTGTTCTACCACGTGGTTCCACTCTGGACAATAATTGTGTCCCCTGATCAAGTCTAAATTTGCAAAAGGGAGTGGAGATTAGCTGAGGCCCTTGAAATTCCAAGAACTTGGTCTGATGCACGTGTAGCTTTTCGCATGACCCGTACCTTTGTTCGCCGGGACCCAAGCATTCTCCAACTGAACTCTACTATTCGCAATTAATCACAGACGACATGCGGACACGTTGTCCTGGTCCAATGGGAAGGAATGTACTTTGTCCTGCAAGTGGAGAATTACTTCGAGGCGAAAAAATTAGACGAATATTGAAGTAAGAATTTAGTTCCCAGATTTCAAATTCTTTGTATTCGCCTTTGGAAGTAGCAACGCATTTGTCTCATAATCATTTCTTGGACCTTTACCCCAACTTTGAATGCAGGGAGGGGAATTCCGAACTTTCCCCGAACCTACCTATGCAAAACCTTTCACTGTGTGTTCCAATTAGTTAACCAAAGCCAGCAGGAAAGCTGTCTAAATGCAAATGCAGGAAATTAATCTTCATGATGTGACACAATATGCTTGAAATTTTCATATTTGTTCTTCAAAGCAAATGCCGACAAATGTCTTTGAATGCAGTAAAAGCTTCCTTTTCTACGCGTGTCATCCTATATTCAAAGTCCGCGACCTTCAATAGCTTTCTTATCTGATGTCCCATCAGATTGATTTAGCATTTGGCTAATCTGGAAATTTTGTTGCCAGATACTGAAAGCACTGTCCACCCATGTCCAAAGCTCTGACAAAGTGTTTCATTACACCCAGTTTAATATATAACGGTGGTAATAGAATCTTGGATGGGTTTACCAGGATAACACCTTGCACATTTTTACCTCCTACATTCTGGATGGTCCTGGTAGGCCATTCTGCTTGTTTTCATTGATTGATCGATTTCGTTTATTTTACTTCGTTTTCTGCCGCTCTTGACTAATCGCGAACATGAGAAGAAGTGGTGATATGATGGAATCTATGCAGTGACACTCATAAAAAACGCATGCGCAAGCCAGGATTCGAACCTAGGATCCCTGACGTCGTAGCGTTCTATGCTAACCACTCCGCAACGGAGGTCGACGCCATTGTGCTTGTACCCAATGTTTACTTTCATCGCGATCTCTGCTTTTCCATTCGGAGCAAGGGTACTTAGTATACCCTTCATGTCCAAAGCCCAATCATATGGCATTAATATCACCAAATAATAGCCACTAGAGAGTTTTAATTTTATTTCCTTCCACACTAACTTGTGATAAGTTTCCTTTAAATGCACAGAATGTGCAACAGGTATAAGGGGTGTCGTTGCTTTTGTGGAGAAATAGAATCTTCAAATCTCGCTTGTTTGTATCTATGAAAAACATTCATTCCTCTGCATAATACTCATCAACCTGCGAGTATCATCACAAGATTTCTGACGACTTTACAATAAGTTGTAGCCACAGAAAGAAATAGCACAAATTGCTGTTCACGGTGGCTGAAAAATAATGGGGAAAAAATGAAGAAATTACATGAAGAGATATACCAATTGATTAAGTTAATTTGGGAAAGAGAAGAAATACCTTAAGAGTGCAAAATAAGCATAATACGACCTATCTATAAAAGAGGAGATAAATTAACCTGCCCTAACTATCGTGGAGTAACCAATCTAAATATAGTTTGTAAAATATTTTCTAATATTGTCCTTATAAGACTTATCATCTATGCTGAAGAAATTATAGGCGATTAAAAATGATGAAGTTGAGGAAACCGTGGAACATCAGACCGAATATTTGTTACACGACAGGCAATAGAAAAATTGCATGAGTATATGCATGATCAATAAATGCTATTTGTGGATTTTAAACAAGCATTCGATTGCATATCCTGGTATCTTTGTCACCTTGTAATAAAGGGGTCTGGGTTGGATACCCGGTGGAGGCACATAGTAGTTCGGATCCCACCTTAAACTGTAGGTCCTGTTCCGATTGCCCTTACTGTGCATAAAGTGGACTTAAAACACCAAGTCAATCAATCAATCGATAGCATATCCAAACTAAAGCTACTTAAATATGTAAGACACAAAGGCATTCAAGAGAAAATAAGAAACCTTGTTAAAATGACCATCAATAACAAATGTGCTAAAGTTCTAAGAAGTGGATAACCATCCCAACAAAGCAGAGGTGTATGTAAGTCAAGGACAAGAATTGTCAGCTACTTGATTTAATACTAACTGATTGCCCGGTGTTGCCAGGGTATTTATCCCAATCTTCTATTAGAGAGCAAAATAATGCATTCTAATTATAGTGCAATATGAAGTTGGAGTTGAACGGAATTGGGAGTGTCACTATTCATCTTAGCGACCCCGAAAACTATGGATTCCACACAATCGGTCATTTTTCATGTCACCCTCTTCCCCCCCACCCCCCAACATAGTTGTGCCAGGGGTGTCTTGGAGTTGAACGGCATTGAAAGTGTCACTATTCATCTTAGTGACCCCTAAAACTATGGATTCCATACTAAAACTGGTCGATTTTTTACATATCACCCCTTCGCACCGCTAGCCCTTAGGAGTGCCAGGGTTGCCTTGGACTTGAATGGCATTGGAAGTGTCACTATTCTTCTTAGCGATCCCGAATACTATGGTCTCCACACTAATATTGGTTGTTTTTTTATTATTTTTACATTCCACCCTCTTCCCACACCAACCGCTAGGGGTGCCAGGGGTGTCTTACCTCAACAATATTTTATTGCAGATTGCAAGTGATACGTGAATCAAGTTCGGTTGAAATCACTCCAGGCGTTCGAGAGTTATGCCGGAAAAAAATACACGCATACACACATACATACATACATACGTACATACATACATACATATATATATATGTATGTATGTATGTATGTTGTGTATGTATATAGATTGCTCTACAAGTGGTTTTGGAATCATATGAAGAGAAGGACCATATTGTCTACACAACCACTATCCATTTCTAAACTATTGAGCCCTCGGTTTGCATGCTTGTAAGTGTGTACTCCAGGGGAGACAAAATATCGAGTATAATTATTGGAAAATTTCAAGTATCTACTTTTGGTGAGCATTATCTGAAAATGATGATTTACTCGATTTTCTTATTATAATGAAAATTTCCCTCAAAAGAGTAGTTTTTCTTCCATTTTACAAGCTTAACACCCTACAGTTCAAAGTCAGTTATAGATATAATATCAAGATTCTGTATACTTGAGATCGGATTGTTTTTGCACCACCGTGGAAAAAATCAAATGTAGATCTTTCGGAGATACTTCAAAAATTGAAATTTAGAATTTTTAGGGAAACGTGCAAACTTGAGGCATAATTGCAAGTTAAATGAAGTTGTAAGTAGCCGTTTATGTAACACATTTTATCCAAATCCAGAAATTTGACGTGTGTGTCTCACGTATTACCAGAAATAAGTATTATTAGCGCTCGTTTTATGGTAAATGCGCGCATTGCACATGTCGGTATGCGGCTAATCTTAGACTCCGCGGGTTGCAGGTAAGTACACAACTTTGAACAAAAATAAATAAAACAAAACATGACACTGATAAGACCAGAGGTTGCATATGGCTCAGAAATTTGGAATCTTATTTCCGAAAATGCCAATAAACTAGTTGTTTTTGAAAGAAAAATATTTCGAAGAATTTATGGATGTGTCAAAGAGGAAAACATCTGGAGAATTCGTAACAAAACGGAAAGAGACAATACATTAGAAAAGGAAGATATAGTGATAGTTTTAAAATCGAATCGATTAAGACGGTTTGAACAAGTTGAAGAGAAGACACCGAGAAATGATATCCACCGTGCCAAGATGGGAGGGAGAAGATCAAGAAGACCACGGTACCGCTTGCGGGATTAAATGGATAATGATCTGAAAACTCTGAAATCTGAAAAATTGGAGAAATGCTGCAAGAGGATAGAGATGAATGGAAAGCTGTAATTGTAGAGGCCAAGGTTCGCCCAGAACTATACTAAGTAAGTAAGTTGAACAAACTTTTCGAAATCCAAACTCGGACATAACGTTTTCTCCACTTTCTAGTTCAAAGTCCATCAATAATTAAGAAGACAATCATCATAATCGTAATGGAAAATATGACATGAATCGAATCTTTATCAAACGCGCTGTATAAAGAAGCGAAATTCAGGCGCACAAACTGGTGCTGTGACAGGTACCATGTGAAGCCAAAACTAGTACCCGAGTAACGATAGCCTGGTCCAAAATTTGCAAAAATTCCCCTTTCTGTTTATGGAAAAGAAAGTCACTCCCCAGTTGGATGTAAAAACCCCAGATTAATTTTGAGATCCGGGCGACATTTTCCGGTCGTGTCCCACGCGTTTTAATTTGCCAAGAAGGATATCAAACCTAGAAGGTAGGGGCATCCCTCAGCATTTGCTCTATGACCTCAAAGAGTCTGATCTCTTTGTTATTTCTGTTGTTTTTCTAACTTGAGCTTAAGCTATGTATCATTAGAAGGCCATAAAGGAGTCACGTAGCTTATATTCATTGCAAAAACACATTTCAAAGCAATATGTCAAATAAGTCGGTCGAAATCTTGCGTTTTTTTTCGAAGCAGGTCCAGGTTTATTCCAACACTGACTGCCTGCATCATTTATAATTTTCGAAGAACGTTACTTGTTACTGCTGCTACTCTTCTTCCCTCCTCCTGCTTTGCTACCATTTAAAGAGGAAAATGAACCAATAAATGGTATCACACTAACAAATTCAGGTTTATCGATTACCTTGTACTCAGATGGCAACTGCCCCCCATGTCTCCTTAATCACCGTCACTGTTGGAATTGAATACATTATGTGTTTGAATCTGCTGTACGAAATCATGTTTATATGTAAAAGTGTATCTGAATCACACATAGGGGAAATAAAGAAGAGGGGTCAAAGAACATCGGTGCCACGAAAGCTTGAATTCCTCTAATACAGTGTTTTTCGGCTGGTCTGGACCCACACTATATACGCCCCTGTTCCATACCCATCAATACAGTAAAAGAGTGAGATGAAATGAGGTTACTTTTTCTCCTATTGAACTTTCACAAAAGCTTTTGCTCCCCTAATAATAGCATCTACGCACACCTATATATATATATATATATATATATATATATATATCCGTTTGGGATGTCATAAAAGTAAAGTGATATATACAAGGAACAGTTCAAATTTATTGTATAACATAAATTTACTACCTAAATCAATAATCAAAGAGTCCGAGGTTCGATACACCGTGATAAAAGGCAAATCCACTTTAAATTTTTGGCCCTGTCCCAGATAGATTTCCTTCTTCCTAGTGCCTGTTAATGGTACAAACATGTGTAGGATAGTGACAGTTTTTGTATCCCACCACATTAACACTCAACAGGTCCGCAATTTCGGACACGGCACAGTTCATACCGCGCAGACATGTTTCGCACGTGGCGTGCAGCAATTCTGGAGTGATCTATTGAAAAGCTGCTCTAATCTGCAAATGCAGGTCGACTTCATAAGTGTTTTTGCGCATACAACAATGACTTGACGTGCCCCCACACAAAAAAATCTGGAAGCGTTAAGTCCGGGCTATTCGCAGGCCAATGGGATGGGTCCACCATATGACGCACTGAGCACGCTGTTGTGGGGGTGACCACCATCTTGTCTCTCATGCACGTACGCTAGCACCGCCGCGTGGTTGAAGCAGAGCGTATAGAAGGAATAGTGTGCGCACTCCCTGAGTTGCCGTGGTCCACCGCCTAGATGGCAGTGGTGACGTTTGAGACGGCGCGGAAGATGCTCGCGTTGGTTACATAACTAACTACATAAGAAACAAAAATGCATGTTACTTACGTTTGGAGAAGAGCTCAGCAGCTGGATAGTTTGGAGAATTTCCGAGATGATTTTGCTGTGTTCGAGGCACTTAATTCCTTTCTTATCTCCTTGGTGCGGAAGAAAAATCGACATTTCAGATAGTGAAATACGAGTTTAGATAGCGTACGCAGCACATGATCTTCACAGCATCCTAATTGTGAAGTTTTTACAGCAATTATATTTAAATTGTCCAAACACTCAAAAAATATATCACCCCATAAACTATTAGCACATGATATTTTTTTCTGCAACAAATTCTTCCACTCGTAACAGCACATCATAAACACTTTTCGATGCATAGGTAAGGTATTTACAGCCGTCGCCCGAACCATAGTCTTGGATTAGCTTAAGTGATTAGCTTAAGTGAGGCAGGTGCATTAGTTGGTTCCCCGTGCAGAAAAGTTGTACACAGTTTACAATCCGTCACTTTTGAAATATACCGTACTATGTATCCTGCCAAATGATACACCAAGTATTCTTTACCAACACTTTGTTTATTTAAGTTCGGTATGTTGTTTTCCCAGTCCGGTATTTGAATTTCATCTTCAACAATGGAAATTTTTTCCCTTATTTTATTTTCAGCTTGCTTCTTCACCGAAAGATTTTTATTTTCGGTTGTTCTAACCAGAGTTCCCATTTGATTAACAAAAGACGTCAGAGGAGATTCAGTCCTGTATTCACAGTTTCCGCCCGAAAGTAAAGCAAGTTTTGCTGGTACGTAAATTGATTGCATAAGGACATTTAAGACCCTTCACCAATTTTTTCAAGTGATCTTCAGAAGGCAAAGTTAGCAAATCGTGATGCAAACAGTCTAATACCCCTTGGGGGACTTAATTTTTAAAAGAAGAGAATCCACTATATACTCAGAACTGTGTCTCATTCCTTACTTTTCAGTTGGCATTTCTTTAAGATTGTATCAATTACAATTTTTTGATTTTTGCTAAGAGACGCGAACTGTTTTGACTGTGTGACCGTTGTCTTTAATTTAGCATCTTTAGCGCCTTTTTCAAGCAAATTTATTTTAGCGTTCAAATTAATTGCGTTTCTGATTCTTAAGTTTTTTCTTTAGCAATGCTATTGTATTGCTAGTATCCGCAGTGTGAAGCAAATCATCCTCTACTGATAAGCTTAATGATACATTGCGACGAGTACTTACTTTATTATCATTTGTCCGCAAGGATTGCCTTTTCATGGGAGATTTTCGCTTCTTAACTGTCTTAGAGAGGTATTTGGGCAGATTAGGAAATATATGATGAACTGCTTCTGGTTTTAATTTCCATCTTTGTCGTGGAAATTCTACTGTTACGCCATCCACTATGAACGAATCCGCTTTCACTAAACGGTCAGAGGAAAAATGAATATCACACACATAGCAATTATGACTTAGTTTTTTATCTGTTCTAGGGATGGCACACTCCCATTTTGAGAAACCAGTACTGTCTTTAGGTGGCCTAAAAAAATGTCTACTACCTGAAGAACAGAGGTCATATCCAGATCTACAGCCGGGTACGAAACACGTAGACATCTTGTAGTTTTCGCTCGCTGCTGTCTCAAACACAATAATAATGCGTTGAACACAACACAAACTAGCCACAACGGATCAATCACAAATCTAACGACATTAAACTGAATAACGTAACAACGTTGTAATTAATAAAAGTACACAATGTTATTCTAGTACAACAAAACACATGCTCTACATAAAACGCGGCCGCACTGCAAGCAGAAGACGCTCGTCGCAAGCGAAGGTGCTGCCAGTGTTTCGGTGGGGCACCGCTCTATTCACTTGGCTTACGGGAAGAAACCGAAGTGCACACACTTTCTCTTCTATACGCTCTGGTTGAAGTATGCAAACTTCTGCTCACTCGAAACTTACTACCTTACTGTTCAGAGAAATGTACATTTACTTTGTGTGTATAACACTTTACCTTTATAACATCCGAAACGGATATATATTTACAGGGTGTCGCAAAACAACTTCAACAACGCTTGGGTGCTGGTAGATATTATAAAAATAAGTAGTTTTTCCTTGATCTGGATAGCGCTTAGTTTCGGCCCTATAAGTGCTTAAAATATATCCTATATCTATGCAACCCAACACAGCAAACGACCGCTCTCACATAACTTCCAGAGGCGCGCGGCAGGGTTGCCACTAGCGTCGCTTAGAAGTCTTTTCAGAGCAAAATACAAAAGAATAAAAATACTTGCGATGTTGTAATAGAGATGTACAGTACTTACAAACTTAAGAAGGCAAAGGGTTTCCAATGAATTAGGATTGAAATTCAAGAGTGTTCATTCAAAAAGTCTTCATCTTATTTCGACTGTAATAAAATATCAATAATCGCAAGAGAGGCTTGCGAGAGATGATGAAACGAATGAAGAATAAATGCTAACGTAATATGCTCTCCGCCTCGTTTCTAATACCCAGACCGTAAATATAGGTTGGCATGTAGCGTAATTGCTAATCGAGTACGTCACATAATACTAGAGCAAGACTCTTACTGTAACGAAAATAATGTTAAAGGCTCTTGCAATAACATGAAAATAGTTTTTTAAAGATACGTTATTTCAGAATTAAACTAAAAAAGGGATCAATTCCTTATTGAGAACTAATTCCATACTTAAGTCAAGCGCTAAACTGTATAAGATAATAATATTTTTAAAAAGAAAATAGCATTATTCTGTTAATCAAAACATCTCATTCTCATGAAATGAAAGTATTTTGTGTACATTCGGCGATACGGTAGTAATTCATCAGGTACTAAGAAACCTCAGGATTTGTATCTTCAATTCCCGTGTAAGAAACAGAGCAAAGCTAAATGAGGCCAAGGACACAAAATAACCAACATACAATAAGAAATCTGGAAAAGAGTGGCAAAAATGAATAACTAAACACGTATTTCCTACAAACGTCAGTGACAACTGCTATGAATGTGAGGAAAATTATTTGGTGTTACAGAAGAATGTTTCAAGGTCTCTTTTCAATACTGTATAGTATCAATCCCATTGTAACATACAAATTAAAAACTGTGTTAACAAGACTTTCGCTCGCTATCTATCTAGGCAAATTGGTTCATCTTAAATGCTCTGTTAATGACGTTATATCAAGAATTTATTTATTTATCGAAACGAATTACAGGGAGTTCGCTGCCTGTCTGTCTGTACACGTTTATTCAACACTTCGCGATATCGAATGATTTTGGTTCATAAACAGAGATTTTCATAATTCATACTGCACTTACATGTGAGAATTAGTTTCCTTATTTGGGTGATTTTGTACCTGATTATTTTATCATCGAAAGAGAAACATTGTTAAGCAAAGGAAAACAGAAAACACGTCATAAATTGTCCATATTTTTCTTTATACATTGTTGTAAAAGGCTGACATTTCCCGAAGGCATCCAACTTTCATCATAAAAAATCACTTTCTGCAGAAGACGGAAACGGGAATCTGTTTCTAGGGTAAGCCTCGTGTATTTCAACTTTTCTCATTTTACTTAATTTCTTCTGCCTCTCAAGGCAAACACGACAAATGATGCAGTGACACATTTTTTCAGGCAGGAAATCAAAACCGATATCTTTAGGAGCGATATCGTGTTCTGATTATTGTTGACACGAAATGACGTCTCACGTAGTTATCTCTTGATGTACAACATTTGCTTACACTTCTACCCTTCACGGTATATACATCTTTTTATAACAAATCCAATATCAACTGCTCCCGGTTTCCTTTTGCCCCATAACACAGAGAATTGCACTTAGCAAGACTTCACTCTACGAGCTCACTATTTAGCATAGCGCTAACCCGCCCCCGCAGTTTATCACGGAGAGTACCCTACGCATTCGGCGCTTACTCGGTGTGTGTATTGATGCATCCAAAAGCTGTCTTAATCCATTGACGGACGGTCACTTTCTGCGATCTGAGAGCCTGAAAAATCTCAGAGCATAAGAGGGTCCCAAGGTATATAGAGATTAGGTTGGAGGTCAACCTCCAAGATGGTATTGAGGCATTCTTTTAATGATTAGTAACATAATTGAAAACGCGCTATTTTTAAAAGGGGGCAAAGTACATGTGAAAAAATGTATTTTGAAAATCCATATTCCTGAAACTTTCTGACCTATGCGCTACAAAGAAAGTTGCGTGTTCTCCTTTAGAATTTCGTCATTTTACAATCGTAACATAAATTTAACAAAAACGTGGCATGCTAAAGAAGAATTAAAGAGTTTTAATAAAAAAATTGATTAATAAACTTAGTTTATTTTACTTCGCTTATCGCTAATCGCAAAGATGAGGATGCGTGATGATATGATGGGGGCCTTTGGCATCGTAAAGCGTTGTGCTAACCACTTAGCCACGGAGGTCTGCATTAAAAGGAAATAAACAGAAAATGGCATCTATGTTTTAATATGCGAGAAACATTTGCGAGGAGGTTATTGAAGTAACAAATAATTATTACAAGACGTTGTGATGAAAATTATTAATTCATCTGAAATATCGACAGTTGACCTTGCAGTATCTAAATGTACTTTTAGGGTTACGCAAAACCTTTACTCGAAATTGCTAGTGTAAATTTATAAGCTATTAAATTTAAAACTTATTCCTGTCCGAAAAAAGAAACTGCCAAGTAAAATGAATATTTCGTAGAAATACATATATTTTTCTTTCATGAGGCCAAGAGAGTATTTGGAGGTGACAGTGGCTTGGGAAGGCTATAGCCCCGGATCTCGATCTGCAAAGGGGCTTCCAGTGGGAAAACATTGCTATGAAATAGTCCAGAAGAAGGGGCGAAATTAGTTTTTTTTTTTTTTTAATGGCTCAAAAATACAAAGATATAAGTGGACCATTTGACAAGCTTAGTCTAAAACTTACAACTGAAATGGTACGTATTTGTGGGGGGTTGGCTACGTGAGGTAACACAGCAGGGACGGCGACAGGGGTGGGCACGGGTGGGCAAGCGCCCACCCAAAAATTCCTGTGCCCACCCGATTGCCCATCCAATTAAATTCAATAAGTACATATACTTGGAGATATATATGAATGATTCGATAAATAAGTGTATTCTGGTGTTCATAACATTTATATTTTACTTGTGAATATTATGATGCTAGAAATGTTCACATATTATCATCCCAAATAAAGCCAATTTTGTCATTAGAAAGTGAAAGTAATTGCTAGAGCTATTGAAACAAAAACTGTGATCAAATGAATACTTCCATGATTAAAGGCAACTAGTAGGCTTAGGAGGCTCAAAATTATGCAGGGTATGATCAAGATTAGATCACAATTTAGGTTGAACTTTAGGACTGCAGCTCCGGGCCTACACATACGTATATAACCCCGGCCTGTGTATGGTTAAAATAAACTCTAAATAAACAAATAAAAACATCATCTTAGCGTTACTTCCTCCGGCAACACAATACATTATTTCGACTTTTTAATTATTATTAGAATAATTTAATCAAGAAGTCTTAGATGGGCAGGCCATGCGACACGAATGAGAGAGGAAAGAATAATTTACAGGATTCTTGTTGGGAAACCTGATGGTAAGAGTCCAGTAGGAAGGCCAAGACGAGAATGGAGGGATAACGTTGAGATGGACCTAAAATAAATCGGCAAGGATGGGAAAAATTAGATTGATCTTGCCCCGAACAGGGACAGATGGAAGGCTTCTGTTGCTGCAGCCATAAACCTTCGGGTTTGAGTATGCTAGAGAGTATAATATAGTTTTAATTACGTAGATCTGCATTGAAATTCCAGAAGTGTACCTTTTTTAATTTCATTACAATTTTTATATACCTGTTATCTTCTAATATCAATATGGTATGCGAAATATCAACTTTATATTTAGTCTACTAATAAGAAGGAATCACAATAATCACTAAAATACTGAAGTGAATAAATTTTAGTAAACCAGTTATGTATGGAAATAGCTACAGAATTATTCAATTGCTAATGAGTGGCTTATTCTATTTAGAAATCCTCGTTCCACACATAAATTTTGCCACATTAATCAACCGAAAATATCAACAGAATCTGTAGATGCAGCTGAAGTAAAGAAAAAAAAGTTTTGTCATGAAGTATCCAGAAGACGATTTTGTTAGTTTGTTTTTAAGTCTATTTTTATGCTCAGATAGGTTAATCGGGACTAAACCTACAGTTTAACGTGTAGTCCGAACCAGTGTGCAGTGTGTTTCCACCAGAGGAGGGGGGAGTCTAACACAGGACAGAAGATGCGTCCATTTTAAGAGGGTGATTATCCGAGACAAATATTTGAGACTTTCGGAAAACAACGTCATTGTTCACGGAATTAGCTGCCTTGATCCACTATTAAAACGCTGTGCAATTGAAACTACCATCTCAACTTTCTAAGAGGTATGAAACTCCATTTTTGGACGAGTAAGTTGTGGTTGATTTGTTTTATTTAAAGTCATTTTTCTGCTAATGTTGATAATGACGATGATAAGGTTCAATGGTGATTAGATGAAAGTAACGAAGGGGCGAAAACAAACACATGTTGACACTCAAAATACAAACCCTCATAAATTATTACTTGACAGTGGTTCCAAGCGCCAGGGACTCGTTGCCCTGAAAGAATAAAGTTTCCAAGGTATGCTGCACAGGATAGAGGTTGACATTCTAGTGTGTTCGAAATGGCCACGCCATACAACCCAAGTCATCTATGAAAAATAGATGGATTATTGCTGGTACGGTGATCAACTTCGATGAATTCCTTGTGTCCTAAATAATTTTGTTACCTCAAAAAATATGTTCATTTAACCATACGTGAATTGCTTCTCCCGCAATAGTAACATTACAGTTCAGAAAACGAATAGCAACTTAGCTAATAATCTCTTCAATTCTGAACAGATTCTTCAATCTTACTTGTTTATTACTTATGAGTGATATTTTATCAAAATAGCTTTTCATTAACCTAGGAATACTTCATGGACAATGAACAAAGAATTGGTTTTCTGTGTGTGTGTTTTAAATCATTCCTAATAAGACGTTCATTTTAATCCAAACATTCAGTGGCGGCGATTAGGAGGACCGGGAAGTGGGGGATGCAGATCCCCCGCCACATTTTGCCCCCGCACTGTGGCCTATTAATGCTAAGCCTTTTCTACCAAGAAAAAGTATATTGTCCTTGCCCCTCCTTGCCTATGAGTCTGTTTCTTGATTTACCTGGAAGAAATGTCAGTTTCTGTAAAGGTTTCAGAGAACCATATCGCTGACCAAACTTCGTGGGAGTAAGAAAAGGATTATAGTAGTGGAATGCAGATTTTTCAAGTGAATTACTTACTTTTGTTGTGAAGTAAATAGTGAAAAGCGTAGAAATTTTGTACTCTGAAAAAGTTAATTCATTCAGAAGTATTTCTTTATCACGAAATAAATTTGCCAACCTCTGTGGCGGAATGATTAGCACAGCCCGTTGCGCCACCAGAGGTTGCGAGTACGAGTCCTGGCCTGAGCATGGGTGTTCTTTGTATGTGTCCTTTCATCAATTTCATCATATCATTACTCATCCTCATCGTCGCCATTAGCCAAACGTGGCAGAAAAGCAACGCGAATAAAAAAAACAATTAAAAAATCAGAAATACAGTTGAGGAGAGGATTGATGACTTAGTCAACGAACAATTGAAAGCGAAAATTGTTCGTGTTGTTGCCTTTTCGCTGACAATACGTGAAATTACGGACGTCTTCAGAGGTTGCGAAGTGCAATATGCTTGTTCTGCTCTGCTCCCTTTTCTTTTGATGATGCATGTGCAAGTCCTGTCTTCGAATGGAACTTATTGAATTGTTAATTTGTTAATTTTGTTAATTATGAATGTGTACATATTAATCTTCGTCATACGTTTGCTGCATTTTGTACAACCACCACAGTAGTGTATAGCCTATTGAGCGTTTCAAAGTCACACTTGGTACGAGGGCTTTTTTAGCCTCTTTTTTCATCAACTGAATACCACTTTTTGACATATTTTGACAATTTTTGTCGACGTTTTAGCGTTTAGCGATGTTTTTGTTAAATTTCCCATTTTTTCCCTTTTTTTCCCACTCACACTTGGTACGAATGCCACGATCTTACGTGATATAACTTAACCTATCCTTTTTTTGTGCTAAACTACACGAGAGCCTCTATGTGCTAGTAGTGTAGGTGCACGGGTTCTGGAACATTAAGTGAGGATCAAAAAACCTCAAAAACTCACTTTCTCTCCACGTTCCGCGCCTCATTTATTGCGCTGACGATGTTTCGCAGCGTAGAAAACAGCACCAAAACCTCAAAAACTCACTTTGATTCACTGAAGTGAGCCACAGTGTTGCAAACCTACGAAAATTTCATCAAAACCTCAAAAACTCACTTTCTCTCCACGTTCCGTGCCTGACGAGTAGTAGGTGGAACCCAACGTTCTGGACCCATCCTTTGACCTACTTTTTATTTTACGACATTTTTACGGACTAAACTAACCTACAATGATAGAAAAATGAACAGAAAAAAAAAGCTCTGGCATCACTTTTTTTTTAAGCTATTTTTTACCTCCTGCTCTTATGCTACCTCGTCCTTTGACCTATACTTTTTGAAATGACTTACGACATTTTCCTATAAGTCTGCTGTCTCCTCTTACTGTAAGGTCCCTCAGTGTAATCTACTACGACCTTGTGCTCTCAGCGTAATCTGCTACGATGTTGTTGTTTTTTTAAAAAAAAAACTCATGTGTGATCTTCTGCGGTGTGTGTGTGTGTGTGATAATCAAAATTATTTTTTGTTAAGGCCCTCAAAAAAATAGAAAAAATAATATCCCGCCATAGAGAGAGGGGTGCGTGTGGTGCCCAACACAAAGTTCTATAATGGTCACGGCTATCAAAGCCAATGCCTCTGTAGAGTTTCATGAGTTATTATTTTTTTTTTTATTTGCGCACCGAACTAACTTACATTGGACCCCGATCGTAGTGTGCAGCGTTAATTTGATCGGAGGTGCCTTATCGACTGGATCGTCGTTCTGCAGCACCGTCGAGGTGAAGTCCAAATCGTACACGCGCTTGCCGAAATGTTTTCGTATGCGCGGAAGGGTGTGCTCGGACTAGTGTGGAAATTTATTTTTCGCACCAACACCGAGGTTTGCGAGAGTCTTCGTGCTCGAATTGTGAGAGGGGCTCGTGGTCGAAGATGTGGTGTCCGTCGTGCTGGCGATGCTCGTCATCTTAATTTCGGGACGCTAAGGCTTCGATCAAGAACGGATTCAAAACGATTTTGTCAGGCTGACGCAAATCCAAAACTAATCCACTAGGGTGATGAATTAATTGTAAATTTGCAGCGTCGACGTCGGACGACAATCTAAACCAGGTGCGGCATTTTTGGCATACTCTGTAATTGTTCGTGGTGGGTTGCAACGAGGAAGGTTCGGTGCCTACGAGTATAACTTTCAAATCCGAAGAAATGAGAGTCGGGGTTGTGTTGCTCAGCGTCTGCAGGAAACACATCGTGTGGCAAAATTCGCAGCACGAGTCAGGTACGTCGCAGTAGGAGAATTCGATGCGGATGCCCGGGATGAAATGGAGCAAGCAGCACGCTTCGTTCTCTTGCCGGTCGATCTGGTCGAGGATCAAGCTGAATCCCAACTTCGGAGAAACGACCGCTTTCACGGTGTTGTTGTATGCCTTGGTTCCAAATAATCGCCTGGCTCCTAAATTGCGATCGTCTTTCATGTGGAAATAAGAAAAGAGCGTCCGCACGACGTCGACCCACGGCGAGGGGATCTTTACCCAGTTCACGCGCTCGATACGCTCCCGAACGAACGCGGAATCCTTTTTGGGGAAGTAGCGTTCTTTGCTCGCGTCCAGGTTGAGAGAATCGATGTACGTGGCCCAAGACCACACGTTGTGCTGGTGCTGCTGCTGCTGCTCGCTGCTGCCACCCTCCACGATCTGGTGGAAACGAAAAGTAAGCCTTCGCCGTGGGCCACACTATGCTCGTGACGATCTGATTTTTGTATTCCCCCAAGAAATTCTATATAAAATAACATACCTGAAATTATATTCACAGTATAGATTGAATTTTTCTTTTTGAGTTTTGTAATCACCCCAAGAAATTCTATATAAAATAACATACTTGAAAATTGTATTCACAGTATATAGATTGATTTTTTTTGATCGAATGTGTTACTTGCGAAAAATTAATATCTAAAACTAATATTAGCAAGCACAGGGCAAGATGTAGCGAAACAGGTTCGAGATTTAATCGTTCCTTACCTTCTAAGCCTTGTGCTCGATGCGGAAAAATGATCAGCATTGCACATTTAAGTAATCACCTCAAAATTTGCAAACCATCGACCGGACAAGCATCGAAAAGGAAAATCGATAATGCAGATACGGAAGCTTCCACTTCCAAATTAAGTAAATTATCCAATGAACGCAAACCAATTAGATCTGCATTCAACCGTCATATTCAGGATTTCTCTTTTACTTCGGAACCAGGCCGGGACATTCTTAGTTTCTTGAGTGAAACGAAAACATCCGTGATAAATATTCTAAAAAATAAATTGGAAAATAATTCCATAAAAGTATACGTTGATCTATTTTCCGAATACGAAAAAGTCGATGGTACAACAAGTATTTTTTATCATCGTACAAAAAACCAGACACTTTATTTTGCTGACGTCGAAAATTTGGACAACTTCTATTATAAAGTTTCCAACGAGCTGGTTAAGAAACATGACGATTTCGAGGCTAAAGGGTCGGGATGGTCTCTGTGTGGAAGTCCTCACACGTTAACCATTTACGTGAACCGATTCTCGCCTCTTCGCGCTTCCAGCTACGTTCCCCTTCCACCGAACATTCAACACAAGAGGGCTGTGTTAAATATACAGAACAGCGATAACAAGTGTTTTCTCTGGTGTATATTGGCTGCACTGCATCCTGTTCATCGGTCAAATAATCCAGAACGGGTTTCTCATTACAAGCAATACGAGTCCGAGTTTGAAAGTGTAATGTCTGGCATTGAATACCCGGTGACATTGTCGGATATAACAAAGTTCGAAAATCGTGCAGGAAAAAGCATCGCTATTAATGTATATTCCTTCACGTCAGATAAATATCTCGTGCATCCCGTCAGGATAAGCGATATCGACGATGACGATGCTCGTGTGATTAATCTTCTTCTAATTTCAAACGAGGATGTTCATCACTACACGCTAATTCGTTCACTATCACGTTTGGTCAAAAGTCAAACAACCAAGTATGAACATTGTATCGAAGTTTGCCCGAGATGCCTAACCACGTTCGACGATCAAAAACAACTCAATTATCGAAATTACACCGGACGTCAAATTGCTATCGAGAAACTTGCCGAACATAAAATTTATTGCGGCGACAACAGACCGTCTAGAATGTTGATGCCCGAAACGAACGAAGTCGAAGAATTCAAAATGCACAAGGCATTGTCGGAACATCCCGCAATCATCGTCGCAGATTTCGAGTCTTTCCTGAAACCACTCTCCTACTGCGAACCGGATCCCGAACTTTCCTCTACAACGCCGTACCAGCTTCATCAACCTAATAGTTTCGGCTATGTTGTTGTGCGACGTGATAAAATAAATGAAGCATATATATACCGCGGGCCAAATGTAATCGAACACTTCCTGGAAAAAATGGTGGAGGAGGTTGAGGTAATCAAAACCGATGGCACCTTTAACTGAATATGAACTTCAAAATTACAATTCCACTGAGGTGTGTCCGGTATGTGATCAAACTTTCACTGATGAGAACAAAAAAATATTCCACCACGATCATTTCAGCGGAAACTACATAGGTGGAATTTGCAACACGTGCAATCTTAAAATCCAGAAACCTAAATTCATCCCCATATTCTTTCACAACGGAAGCGGATATGATTTTCACCACCTGGTGAGACATCTTGGCTACGATCCGAAACGTATAGGTGTCTTGGCCGAGAATGAAGAACGCTACATTAGTCTCAGCAAGCAAGTGTCGATTCCGGGAACAAAAAATACCATCGAGATGTGATTCCTGGATTCGTATAGATTTCTCTCTGCAAGTCTGGATGCTTTAGCGAACAAACTCACCGACGATCAATTTACAATAACTAGAGCTAGTTTTCCCAACGTAGACATAGAACTCGTTAGACGTAAAGGGCTTTATCCTTACGAATATGTTAGTGATGGTTCTAAATTTAACGACGACGCTCTTCCACTTCCAAGAGAATTTTACAGCAGACTCAGAGAGAAAGGAATCACGGACGAAGAATACCAACACGCGCAACTCATGTGGGAGAAATTAGAATGTAGGACACTCGGAGACTACCACGATGCCTACTTAAAATTAGACGTGACGATACTCGCGGATGTTTTTCAAGCGTTCAGGAAAACGGCAACGAAAATTTATAAATTAGATCCAGCGTATTTCTACAGTCTACCGGGATTAGCGTGGTCGGCAATGTTATTCCAGAGAAAGGTCAAGCTGGAACTGATATCGGACGTTGACTTGTTGCTATTTATCGAAAGAGGGATACGAGGTGGAATGGTGCAATGCGTTACAGAGACATGCAAAAGCTAATAACGTACACATGAAAGAAGATTACGATTCAAATCGAGCATCGAATTACATCTTCTACGCCGACGTTAATAATCTCTACGGACATGCCATGGTTCAGAAACTTCCTTACGGGGGATTCGAATGGTTAGATCCCACTTCGATAGATATTATTCATTTCGACGATAGCGAGTGTGGTTTCTTCGCAGAGGTAGATCTCCAATTCTCCGACCACCTGCACGACACGTTTTCGGATTTGCCTCCGACTCCCGAAATCAAATGTCCACCCGACTCGGTTCAAGACAACCTTTTGTTAACATTGAACCCTAAACAGAGATACGTCGTCCACTACAAGAATCTCCGGTTTTTGATTGGGAAGGGTGTTGAGATAGTAAATGTTAGAAGAATACTAAAGTTTAAACATTCCACGTGGTTAAGACCTTACATAGAAACTAACACACAACATAGAACAGCTGCCACTTCCGATTTAGACAAGGACTTCTTTAAATTAATGAACAATGCGGTGTACGGAAAGACCATGGAGAATGTTAGAAAGCACGTAGACGTGAAATTAATTTCTGATAAGAATAAATGTCGGAAGTGGATAGCCGATCCTAGATTCAAGTCGAGAAAAATTTACAACGAGAATTTAGCACTTTTCAATCTAGATATAAAATTGATGAAATTCAGAAAACCAATTTACGTTGGCGCAACGGTTCTCGACTTGTCGAAACTTTACATGTTCTAATTTCATTATGACGTGATGAAACCCTTCTACAATGATAAGATATCACTTTTGTACACGGACACCGACAGCTTCATTTACAGCATACAAACACCTAACCTATACGAAGACATAAAAAATCCTTCCATGCTCGAGTATTTCGATACTTCTGCATATCCTCAACCCAACAGATTTGGGATTCCTTCCCTCAACAAAAAAGTCCTAGGTAAACTGAAAGATGAATGTAACGGTGATGTTATTGTCGAGTTCGCGGGTTTGCGTTCGAAGATGTATGCCATGAGAACAGAGAGTAGCGTCACGAAGAAAGCAAAAGGTGTGGACAAGAATACGGTGGAGAACAAACTCACCTTCCACGATTCCATCGATTGCCTTTACTCACAATCGACGATACTAAGTATAGAACAAAGAATCCAAAGTGTAGACCACGTGATTACAACAAACGAAGTTAGGAAAGTAGCATTAGATCCACATGACGATAAAAGATGTATTTTGTCTTGTGGAATCCACACGTTGCCTTGGGGGCACTATCGTTTAGAAATTAGTAAAAATTGTAGGCAATGCAAATGAAAGAAAAAAATAAACTTAAATAACTATAACTAAAATAAAAAAAACTTTAACTGTCTCACATACACAATAAATAAATAGCAAGGACAATGAATCTCTTTGGTTTCCGAAAGCAAACAATAGAGACTGTACACCGCACGACGACAGATCATGAATTTCTACCTTCCGTGTTAACTAAACTCAACGGTCTACTGATCGTTCACCTCAACAGTATTTGGACGAAATTGGATGATGATATCGGCAAGATGTTTTACGTTTTCAATAACAATTTACATTTTTACGAAATTCCGATCGGTGGGAAACTTCAAATCACCGTGAATCCGGAGAACGCAGGCGAAATCAAAATTTCTACCGGCAAGAACATTTTTCGAATGAAGCACGACAAGGTACTTTCTAACATGGCGTACGATGTGTCTGCAGGAGATTATCTTTACATGAAACTCCTCGGAGATTACGACAAACTCTTTCCTCTCTTCGTAGAATTACGAATCGTCTATCCTATTATAAATAACCGTTAACCAAAATGCCTAACGACATTTTCGGCAACACCAAGCGTGTAGACCACGCAGAAGAGATTCTCATGTTGGACGTTCGTGTTAAGAAGTTGAGGAGCGATTTGATCGCTTTGCAGGAGACCTTAAACAAAGGTTTAGAGTCGGAAATCGCTACGCTCCAAACTCAATGTCTCGACCCCATTCTGAAAATTTATTCCGACCTGAAAACGCTCATAAAAAATTATGTCGACGTACCTTCTTACGACAACGTTCAAAATATACAGTTGAGCGTGGATTCGCTTCAAAATGATTTGGCCAAATTACAGCAATTTCAATCGAAAAATGAAGATTTGGAAAAATTGAAACTCGAAATCGAAGAACGAACTTCCGCAATCGAAAAGAATTTCTCCGAACTTCAAACCGTCGTGAACGATATCGACGTAGAACGCTTGCACGTCGTCGTTTCCAAATTACAAGAAGAATTCACCGGCACGTTGGAAGAAATTAAATCCAAGTTACAGACTTTGGAAGATACCATGACGAACCTACCATCGTCGGACGAACTGCAGGTCATCGGTAAAAGCGTCGCGAACATAAAAATTCAACTGGAGGTGTATCGAGATTTCGAACACATTCAAACCACCATCGCTACGCTTCAGGCGTCCCTGCAGTTGATCAACGAAGAAATTAAAAATATTCACGCTGAAGCCAGAGCGTTGACGAGCATTCAAGACACGTTAAGCACGGTTCAGCAGAAGATCGAATATTTAGAAAATTTGAACGTCGAATCCAATCTTGCTCATTTTCATCACGTACTGGACAACATACAGGGTGACTTGGAATCGTTGCGGACGAGCGTGCCTTCGAGCGAAGATTTGGAAAAATTGAAAACGGCGGTGACGGCATTATCCGATTCGAGCGACGTCAAAAGTTTGTTGAGCGATCTCGAGAGTAGGGTGGCCAATCTCCCCACCTCCAAAGAATTACACGCTTTGAAAAGGAACATAAGTAGTGTATAATGGCCGTTTCAACGCAGTACTTGGTACGAGGGGCACTTGTAGCTTTTTTTTTATCAATTAAATGTCATTTTTTGACACATATTGGCAATTTTTTGTCGATGTTTTAGTGCTTAGCGATGTTTTAGCGAAATTTTCGATTTTTCCCATCTCATACTTGGTACGAATGCCATGATCTTACGTGATATAACTTAACCTATTTTTTTTTCTTATGTATTGTTTCAAAATAATATTTTGTAGAGTAGTACAAAATAGAGAATTCAACGCCATCAAGTGGTGCGCAGTGTTGCCAACTCCTCACCCGAGAAAATCACCAAGGTTTTTTCTTGGTCTAACCTATCCTAAAGCAAGGAGTTGGCAACACTGCGTTTGTGCAATCAACCCGGTTCAACGCCATCAAGTGAAGCGCAGTGTTGCCAACTCCACACTCGAAAAAAAATCACCAAGGTTTTTTTCTTGGTCTAACCTAACCTAAAGCAAGGAGCTGGCAACCTTGCTTGTGCAATCAGCCCGGTTGACAAACACCAAGTGAAGAGCAGTGTTGCCAACTCCACACTCGAAAAAAATCACCAAGGTTTTTTTTTTCTTGGTCTAACCTAATCTAAAGCAAGGAGCTGACAACCTTTGCTTGTGCAATCAACCCGGTTGACCGCGCCTCAAGTGGAGATCAGCGTTGCCAACTCCTCACTCGAAAAAAAAATCACCAAGGTTTTTTTTGGTCTAACCTAACCTAAAGCAAGGAGCTGGCAACCTTTGCTTGTGCAATCAACCCGGTTGACCCCCCTCAAGTGGAGATCAGTGTTGCCAACTCCTCACTCGAAAAAAAATCACCAAGGTTTTTTTCTTGGTCTAACATAGGCCGTGTCCGGATTGACAAGCGCTCCCTCCTATTCTCCCCTGTTGCTCTCGCGTGCCGTCGAAATCAAGTCCAAGTCGTCCGAATCTACATGTCCCCTTGTAGTACGGTTGTCACTTTTCCCGCAAGGTGTCAGCCCGAACTTCACCCACCGCGCTCTGGGGCGCAGGCGCATCGCACGGAAGCAGAAGGCAGACGTCAAACAAACATGACAATGATTTCCACCTATTTACTACTCATATTGAAAATGTAACACGGTATTTCACTATTTACAATTTTTCTATATTCAGTATTATCGATAAAATGTTAAAGTATAGCTGAGTTTTACATCGTCTAATCAGTAAATGTTGTCTGTGCAAAGTGAAAGTTAGAATATGGCTGCCAAGCGCAGGGTCACAGCGAGTTCAAGCGTGCATCTGTCGCGGCTCTCTGCTCTCCTCTCCGACTCCACGTCTGCCGCGAATTCGGACAACGGAGGTTGGCTGAGTCCCCGGATGGAACGGTGCTCTAGGTGACATCTGCTGCCGATTCGGACGCGGCCCAAACCTAAAGCAAGGAGCTGGCAACTTTTGCTTGTGCGATCAGTCTGGTTGACCGCCATCAAGTGAAGATCGCAGTGTTTCCAACTCCTCACTCGAAAAAAAATCACCAAGGTTTTTTTTTTCGTCTGGTTGAAATCTCCAAGGCGTATTTTGAGTTTTTTGTATTCACACACAAGAAATTCTATATAAATAACATACCTGAAATTCTATTTACAGTAGATTGAATTTTTGAGTTTTGTAATCACCCCAAGAAATTCTATATAAAATAACATACCTGAAAATTGTATTGCTATATGCTAGACACTTTTTGATTTCTGTGATTTTGGAGAAAGCAATGGCATCCACCACCAGTTTCAATCATAAAAATGATAAAACTGAGTGTGTTACTTGCGAAAAATTAATATCTAAAACTAATATTAGCAAACACAGGGCAAGATGTAGCGAAACAGGTTCGAGAATTAATCGTTCGTTACCTTCTAAGCCCTGTGCTCGATGTGGAAAGATGATCAGCATTGCAAATTTAAGTAAACACCTCAAAATTTGCAAACTATCGATCGAACGAGGAACATTGAAAAGGAAAATCGATAATGCAGATACGGAAGCTTCCACTTCCAAGCAAATTAAATTATCTAATGAACGCAAAGCAATTAGATCTGCATTCAACGACCAACTCCAGGATTTTTCAATTAAGTCAGAACCAGGCCGTGACATTCTAAGTTTCTTGGACGAAACGAAAACATCTGTACTAAATATTCTAAAAAATAAACTTGAAAACAACTCTATAAAAGTATATGTTGTTCTGTTTTCTGAATACGAGAAAGTTGGTGGTACAACGAGTATTTTTTATCATTGTACAAAAAACCAGACTCTTCATTTGGCGGACGTCGAAAATTTGGACAACTTCTATTATAAAGTTACCAATGAGCTGGTTAAGAAACATGACGATTTCGAGGCTAAAGGGTCGGGATGGTCTCTGTGTGGAAGTCCTCACACGTTAACCGTTTACGTGAACCGATTCTTGCCTCTTCGCGCTTCCAGCTATGTTCCTCTTCCACCGAACATTCAACACAAGAGGGCTGTGTTAAATATACAGAACAGCGATAACAAGTGTTTTCTCTGGTGTATATTGGCTGCACTGCATCCTGTTTATTGGTTAAATCATCCAGAACAGGTTTCTCATTACAAACAATACGAGTCCGAATTTGAAAGTGTAATGTCTGGCATCGAATACCCGGTGACATTGTCGGATATAACAAAGTTCGAAAATCGTGCAGGAAAACGCATCGCGATTAATGTATATTCCTTCACGTCAGATAAATATCTCGTGCATCCTGTCAGGATAAGCGATATCGACGATGACGATGCTCGTGTGATTAATCTTCTTCTAATTTCAAACGAGGATGTTCATCACTACACGCTAATTCGTTCAATGTCTCGATTACTAGGAAGCCAAACAACCAAGCATGAACATTCCATCGAAGTTTGCCCGAGATGCCTAACCACGTTTGACGATCGAAAACAACTCAATTATCGAAAATACACCGGACGTCAAATTGCTATCGAGAAACTTGCCGAACATAAAATTTATTGCGGCAACAACAGACCGGCTAGAATGTTGATGCCCGAAACGAACGAAGTCGAAGAATTCAAAATGCACAAGGCATTGTTGGAACATCCGGCCATCATCGTTGCTGATTTCGAGGCGTTCCTGAAACCACTCTCCTACTGCGAACCGGATCCTGAAATTTCCTCCACAACGCCGTACCAGCTTCGTCAACCAAACAGTTTCGGCTATGTTGTTGTGCGACGTGATAAAATAAGTGAGGCATATATATATCGCGGGCCAAATGTAATCGAACACTTCCTGGAAAAAATGGTGGAGGAGGTTGAGGTAATTGGTAGCGTATTGTTTACATCAAAACCGATGGCACCTTTAACTGAAAATGAACTTCAAGATTACAATTCCACTGAGGTGTGTCCGGTATGTGATCAAAGTTTCACTGATGAGAACAAAAAAATATTCCACCACGATCATTTCAGCGGAAACTACGTAGGTGGAATTTGCAATACGTGCAATCTTAAAATCCAGAAACCTAAATTCATCCCCATATTTTTTCACAACGGAAGCGGATATGATTTTCACCACCTGGTGAGACATCTTGGCTACGATCCGAAACGTATAGGTGTCTTGGCCGAGAATGAAGAACGCTACATTAGTCTCAGCAAGCAAGTGTCGATTCCGGGAACGAAAAATACAATCGAGATGCGCTTCCTGGATTCGTATAGATTTCTCTCTGCAAGTCTGGATGCTTTAGCGAACAAACTCACCGACGATCAATTCAAAATAACTAGAGCTAGTTTTCCCAACGTGGACATAGAACTTGTTAGACGTAAAGGGATTTATCCTTACGAATACGTCAGTGATGATTCTAAATTTAACGACGACGCTCTTCCACTTCCAAGAGAATTTTACAGCAGACTCAGAGAGAAAGGAATCACGGACGAAGAATACCAACACGCGCAACTCATGTGGGAGAAATTAGAATGTAGGACACTCGGAAACTACCACGATGCCTACTTAAAATTAGACGTCACGATACTCGCGGATGTTTTTCAAGCGTTCAGGAAAACGGCAACGAATATTTACAAATTAGATCCGGCGTATTTCTACAGTCTACCGGGATTAGCGTGGTCGGCAATGTTATTCCAGACAAAGGTCAAGCTGGAACTGATATCGGACGTTGACATGTTGCTATTTATCGAAAGAGGGATACGAGGTGGAATGGTGCAATGCGTACAGAGACATGCGAAAGCTAATAATGTACACATGAAAGAAGATTACGATTCAAATCGAGCATCGAATTACATCTTCTACGCCGACGTTAATAATCTCTACGGACATGCCATGGTTCAGAAACTTCCTTACGGGGGATTCGAATGGTTAGATCCCACTTCGATAGATATTATTCATTTCGACGATAGCGAGTGTGGTTTCTTCGCAGAGGTAGATCTCCAATTCTCCGACCACCTGCACGACACGTTTTTGGATTTGCCTCCGACTCCCGAAATCAAATGTCCACCCGACTCGGTTCAAGACAAGCTTTTGTTAACATTGGACCCTAAACAGAGATACGTCGTCCACTACAAGAATCTCCGGTTTTTGATTGAGAAGGGTGTTGAGATAGTAAATGTTAGAAGAATACTAAAGTTTAAACATTCCACGTGGTTAAGACCTTACATAGAAACTAACACACAACATAGAACAGCTGCCACTTCCGATTTAGACAAGGACTTCTTTAAATTAATGAACAATGCGGTGTACGGAAAGACCATGGAGAATGTTAGAAAGCACGTAGACGTGAAATTAATTTCCGATAAGAATAAATGTCGGAAGTGGATAGCCGATCCTAGATTCAAGTCGAGAAAAATTTACAACGAGAATTTGGCACTTTTCAATCTAGATATAAAATTGATGAAATTCAGAAAACCAATTTACGTTGGCGCAACGGTTCTCGACTTGTCGAAACTTTACATGTTCGAATTTCATTATGCCGTGATGAAACCCTTCTACAATGATAAGATATCATTTTTGTACACGGACACCGACAGCTTCATTTACAGCATACAAACACCTAACCTATATGAAGACATAAAAAATCCTTTCATGCTCGAGTATTTCGATACTTCTGCGTATCCTCAACCCAACAGATTTGGGATTCCGTCTCGTAACAAAAAAGTCCTAGGTAAACTGAAAGATGAATGTAACGGCGATATTATCGTCGAGTTCGCGGGTTTGCGTTCGAAAATGTATGCCATGAGAACAGAGAGTAGCGTCACGAAGAAAGCAAAAGGTGTGGGTAAGAATACGGTGGAGAACAAACTCACCTTCCACGATTACATCGCTTGCCTTTACTCACAATCGACAATACTAAGTATAGAACAAAGAATCCAAAGTGTAGACCACGTGATTACAACAAACAAAGTTAGGAAAGTAGCATTAGATCCGCATGACGATAAGAGAAGTATTTTGTCTTGTGGAATCCACACGTTGCCTTGGGGACACTATCGTTTAGAAATTAGTAAAAATTGTATGCAATGCAATTAAAAAAAAAAACAACTTAAATAACTATAACTAAAATAAAAAAACTTTAACTGTCTCAAATTATCACATACACAATAAATAACTAGCAAGGACAATGAATCTCTTTGGTTTCCGAAAGCAAACAATGGAGACTGTACACCGCACGGCAGATCATGAATTTCTACCTTTCATGTTATCTAAACTCAACGGCCTGTTGATCAATCAATTTTCGGAACGCTGCTCTTCTTGCTGGAACAGTGACGATTTCGGATTCGCGACGATCGACATGACGAGGAAACCCAACGACGGAAAATACAGAAACAAAATCAACGACTTTCTAAACGTTGCAACGTTGTGAGAAACGTTTCACGAACGTTCGTTGAAACGTTTCTCACAACGTTGCAACGTTTAGAAAGTCGTTGATTTTGTTTCTGTATTTTCCGTCGTTGGGTTTCCTCGTCATGTCGATCGTCGCGAATCCGAAATCGTCACTGTTCCAGCAAGAAGAGCAGCGTTCCGAAAATTGATTGATCAACAGGCCGTTGAGTTTAGATAACATGAAAGGTAGAAATTCATGATCTGCCGTGCGGTGTACAGTCTCCATTGTTTGCTTTCGGAAACCAAAAAGATTCATTGTCCTTGCTAGTTATTTATTGTGTATGTGATAATTTGAGACAGTTAAAGTTTTTTTATTTTAGTTATAGTTATTTAAGTTGTTTTTTTTTTTAATTGCATTGCATACAATTTTTACTAATTTCTAAACGATAGTGTCCCCAAGGCAACGTGTGGATTCCACAAGACAAAATACATCTCTTATCGTCATGCGGATCTAATGCTACTTTCCTAACTTTGTTTGTTGTAATCACGTGGTCTACACTTTGGATTCTTTGTTCTATACTTAGTATTGTCGATTGTGAGTAAAGGCAAGCGATGTAATCGTGGAAGGTGAGTTTGTTCTCCACCGTATTCTTACCCACACCTTTTGCTTTCTTCGTGACGCTACTCTCTGTTCTCATGGCATACATTTTCGAACGCAAACCCGCGAACTCGACGATAATATCGCCGTTACATTCATCTTTCAGTTTACCTAGGACTTTTTTGTTACGAGACGGAATCCCAAATCTGTTGGGTTGAGGATACGCAGAAGTATCGAAATACTCGAGCATGAAAAGATTTTTTATGTCTTCATATAGGTTAGGTGTTTGTATGCTGTAAATGAAGCTGTCGGTGTCCGTGTACAAAAGTGATATCTTATCATTGTAGAAGGGTTTCATCACGGCATAATGAAATTCGAACATGTAAAGTTTCGACAAGTCGAGAACCGTTGCGCCAACGTAAATTGGTTTTCTGAATTTCATCAATTTTATATCTAGATTGAAAAGTGCCAAATTCTCGTTGTAAATTTTTCTCGACTTGAATCTAGGATCGGCTATCCACTTCCGACATTTATTCTTATCGGAAATTAATTTCACGTCTACGTGCTTTCTAACATTCTCCATGGTCTTTCCGTACACCGCATTGTTCATTAATTTAAAGAAGTCCTTGTCTAAATCGGAAGTGGCAGCTGTTCTATGTTGTGTGTTAGTTTCTATGTAAGGTCTTAACCACGTGGAATGTTTAAACTTTAGTATTCTTCTAACATTTACTATCTCAACACCCTTCTCAATCAAAAACCGGAGATTCTTGTAGTGGACGACGTATCTCTGTTTAGGGTCCAATGTTAACAAAAGCTTGTCTTGAACCGAGTCGGGTGGACATTTGATTTCGGGAGTCGGAGGCAAATCCAAAAACGTGTCGTGCAGGTGGTCGGAGAATTGGAGATCTACCTCTGCGAAGAAACCACACTCGCTATCGTCGAAATGAATAATATCTATCGAAGTGGGATCTAACCATTCGAATCCCCCGTAAGGAAGTTTCTGAACCATGGCATGTCCGTAGAGATTATTAACGTCGGCGTAGAAGATGTAATTCGATGCTCGATTTGAATCGTAATCTTCTTTCATGTGTACATTATTAGCTTTCGCATGTCTCTGTACGCATTGCACCATTCCACCTCGTATCCCTCTTTCGATAAATAGCAACATGTCAACGTCCGATATCAGTTCCAGCTTGACCTTTGTCTGGAATAACATTGCCGACCACGCTAATCCCGGTAGACTGTAGAAATACGCCGGATCTAATTTGTAAATATTCGTTGCCGTTTTCCTGAACGCTTGAAAAACATCCGCGAGTATCGTGACGTCTAATTTTAAGTAGGCATCGTGGTAGTTTCCGAGTGTCCTACATTCTAATTTCTCCCACATGAGTTGCGCGTGTTGGTATTCTTCGTCCGTGATTCCTTTCTCTCTGAGTCTGCTGTAAAATTCTCTTGGAGATGGGAGAGCGTCGTCGTTAAATTTAGAACCATCACTAACGTATTCGTAAGGATAAACCCCTTTACGTCTAACAAGTTCCATGTCTACGTTGGGAAAACTAGCTCTAGTTATTTTAAATTGATCGTCGGTGAGTTTGTTCGCTAAAGCATCCAGACTTGCAGAGAGAAATCTATACGAATCCAGGAAGCGCATCTCGATGGTATTTTTCGTTCCCGGAATCGACACTTGCTTGCTGAGACTAATATAGCGTTCTTCATTCTCGGCCAAGACACCTATACGTTTCGGATCGTAGCCAAGATGTCTCACCAGGTGGTGAAAATCATATCCGCTTCCGTTGTGAAAGAATATGGGGATGAATTTAGGTTTCTGGATTTTAAGATTGCACGTGTTGCAAATTCCACCTACGTAGTTTCCGCTGAAATGATCGTGGTGGAATATTTTTTTGTTCTCATCAGTGAAACTTTGATCACATACCGGACACACCTCAGTGGAATTGTAATTTTGAAGTTCATTTTCAGTTAAAGGTGCCATCGGTTTTGATGTAAACAATACGCTACCAATTACCTCAACCTCCTCCACCATTTTTTCCAGGAAGTGTTCGATTACATTTGGCCCGCGATATATATATGCCTCACTTATTTTATCACGTCGCACAACAACATAGCCGAAACTGTTTGGTTGATGAAGCTGGTACGGCGTTGTGGAGGAAATTTCAGGATCCGGTTCGCAGTAGGAGAGTGGTTTCAGGAACGCCTCGAAATCAGCAACGATGATGGCCGGATGTTCCAACAATGCCTTGTGCATTTTGAATTCTTCGACTTCGTTCGTTTCGGGCATCAACATTCTAGCCGGTCTGTTGTTGCCGCAATAAATTTTATGTTCGGCAAGTTTCTCGATAGCAATTTGACGTCCGGTGTATTTTCGATAATTGAGTTGTTTTCGATCGTCAAACGTGGTTAGGCATCTCGGGCAAACTTCGATGGAATGTTCATGCTTGGTTGTTTGGCTTCCTAGTAATCGAGACATTGAACGAATTAGCGTGTAGTGATGAACATCCTCGTTTGAAATTAGAAGAAGATTAATCACACGAGCATCGTCATCGTCGATATCGCTTATCCTGACAGGATGCACGAGATATTTATCTGACGTGAAGGAATATACATTAATCGCGATGCGTTTTCCTGCACGATTTTCGAACTTTGTTATATCCGACAATGTCACCGGGTATTCGATGCCAGACATTACACTTTCAAATTCGGACTCGTATTGTTTGTAATGAGAAACCTGTTCTGGATGATTTAACCAATGAACAGGATGCAGTGCAGCCAATATACACCAGAGAAAACACTTGTTATCGCTGTTCTGTATATTTAACACAGCCCTCTTGTGTTGAATGTTCGGTGGAAGAGGAACGTAGCTGGAAGCGCGAAGAGGCAAGAATCGGTTCACGTAAACGGTTAACGTGTGAGGACTTCCACACAGAGACCATCCCGACCCTTTAGCCTCGAAATCGTCATGTTTCTTAACCAGCTCATTGGTAACTTTATAATAGAAGTTGTCCAAATTTTCGACGTCCGCCAAATGAAGAGTCTGGTTTTTTGTACAATGATAAAAAATACTCGTTGTACCACCAACTTTCTCGTATTCAGAAAACAGAACAACATATACTTTTATAGAGTTGTTTTCAAGTTTATTTTTTAGAATATTTAGTACAGATGTTTTCGTTTCGTCCAAGAAACTTAGAATGTCACGGCCTGGTTCTGACTTAATTGAAAAATCCTGGAGTTGGTCGTTGAATGCAGATCTAATTGCTTTGCGTTCATTAGATAATTTAATTTGCTTGGAAGTGGAAGCTTCCGTATCTGCATTATCGATTTTCCTTTTCAATGTTCCTCGTTCGATCGATAGTTTGCAAATTTTGAGGTGTTTACTTAAATTTGCAATGCTGATCATCTTTCCACATCGAGCACAGGGCTTAGAAGGTAACGAACGATTAATTCTCGAACCTGTTTCGCTACATCTTGCCCTGTGTTTGCTAATATTAGTTTTAGATATTAATTTTTCGCAAGTAACACACTCAGTTTTATCATTTTTATGATTGAAACTGGTGGTGGATGCCATTGCTTTCTCCAAAATCACAGAAATCAAAAAGTGTCTAGCATATAGCAATACAATTTTCAGGTATGTTATTTTATATAGAATTTCTTGGGGTGATTACAAAACTCAAAAATTCAATCTACTGTAAATAGAATTTCAGGTATGTTATTTATATAGAATTTCTTGTGTGTGAATACAAAAAACTCAAAATACGCCTTGGAGATTTCAACCAGACGAAAAAAAAAACCTTGGTGATTTTTTTTCGAGTGAGGAGTTGGAAACACTGCGATCTTCACTTGATGGCGGTCAACCAGACTGATCGCACAAGCAAAAGTTGCCAGCTCCTTGCTTTAGGTTTGGGCCGCGTCCGAATCGGCAGCAGATGTCACCTAGAGCACCGTTCCATCCGGGGACTCAGCCAACCTCCGTTGTCCGAATTCGCGGCAGACGTGGAGTCGGAGAGGAGAGCAGAGAGCCGCGACAGATGCACGCTTGAACTCGCTGTGACCCTGCGCTTGGCAGCCATATTCTAACTTTCACTTTGCACAGACAACATTTACTGATTAGACGATGTAAAACTCAGCTATACTTTAACATTTTATCGATAATACTGAATGTAGAAAAATTGTAAATAGTGAAATACCGTGTTACATTTTCAATATGAGTAGTAAATAGGTGGAAATCATTGTCATGTTTGTTTGACGTCTGCCTTCTGCTTCCGTGCGATGCGCCTGCGCCCCAGAGCGCGGTGGGTGAAGTTCGGGCTGACACCTTGCGGGAAAAGTGACAACCGTACTACAAGGGGACATGTAGATTCGGACGACTTGGACTTGATTTCGACGGCACGCGAGAGCAACAGGGGAGAATAGGAGGGAGCGCTTGTCAATCCGGACACGGCCTATGTTAGACCAAGAAAAAAACCTTGGTGATTTTTTTTCGAGTGAGGAGTTGGCAACACTGATCTCCACTTGAGGGGGGTCAACCGGGTTGATTGCACAAGCAAAGGTTGCCAGCTCCTTGCTTTAGGTTAGGTTAGACCAAAAAAAACCTTGGTGATTTTTTTTTCGAGTGAGGAGTTGGCAACGCTGATCTCCACTTGAGGCGCGGTCAACCGGGTTGATTGCACAAGCAAAGGTTGTCAGCTCCTTGCTTTAGATTAGGTTAGACCAAGAAAAAAAAAACCTTGGTGATTTTTTTCGAGTGTGGAGTTGGCAACACTGCTCTTCACTTGGTGTTTGTCAACCGGGCTGATTGCACAAGCAAGGTTGCCAGCTCCTTGCTTTAGGTTAGGTTAGACCAAGGAAAAAACCTTGGTGATTTTTTTTCGAGTGTGGAGTTGGCAACACTGCGCTTCACTTGATGGCGTTGAACCGGGTTGATTGCACAAACGCAGTGTTGCCAACTCCTTGCTTTAGGATAGGTTAGACCAAGAAAAAACCTTGGTGATTTTCTCGGGTGAGGAGTTGGCAACACTGCGCACCACTTGATGGCGTTGAATTCTCTATTTTGTACTACTCTACAAAATATTATTTTGAAACAATACATAAGAAAAAAAAATAGGTTAAGTTATATCACGTAAGATCATGGCATTCGTACCAAGTATGAGATGGGAAAAATCGAAAATTTCGCTAAAACATCGCTAAGCACTAAAACATCGACAAAAAATTGCCAATATGTGTCAAAAAATGACATTTAATTGATAAAAAAAAGGCTACAAGTGCCCCTCGTACCAAGTACTGCGTTGAAACGGCCATTATACACTACTAACATATCACGTATGCTGAAACGACTGGAAACGGAAACGGCAAACGTGGAACAGATTCGAGACGAAATTAGTTCGCTGGTGTCGACGCTGCCCACTTCGCAGAGCGTCGCCGATCTTCACACGCAGTTTACAGAGATGCGAAGCATCGTGAGCGATCTTACCGAGAAGAGCTCGAAATTGAATCAAGTCGAGAACCTTCAGAACATTGTCGTCAACGTCAGAGATCAAGTTGGAGTGTTGGAATCCACGCAGGAATCGACGCTGGCCTCTTTCGGTGCCAAGTTGCAAGAACTCAACGAAAACTACAAGCAGTTGAACGTGGAAGTGAAAATCAAACCGTCGTTTTCTGCCGTAACGGATACCATAGTCGAGCATTTGCTGCCCATCGAAAATAAACTCGGACACGTTCACAGTAATCTGCTCGGCGTCGACACTAAATTCGCCAAATTGTTCACCTTGCAAGCCATCGAAATCAACAGCGTACCCAATCAACAGAGAATCTCCACGTTCGTCGAAGGTAACAAACTGTACATGTTACATCCTTATCATCCGTACTACAAGTTTCTCCTCGATGGCACGATTCAGATAAACGAATTTTCGTACTGGTCTCACGGCAGAAAAGCTAGCGTTCCCACCATGACCTTGATATCGAATCGTGGTGTCCAGAAAGCAGGAAATATTCCTCTGGCACGTTGGAACGAAACGCGCAACATATATGAAATACACGAAGACGAAGATCTTACCGTTTTCGACGTGAGTGCCGGCGATAAGCTGATCATTCAAAACACGAGCGAGGTGCCACCCTCTTTGAATCCCATCACGCTGGTGCTTCTTTTGAAACGTAATCTCTAAAAAAAAAATGTCTAGGCAAGCCATCGCCGAAGAATTGCATAAACCTGCACGCCGTAACTACGAACGTTTGGCTGTGGTAACCAAGGGCGTCGACGACCTCTGGCAAAGTGACCTCGTGGAGATGAGCAGCGGCAATTTGAAAAATGTACATAAATTGAACAAGGGCAACAAGTACCTCCTCACCGTCATAGACACGTTTTCGAAATTCGCATGGGCTCTACCTTTGAAGGCGAAAACGGGAACATGCGTCACGGAAGCATTCAAGACAATTTTTCGCGAAAGCGGCGGCAGACGACCTCGATTTCTGCACACGGACAAGGGGAAGGAATTTTACAATGCCGTATTCCAAAAGTTTATTCGGAAACACGAGGTTCGACATTACTCGACCTTCAGTGACGTCAAGGACAGCATCGTGGAAAGATTCAATCGCACTCTGAAATCGCGCATGTGGTCACGCTTCACGCTTCAGGGAAACTACAAGTGGGTCACCATTCTTCTGGAACGCGTTAACGACTATAATCACACGGTGCACAGAACTAGGCATGAAGCCAGCTGACGTTACCAAGTCCGACGAGCAACGTTTAATTTCTAGCGTTTACTGTCCAAAGTACACAACCACAACAGAAAAAGCTAAATACAAAATTGGAGACCAGGTGAGGGTCAGTAAATTGAAGCGAACGTTCGACAGGGGTTTCACACGAAACTGGAGCACGGAACTTTTTACCGTGGTTCGAGTTTTACCCGGGAACCGTCACACGTATATAATAAAGGACAGTGGCGGTGAAATTTTATTGGGGCGCTTCTACGAGGAGGAACTCTCTAAAACTAAATACCCCGACACGTACCTTATCGAAAAAGTTTTGCGTAAGAGAGGCGACAAATTTTTGGTGAAATGGCTGGGACTTCCGGAAACAAGTTGGATCGATTCCAACGAAGTGATTCTATGAGTACGTGGAACGTTGTGAAGCGTCTACCTGATTCGGAAAATCAAACGAAGAAAAGGAACGGCGAATTGCTCCCCGATAGCATACGATGTCTGATCGTAGGACCTTCGGGGTGCGGAAAGACGACACTGCTCATTGATAATTTTATCCTCGCACCCAATTGGTTAGACTGGGAAAACAGACACCTCTACGTATTTTCGAAAAGTCTCGAACAACCGAAATACCAGCAACTTGTGAAACTGTACGAGGGACTGGGCATTGCAACTTTCGCATCTGAAATCATTCCACTGGACGATTGTCTCGAGAATTCCGTTGTGGTGTTCGACGACATGATCTTGGAAAATCAAAACGAGATTCGTAATTTTTTCACTCGAGGTCGTCACAAAGGATTGGATTGTTTCTACATGGCACAAACTTTTTCCAAGGTTCCGAAACAACTGCTACGCGACAATGCTAATTTCATATGTTTGTTTCGACAAGACCACACCAATTTAAAACACGCACACGATGATTACGTAGGGGCTGACATGAATTACGATGTATTTTCTAAATTCTGCTCCCACTGTTGGAACAGTGACGATTTCGGATTCGTGACCATTGACATGACTCGAAAAGCAAACCATGGAAAATATAGGAATAAAATAAACGTTTATCTAGACGTCTCAAAGGCTAACAAGAGGACAATTTCAGATTTGCAACAAGTAGAAAATCCCAAAAAAAATCAAAAAGGTCGTGAGAATCTAAAAAAAATAAAATTTTGATTTTTTTTTTCAAACGTCCGACAAGCATATATAAATAACCATTACAACAAAAAGTGAGTGTTAGAAAAAGTGGATAGTCTCAAGCGGGTGACGGCAAGAAAACTAGGAGAACCAAAGGTATAGGCTGAGAATTCGACGTTTCAAAAACGTTTCAACGTATATAGAAAAATGTCAAAACGTCAATTTCAAGAAGACGAAAATCTCAAGTTGCGAGAATACCTCGTGAAGCGCTTCAAAGGTTGGAAATCCGAGAATCGCGGATCCTACGAAGAGAAGAAACGTCAGGATCAACCTGTGATCGATGCCATCAGCGGTCTAGGTAAAGAAATTAAAAGCGTCACGGAACGAAATAAAAATTTGATCAACGAACTCGTGCCGCTCACAGCTAAAAGTTACGCCGTACCCACGCCCATTTCGAGCATTCCTTCGAAGCCGTTCGAACTGAAGGACGTACCGGCACGACGTCGAGCCATAGGTAGCACGTCGTCGTCTTCGGATAAGATCGAGCTGGGACCTTTGGCACGAGACTACCTAAGCACGGGGAAATTCGACAAGGATGAAGTGTTCGGATTGTACCCGAGCATGGAAACCAACGAAGGCGGCGGTGTGGTGTGGAAGATTGGGAAATCGAAGGTGACCTTCGAAGGCAACGACATTAAAGTTAATTTAGGCGAGAAGGATAGTTGGACCAGGTATCCGGGTACGGTGGGACTGTGGGAACTCGTCGCCAAAAAGCAGCCGAAAGATTACACCGACGATGATTACCAGAGTTACAAGGAAATTCTAATCATGACGGATGCCTTGTACCAGAACAACGACGCCTCGCAGAATAGGGTGAAATCGAGCAGCGGCGAGAAGTACAGGAATCTCATCAAACCGATTTGGAACCAGGTCAAAACAGGCAGCGGCGTCAAACGCTACAACACGTTACCCAAAGAATTCGTTTGGGTGGACGACGTGAGGAAGCTCGTGGACCGATTGTTGGTGATAGCCGGCGAAGAGAATGCAGGCAATCGTAATTTCTACAACGAGAAGGTTGGCATCGTGGACATGATCAGCACGAAACTTTCCAACTTCATCGTGAACGACGACAAGGGCATAGGTTACCTGATCAAAATCATCAACACGCTGCCTCCGAGATTCTGGAACGTGGCCGAAGGAAAGGGACTCGTGAACGACATCATCAACAAGTTACCTTTCGAGATGCATTTACCTGGCTACCAGTACTGCGGACCGGGTACCAAACTCGAGAAAAGATTGGAGAGAGGAGACAAGGGTGTGAACGCGGCATGCAAAGATCACGACATCGCCTACAACACCACGCAGACGGATCTGGACGCACGTCACGAAGCAGACAGAAAGTTAGAGCACGCAGTTTTCGAAAGGTTCGTGAGCAGAGACGCATCGTTGGGTGAAAGAGTTGCAGCACTATGCACCACCATCGCCATGAACACGAAACAAAAATTTGGGTGGGGTGTATAAATAAATAACATACAGTAAAAAAAAACAACATGGCTTGCATAACTGATTTGCCGCACGAACTGCTTAGAAAAATATTCAAACAGGCAGTTAACGGAGATTGTGAGGATATAGGGAAACTTTTGATCATAGCTAAAACGACGCCGGAATTTCGAATCCCATGTGAAATGGCTGTCAAGGACCGTCTTCGGGAGATCAGTGGAATGAGGTGCGGTGATCTCGACACACTTCTTTCGGCCGCGGGGAAAAAATTGAACAAGAGAATGGACGAACTGCACGAGTCGAGGCAGGGGAGAAGACGATACACGGATGATTGGTGCAAGTCTAAGCAGGAGACGGAAGATATCATAACCCACATCATCGCGTTTTCGGAAGCACGAACTTTCTTCCTCTGTTAAAAAAATAATAATAATATATACGTGTCAAAAAAAAAACTTGATATATAAATAACACACATCGTAAAAAAAAGTATATATAAATAACACACATTGTGAAAAAAAATCTATAACACCCTGAAAATTTTTCTCCTTCGATACACTGAAAAAAAAATGACTGATCGCCAAGCATTAAAACAAATGCTAAATTTGTCAGTCGAGTATGTAAAAATTCAGGAATTGGAAGTCGGCAAACCTTACACGATAACTTCCGGTTCAATCGTTTCTACCCAGTATGGTCCCAAGGTGCGTCTGTTGCTCGACGCACAATACAGTCTATTTTTACCAGATCGATACGCTAACATGTTATCCGACGAGAAGCTATCTATTTTAATCGAGAACAAAACTCGAATCGTGTACAAGGGGACAAAGGAACTTCTTGGTAAGAAAACGAAGCACGTTATAGAATTTGTGTAACGACTGCAAGGGAGTATATATAAAATAACATACCTTGAAAAAAAATTACACGGAACAAAAAAAAATCTCAGAACATATATATAAATAACATACCGAAAAAAAATTACACGAGACAAAAAAAAAATCTCGGAACATATATATATATATAAATAACATACCTTGAAAAAAAATTACACGAGAGGGGAAAAAAAAATCTCGAAACATATTTATATATATAAATAACATACCTTGAAAAAAAATTACACGAGAAGGAAACAAAAAAAATCTCAGAACATATATATAAATAATATACCGTGAAAAAATAACACATAGAGCATCAACATGAAGCCCAAGGGTGTCGTGTACCAGATACCATATTCGAATCTTAAAAATCTATTTGCCCTGGATGGGTTACTCACCAAGAAACTACGCGAGAAGAAACGTTCTTGCTTGACGAAAGGACACGGAATGAAATTACTTCTCAGCACACCTCAATTGAGACGGTTGCAGCGTTCGCGGAAACAGCAAAAGATCGGAGGTTTCATATTCAGCATCCCGGCCATCCTGGCAGCATTGGGGGCCGTGGGAAGTTTTGCCGACGGAAGCGCCGCCATCGCGAAAACCGTCATCGACTCGAAGAAGAACAAGGCCGAGTTGGAAGAACAGAAACGTCACAACCTGGCCATGGAGAAGAAAGGGGGGAAGGCCGTGATGAAAAAGTTTAAAAAAAAGGAAACAGCAGCACTCACCAACCGAGACATTGAATCTCTGATCGAACCATTACGAATCAAACACTTCAGAGACGTTTTCATGTCCGACTCGTTACCTTCAACCGTCAAAAGAAGAGAATGCGGAGTAGTCAACTTGGACAGTCAAGAAAATTCAGGCACGCATTGGATATGTTACCACAAAAACGACAAGAACAAAGCATTCGTTTTCGATTCTTTCGGAGGTGTTCCACCTACAAATTTAGTTCATTATCTGAAAACGAACAAAACCTCTATATACTACAACGACGAACGCATTCAAAATTTCGGAGACGAGAACTGCGGTCATCTCTGTCTCTCCATGCTCGCGTTTCTCTCTAAAATAAATAAGCCACAGGTGGAAGATTTCCAGAAAGCACTGTGGAACCTGAAACAGCATCACGACAATGGGCGTGTTCCATCTCACGAGCGAATCTTCGATCTTGAAACTCACGCTGCACGACGACATCGTCTATCCTAAATACGTAGCTCTGCGTGCATTCTACAGCATGTACCTCATACCTAACGTCACGCATCACAACAACAAAATTAGCGTCGGAAGCGAACATATCGTCGTCACGCCAGGTCAATACAATCTTTCCACTTTGCAAGCTCAGTTACCCAAAGGCACGTACCTTTCTCAAAATTCGGTCACGCACAGAGTGGAAATCGTGTCCGCGACGGAGACCGTGGACCTGGGCACCATGGGAGAACTTTTAGGTTTCGAGAACGACACCAAACTCGAAGCTGGCATCAAGCACGTAGCAGTCAATATTCCTAAATTTCTAGCCATAGAGACTCTGAACGTACACTGTAACGTGGCGGAAGGCATGATCACGAAATCCTCGGACGGATTAGGAAGTCACAAGCAGACGGGAATCATAGCCACTTTCAAACCAAGTTCCGAGTTCATGGAACCGATCTACACGCCCTCTTCGCCGATCTATTTTCCAGTATGTCGCAACCGCATAGACGACATAGAGTTGGTGGTGACGAACGAGAAAGGAGAGGTGGTGGATTTCGCAGGTGCAACGACCACTGCCATCGTGGAGATCAACGTATAATAAATAACACACATAGTGAAAAAAAATGAAGCAAATCAAAAGTTACGAATTGCAATCTTTCCCTCCGAACCGTCGCACGTTCGCCAATCTCAACGAAGCGAACCGGGAGATCGAATACGACGTGGACGTAGGGGATGGGTTCGTTCATCCTCACAGAGCGGACTTCTACCTTCAATTCGACGTGGTGAAGAAAGAAAGCGGAGACGCGTTCCCCGCAGCAGCAAATTTGATACTCGTGGACAACTTCGTGCCTCACCTGTTCTCGCAGGTGGAGGTGAGGAAACACGGTACCGTGATCGACAGAATCGATTATCCAGGCATCACGTCGACGGCAGTGGGAACATTGAAATTATCCAAAACGGACGCGGCATACTATCAGGCGGGAGGATTCGAAGCGGGAACCAAAATATCGACGACAAGTCACACGGTGCTCTTTCCCATGCGTCTGCTGCCCGGTTTCTTCTCCGACTACAAGGAGATCATGTGGAAGGGAGGACTGAGGATCACGTTTCGAAGAGCGGCCAACGACAACGACGCACTGATGCGATACACCAACTTGAACGCAGACGGCACGCCGATAGCCAACACTTTACCCGAAGCGGCGAAATGCGTCATCCGGAGCATGGAATTGAGAATGCCGATCGTGGAATACGAGACGAACTACGCCCTCAAGTACAAAGCGGAGATCTTGAAAAGTCCGCAGGTGTCGATTCACTTTCACGGTTACCAGTGCGTGCAGAAGTTAGCGTCCGGAAGTCACATGGAATTCGACGTGACGACTCAGTTCAACAACATACAGTTCGACATGCCAGATTTCGTCGTGGTGCTCTTTCAGACCGGGCGCGATAAGAATCAGGAAAAAGATTCCAGCAAGTTCGACGACTGCAAGATCAAGAACGTTTATCTGAAGAACGGTAGGAACGAAGTGTTCCCGCGCGAGAATTACAACCTCGACATGACCAAAGACGATTACCTCAAACTTTACGAAGCTTACACCTCTTACAAACGCGTGACCGAGGGAAGCGTGGACATGTACTACACGCCCAGCGAATTCAAAACCCACAGACCCATGTCCGTCATCAACACCACGAAGAGAAAGCAGGTGGTGGTCAACGATCGCACAAACATCAAGGTCGTCTGCGAGTTCAACAGTCCGTTGCCCGAGGATACTCTATGCAGCGTCATCCTGGTCGCAGAGAAGTCCTTCGTCCACGACGTGAAGAACGAGAGGGTCACGGAGCAGTTTTAAAAAATAATTCGTAAAAAAAATAATTGCCATATACTAAAAAAAATCAACAAGGTTATATAAAATACAATGTAAGTTAGTTCGGTGCGCAAATAAAAAAAATAATAATTCATGAAACTCTACAGAGGCATTGGCTTTGATAGCCGTGACCATTATAGAACTTTGTGTTGGGCACCACACGCACCCCTCTCTCTATGGCGGGATATTATTTTTTCTATTTTTTTGAGGGCCTTAACAAAAAATAATTTTGATTATCACACACACACACACACCGCAGAAGATCACACATGAGTTTTTTTTTAAAAAAACAACAACATCGTAGCAGATTACGCTGAGAGCACAAGGTCGTAGTAGATTACACTGAGGGACCTTACAGTAAGAGGAGACAGCAGACTTATAGGAAAATGTCGTAAGTCATTTCAAAAAGTGTAGGTCAAAGGACGAGGTAGCATAAGAGCAGGAGGTAAAAAATAGCTTAAAAAAAAGTGATGCCAGAGCTTTTTTTTTTCTGTTCATTTTTCTATCATTGTAGGTTAGTTTAGTCCGTAAAAAAGTCGTAAAATAAAAAGTAGGTCGAAAGATGGGTCCAGAACGTTGGGTTCCACCTACTACTCGTCAGGCACGGAACGTGGAGAGAAAGTGAGTTTTTGAGGTTTTGATGAAATTTTCGTAGGTTTGCAACACTGTGGCTCACTTCAGTGAATCAAAGTGAGTTTTTGAGGTTTTGGTGCTGTTTTCTACGCTGCGAAACATCGTCAGCGCAATAAATGAGGCGCGGAACGTGGAGAGAAAGTGAGTTTTTGAGGTTTTTTGATCCTCACTTAATGTTCCAGAACCCGTGCACCTACACTACTAGCACATAGAGGCTCTCGTGTAGTTTAGCACAAAAAAAGGATAGGTTAAGTTATATCACGTAAGATCGTGGCATTCGTACCAAGTGTGAGTGGGAAAAAAAGGGAAAAATGGGAAATTTTACATAAACATCGCTAAACGCTAAAACGTCGACAAAAATTGTCAAAATATGTCAGTAGTGTCACAAATGTACCTTTGACCGCAACCCTGATTTTTCGACCCCTCAGAAAATCGCATCGAAACCTCAAAAACTCACTTTCTCTCCACGTTCCGCGCCTCATTTATTGCGCTGACGATGTTTCACGGCTCAGAAAAGCCGTGATGAGTAAATTCACTTTCTCATCCTTGAAGGATGAATGCACCTTATCGTAATTTTTTCCAAGTCCGGGACCAAATGTTTATATATCGCGACATTTGTAAACCTCTCGCGAATGATGTGCCACACACACACACACACACACATATGTGCGTGCCTGTCATTATTTCCGTATTGTGACGCAAGCAAAATAATAATAATTGTTTTTTTTTTAGGATTCCCTGGCCCCTATATAACCTCGCCAGGGGTGCGTGGTGCCCAACCAAAAAAAGTAAAAAAGGTTCTCTAACGGCTGCGGTTGTAGATAACCGCACCTCTATAGAGTTTCACGTGTTTCTTTTTTTCTCAAACTTCCATGAAACTCTACAGAGGACCTCCGTAATGCATGCAAGTAGTATAGTTTGTACTACAACTAGGACAGGAAAGGAAGAGCTTCTCTCATGCAGATTTGGCTACACTTAAAACTTGCTCAACATGTCCATAAGAGTTTTTTGCTCTAGTGTGGCACCCTGTCTAATCCAAGATTTTTGTAAAAATGCTCTTCGGAAAGTATGAACCCCTCTCAAGCAGATTTGCCTATACTTAAAACAGTGCCAAGTTCCCATATGATTTTATTGTTTATAGTGTGTTTTTTCTGTCAAAATCTTGAATTGATATAAAGCTCATAGGTACTGGGTCTTAGAACCTAGTAGAGTGTGGTGCATGGTTTTTATTGCCTTGTAATCGGGAGGCTCGGGTTTGAATCCTGGTAAAATGTAAAGCCTCTTCTGATGGCAAAGTGTTAATATTGTTGCCTTGTAAACAAGGGGCTCGGGTTTGAGTCCTGATAAAATATGAAGCCTCCCCTGATTGCAAAATGTTAATATTGTTGCCTTGCTGGGAATCACACAAGCCTAGTTATTGCCCGATCAATACAATGGGAAAGGAGCGAACAAACATAATTAATTGCTTCCATGTTTTTTATAATCTTTTGATCAGTCCCATGTTTCGGCCAGCAATAAATTATTGCATGCCTGGGAGTTGTATGCCAGCAGATATAATCTATATTGTGTCTTTTCAGAGAGAAATAACATATTATCCATCATCAAAGAGAAATTAGTAAATGCCTGGGAGATTATATCTGTTGACATAACCTGTAATGTGTTTTTCCGAGGGAAATTACATGTCATTTATCATGGGACTCAAAGAGAAATTCTTATCTATACTATGCCCTCTTTTCAGAGAAAATTACTTACCATCCATCATATTGAGGAAATTCCTAATATTGCCTTCTTGGATATTGGATTCGGTCTTGTTGCAGAACTTACAAAACATTGCATATTTCTGTATTTAAGCTTTTGGCAGATGTGCTGTTAAATTTGGGTAGGTAATATATATAAAAGCTTTTCTGCCACGAGAAGAGGTGCTATAAAATTTGGGTAAGTAATATATTTTCTGACGGCAAAGTGTTGGTATTATTGCTTTGTAATCAAGGGGCCTCTGTGTTTGAATCGGGCCTCTAGAATTGCTCTGTGACACTCTCATTTCTTACATCATAAACATATGATTTTTCACCTATGAGAATAACACTACATATGGTGTCATCAGGTAATGCCTCATGGAATTCACAGATAATTTTAATGTTTGTCCTGTCATTCACCACAACTTGTTTCCTTTTTGAAGTGTTAATTACAAACATGGGTCTCTGTGCTTTGAATTCATCTGGTGTGTAATACATGTCAGTATTGCCAGTAGTGACCCTTTTGAATGCTGAAAATGCCTCATATAATTTGAGGAAATCATCCTTGGACATGTCTAAATTGTAATTTTCTCTAGGAAAGACCTCATTTCTGCCATTTTTAAGATATATGTTCTTGATGTTGCAGTTATCAAATTTACTTGAATTTTTTTCCTGATTGTTGTGTCTCCCAGTCTGAAATAGTACTACTACAAAATCTGGCATGTCATATTGAATACTGGAGAATGAATTTGTAGCATCAAACTCATAATAAGAACCAGTTGCGGGCTTCTGTACACATTGATATGTATAAAATTGTAGAGAAATTTGTGGATTTTTTATTATATCTGCTTTGTATTTAAGAGCATAACTGGCCTCATATTCAACAACAGGGATTCTTAGCTCCATAGTCTGAATAATGCATTTGCCTGCATCTGGTAGGGTATTAGGCAGAGCTTCCCCTGTAGAGTTTATTGCACTGTACCTCATCAAAGCATTATTATCATTGGCAGCTCTTCTAAATGTAATTCTTAAACCACCCTTCCACACAATATCTTTGTAATCTGAGAAGAATCCAAGCAATAGGCGCATGGGGAACAGCACTGTGTGATTTTTAGATAATATTTTCTCACCAGCCTCAAATCCACCTATTTTGTAGTAAGAAGCCTCGGTTTTGGATAATTTTAATGTGGCCAAAGCTGTGGAGGTAATGCCGGGATAATCTATTCTGTTTATAACAACGCCATGCTTTCTGACCTCAATTTCAGAGAATAGATGCGGCACAAAATTATCTACCAATCTTATATTTGAATTTGCCGGATAATCTGTACCATCGAGCTTTACAACATCAAATTTGATGTATAGATCTGCTCTGTGAGGGTGTATAAATCCATCCCCTACATCAAGATCAACCTCAATCTCTGTGTTGGGTTGATTTAAATTTGCAAATGTCCTCCTGTTTGGGGGGAATGATTGTAGCTCATAACTCTCAATATTTTCCATTGTATGTATTTTTATTTAAATATTAATCTCTATGATTGCAGTTGTTGTGGCTCCAGCAAAATCAACTAATTCTTCTTTTTCATTAGTGACCATCAATTCAATATTATCTATTCTATTATGACACAGAGGAAAATATAATGTTGGGGATGGATTGTAGATGATTGGTTCCATGAATTCAGAATTAGGTTTGAATGTTGCAATGATGCCGGTTTGTTTGTGAGTGCCTATGCCATTTGATTTGGTGATCATACCCTCAGCCACATTGCAGTGAATATTCAGAGTCTCTATGGCTAAGAATTTAGGTATATTCATAGCAGTATATTTGATGCCTGCTTCAAGTTTTGTATTGTTCTCAAATCCTAACAGCTCTCCTATAGTACCCAGATCCACTGTTTCTGTTGCAGATACAATCTCTACTCTGTGAGTGACAGAATTTTGACTTAACACTACACCTCTGGGTAATTGAGCATTTAGAGTAGATAGATTATATTGCCCTTGAGTGATGACAATTTTTTGATCCCCAACTGCAATTGTATTGTTGTGGTGTGTAATATTAGGGATTAAGTACATGCCATAAAATGCTCTGAGGGCTATTGTTTTGGGATACACTATGTCATCATGCAATTTGAGTTTCAATATTGAATTTTGGCTGGTGAGATGGAATACCCCCATGATGTTTTAAATACCACAAGGCTTTTTGAAAATTTTCAATTGATGGTTTATTTATTTGAGACACATATCTAAGAACTGATAAACACAAATGTCCGCAATTAACATCTTTGAAGTTTTGAACACGGGCATTATTGTAATAAAGATTGGATGATTTTAAATATTTTATTAAATTTTCAGGCGGAACACCTCCAAATGAATCAAACACAAATGCCTCATTTTTTAAATATTTAAGATAACAAATCCAGTGAGTGCCTTGATTTTTGAACTTATCCAAATTAACAATGCCACACTCTTTGTTGAGTGGTTGTTCTGGCAAAGAATCAGACATGTACACACCGCTAAAATGTTTGATGCCCAGTGGCTTGATTAAAGCTTCAATATCTTGGTTTGTAAGCGGCTCTTGTTTTTTTTAAACTTATTCATGGCTCTCTTAACACCTTTGCCTTGTTTCTCAATGGCCAGGTTATGGCGCCTCTGCTCACCTAATTCTGCCCTATTTTTCTTGGCATCTATTACTGTTTTTGCTATGGCAGCTGATCCCCCGGCCAAGCTCCCCACAGCCCCGAGAGCAGCTAAGATGGCAGGGATGGTAAATATAAATCCCCCCACATGTGATTTTTTTCTAGATTGTTGTAATTTTTTTAATTGGGGGTACTAAGCAACAATTTCATACCATGCCCCTTGGCAATACAAGAATTTTTTTTCTTGCGCTGCTTTTTGGTCAAAAGACTGTCAATAGTTTTAAGAGATTTGAGACCTGCATAAGGTATTTGATACATAACACCCTTGGCCTTCATTGTAGGTTTATTATATATATATTCACAACCCCCACCCCAGTTTTTGTTTGGTGCTCATAGCTGTGGTGGTTCCCAATGCTGCTATTTTTTCACTCAAAGATGCATTTTTGCTTACAAATCTGCCAAATGCAGCCTCTTCTAATTTCTTGTCTGCAACATGTCTTTTGTCAAGATCAGAATGTGTGTTGTATGCTATGTCATGGTCTCTACAAGCAGCATCTAGGGGATTGACACCAGGATCCCCTCTGTTTAATCTATGATCTAATTTTGTGCCTGGACCACAATACTGATAGCCTGGAATATGTAGTTCAAATGGCAGCTTGTTTATAATGTCATTAACAAGGCCCCGACCCTCAGAAATATTCCAAAATTTAGGTGGTAGAGTATTAATAATTTTTATGAGATATCCAATCCCCTTAGTATCATTCACAATAAAATTAGACAATTTTGTGCTTATCATGTCCATAATTCCAACCTTTTCATTGTAAAAATTGTGGTTCCCAGCATTTTCCTCCCCAGCTATCACCAATAACCTATCTACAAGTTTCCTGACATCATCAACCCATACAAATTCTTTAGGCAGGGTGTTGTATTGTTTGATTCCACTACCTGTCTTGATTTGTGACCATATGGGCTTGATTAAATTATTGTATTTTGCCCCACTGCTTGACTTGACTCTTTTTTGTGTGGGATCATTGTTCTGGTATAGAGCATCTGATTTTATTAATATTTCTTTGTAATAATCATAATCTTGATCTGTCTTTTTTTTCTCACAACATGTCTTTTGTCAAGATCAGAATGTGTGTTGTATGCTATGTCATGGTCTCTACAAGCAGCATCTAGGGGATTGACACCAGGATCCCCTCTGTTTAATCTATGATCTAATTTTGTGCCTGGACCACAATACTGATAGCCTGGAATATGTAGTTCAAATGGCAGCTTGTTTATAATGTCATTAACAAGGCCCCGACCCTCAGAAATATTCCAAAATTTAGGTGGTAGAATATTAATAATTTTTATGAGATATCCAATCCCCTTAGTATCATTCACAATAAAATTAGACAATTTTGTGCTTATCATGTCCATAATTCCAACCTTTTCATTGTAAAAATTGTGGTTCCCAGCATTTTCCTCCCCAGCTATCACCAATAACCTATCTACAAATTTCCTGACATCATCAACCCATACAAATTCTTTAGGCAGGGTGTTGTATTGTTTGATTCCACTACCTGTCTTGATTTGTGACCATATGGGCTTGATTAAATTATTGTATTTTGCCCCACTGCTTGACTTGACTCTTTTTTGTGTGGGATCATTGTTCTGGTATAGAGCATCTGATTTTATTAATATTTCTTTGTAATAATCATAATCTTGATCTGTATAGCTGCCAGGTCTCTTCCTTGTCATCAGTTCCCACAATCCAGGTGTTCCGGGGTACTTAACAAAAGCACCTCTTTCTCCGAGATGAGATTCTGAATAAACAATCAGATCATCCCCCATAAATGTTACTCTGAAATTGCCAATTCTATGTATGATGCTACCATCACGCTCTGTGTCAGCAAATAAGCCAAAAACCTCATCTTTATTGTCTTTAGGTGTGGTTAAATATTTTTGAGCAAGAAGACCCAATTCAATAGGATCCTGACTAGCTTCAATTCTTCGAGGAGCAATAGGACTAGGTGTATGAAAACTGGAAAGTGGGGTGAATGGATAATCTAATATGTTTCTTGCAGCTACAGGTACAAGCTCTGTGATCAAATTTTGATTTTGCTCTGTAACAGTTTTGATATTCTTACCTAATTCACCAATAGCATCAATTATGGGCTGTTCTGTTTGTTTGTGTTTTTCATAAATTCCACGGTTCTCTGATTTCCATCCCTTAAATCTTTTTACAAGATAATCTCTTAATTTAAGATCATCAATGATTGGCCTTTTCATGTTTATTTATATATGTTTCAATGTCTAGAAAATTGTTGATTTTATTTCTGTATTTGCCACTATTGGGTGTTCTTGTCATATCAATTGTGACAAACCCATAACTGTCCTGGTTCCAGCACCTGCTGCAAAACTTGGAAAAATCATTGTAGCTCAAGTCCCCACCTACATATTCATCATGTATGTGTTTGAGGTTGGTATGGTCTTGATGAAATATGCATATAAAATTGCTATTGTCTCGGATCAGCTGCTTGGGAATTTTTGAAAAAGTCTGTGCCAGGTAGAAGCAATCAATGTTTTTGTGCCGGCCCTGTGTAAAAAAGTTTCTAACCTTGTTTTGATTATCCAGTATAATGTCATCAAACACAACAACAGAATATCGAGACATTCATGAAGTGGCTTAACATCTGGTTCAAAAGTGGCTATATCCAATCCATCATATAGCTTCATCAGCTGCTGATATTTTAATTGTTCCAAGCTCTTAGAGAAGATATACAAGTGCCTGTTTTTCCAGTCTAACCAGTTGGGTGCCAATAAAAAATTATCAACCATCAGTGTAGTTTTACCACAAGCAGATGGCCCAACAATAAGACATCTAATATTATCAGTTAGCAATTTTCCATTTCTCTTATTCTGTTGTTCAGGTTCTGGCAACCTCTTTATAACATCCCAGGTGTTCATAATATTATTTTGTTTGCATCGATCCAGCTGTGTTCTGGAAGTCCCAGCCATTTGACAAGTAACTTGTTGCCTTTTCTGCGGATGATTTTTTCTATGAGATATGTGTCAAGCTGTTTAGTTTTGCTGAGATCTTGTTCATAGAACCTGCCTTTGAGAATTTCTCCTCGGTGATCCTTTATTATATATGTGTTAAGGGTCCCAGGTTTAATTTGAACCACTGTAAATAATTCAGTGCTCCAGTTTCTTGTAAAGCCTCTTTTGAATAAGTGCTTATATTTGCTGATTCTTACTTGATCACCAATCTTGTATTTGGCCTTTCTTATTGTTGGCTGGTATCTAGGATAATAAACAGTTCTGATCAATTTTTGCTCATCAGATGAAGTTACTTCAGAGGGTTTCATGTTGATTGTAGAATGGACCAAGTTGTTATATTTATGTAGAAGTTCTGGAAGAATATTAATCCATTTATAATTACCTTGAAGTGTAAATTGTTTATACATAAGATTTTTTAAGGTTCTGTTGAATCTCTCTACAATTGAGGCCTTGAGGTCACTGTAACTCGAATAATGTTGTATTGACTGGCTTTTAATAAATTGTTGAAACACTGAATTATAAAATTCTTTGCCATTATCTGTTTGCAAATAGCGCGGGGATCTTCCACTCTGATTGATGATTGTCCTGATGGCTTCTGGATTTGAGTGCTACAGCCCAGGCAAATTTTGAAAATGTGTCTATCACAGTGAGTAGATATTTGTAGCCCTTGTTGAATTTGTCTAAGTTTTTCAACTGTCCACTTGCCATTTCAATCAAGTCGCTCTGCCATAAATCATCTATGCCCTTTGTGACTACTGGGAGTCTCTTAAAATTATGTCTGGCCTGTCTGTGTAATTCATCAACAATAATTTTTCTAGACATAATATGTAAACAAGAATATTGCAACTATAGGGTGTTCAGCAGCTGAAACTGCAGGATTTTCTAAATTTAATTTGTCCCCTATTTGTATTTTAAATTCCAAAGAGCCATCATCTTCAGCATAGGCTGTTTCTAATGTATTGGGATCTGTAAAATCCTCTAACTCTACACTGGTGATTTTCACTTTGTTCTCAGCATTTGTTATTGATAAGGTGGGGTAGTGGTGTGCCTGTGGCTGAAGCCAATATTTGATATTGATTGGTCTCAATGTGCCCCCAACAAAAAATTGGTAATAAAATTGTGCAGGGGACAGCATATATATTTTGCCTCCTGGTGTAAATGGAGAATCATATTCTTTGTTGGGGATGCTGTACAATTCAAGAATTACTGAATGTTTTGGATTCTCGATTATGCCTGTTATTTATTTTTCTGCTGTGAGCAATCTGCTTGTTACAGATTCAAGATGCTCATTCATGGTCCTAACAATCTCTTCGTGCCCCGGCTTGATTCTTATGTCCACAGCAAGTTTCTTGTATTGTTGCACAATTTCTTGTAGCTGGGTGGCAAAAACAGACAGATCATTTGCTTGATTGGATTCCATGGTCCCTAGCTGTTGCTTGATATTAGCTACAATTTGTTGCAAATTTTCAACAATTGCCAATTTTGAATTTTGAGCAGTAAGATCATGGACCTGTCTTCTGATATCCTCAAATAGGGCATGCAATTCATTAATATGTTGATTGGTTGGTAGAGTGGCCACTGTCTGTGTGAGATGCTTGATCTCTGCTTGGATATTCTTGATATCTTCTGATTTCAATATGCGATTCACTGCCCTCTTAATATTTTTAAGTTCCTGTGATGTGGGCAAATTTGATACTGTATTTTGCAAAAATTCAAGTGCCAATTTCACATTGTTTAATTCAGAAGCATCAGCCACATTTTGCATAGCATCTTGGAGCAGGGCTATATCTGCCTGAGAGGGTGTTGATTGTTGTAAAATTTCAAGTTTTGTTTGGATATCATCGATCAAGTGATGAAAATGAGATAGTTCAGATTCAGTGTTGAGGTTTTCAAGCTTTGTGATTTGTTGCTGGACACTGACAAGTGTATCTACAATCCCAGGCAAGTGGGATTCTTGTATATTTGCCAAATCATTTTGCACTGCTGCTATTGTACCTTCAAGATGAGTTATGGAACTTTGAATTTTTCCAAAATCTTCATATGTTTCAAGTTGCAGCTTAATATTTGCTACACTCCGAGTTATTGCATTCAAAGCATCAGAAGATGGCAAATTGTTCATAAAATTTTCAAGTGTCTCAATTTTTTCTTTAACCTCGGCTATGGCATTGTTCAGAGGGTCCAGATTAGGTATTTGGAGTGATTGAATCTGTTCTTTTAGAGTGGAAATCACTAGATCAAAATCTTCTTGTGATTTTATGCTTTTGACAATTGTTTGGAGCTGTGTCTGGACATTATTTATCTGCTCCTCTAATTGCTGTTTCAATTGCTCAGAATTGGTGGCCTGGGTCTTAAATTTGGCTTGAAGAGCTGCTACAGCTTCTTCCAAACTTTGAAAATTATCCAATGTGGCCAAATCAGTATATTTCTGAAGCAACAATTTGAGTTCAGAATCAATTTTAAGAAGAGGGTCCATGCATTGTGATTGCAAATTTGTAATTTCTAATTGAAGACTGGCATTGAGTGTAGTTTGTAAAGCTTGTAAATCACTTCTTAATTTCTTGACTCTGACATCAAACATCAGAATCTCATCACTGTGATCTTCATGTCTTGTATGGCCAAATATATCATTAGGCATTTTTGATTTAGTGGTTATTTATTATAGAGTATCTGATTCTTAATTCTATAAAAAAAGGTATAAGCTTGTCATAAGATCCAGGGACTTCAATATATAAGCAGTCACCAGCAGAAACAGTATAAACAGTGCCAGAAATCATGTTTGAGTGCTTAATTCTGTAAATATTTCTCCCTACTGAAATTTTAACATCACCCTCAGGGGTTGTAATAAATTGCAATTGCCCACCTACAGGTAATTGGTAATGATTTAAATTATTGTTAAATATGTACAATATTTTGCCTGTTTTATCATCAATATCTGTAAGTATGCTGTTCAGATGAATAATTAACAAGCCACTCAGTTTAGACAGCATATCAGGAGAGGGTTGTGGTGTTGGCAGGTCCATAATAACCTGTTTTTTGAACCCAAATAAGTTCATGGGCATGTTTATTTATTTCAAATCATGCTCTGTGTTTGGGCATTGATTGCCATTTTTCAAATCACAATGACCCCATGGTAGAGTATGTATGCCACATGATAAAATACATCTCTTATCATCATGTGGGTCCAGAGCCACTTTTCTTACAATATTGCTAGTCAATAAGTGATCCACACTCTGAATTCTGGATTCTGATGTTTTGATTAAACTCTGGGATTTGAGGCAATTTTTGTAATCCTCAAATTCAAGCTCTTTTTCAACAGTTACTCTGCCAATGCCCTTGGCTTTTTTGGCAACAACACCACTACATGTCTCAAAACTGTACATCTTGGCCCTTAACCCAGCAAATGCCACAATAACATCACCAAGTGTCTCATCTTTTAACTTGCCAGGCACCTTTTTGTTGTGGGGTTGAATTTTTGAATGTTCACTGGTATCAAAATATTCAAGCAATTCAGGCTGGGAAATATCTTGATAAACATCTTCTGTTTTAATATCAAGAACAAAACTATCCGTGTCCATGTACATCAATTTTACACTATCACCATAAAAAGGTTTCAACACATCATAATACAATTTTAACATATGTAATTTTGCCAATTCCAATATCACAGCCCCTACATAAATAGGTTTATCAAACTTAATCTTTGTTTTTTCATGTTGAAGAGTGCCATATTTTCATCATAAATTCTTCTGTAATTGAAATTAGGCTTTGCAACCAATTTTTTGCTCAGGCTGGGGTCAGTAATTATTTTAACATCGGTATGTTTTCTGACATTTTCAATTGTTTTGCCATATACAGAATTGACCATCAATTTAAACAAGGCCTTATCAAATTGGCTCTTTGCAGATGTTCGAAGCTCTGTATTTGTATCAATATATGGATTCAACCATCTTGAGTGCCTGAACCTCAAAACTTTGCCAAGTTTGGTCACTTGAACACCATGATTCATCAGGAACTGGAGGGTTTTGTAATATATGACATAGCCCTGTTTTGACTCCAGTGTCATCATCAATTTCTTCTGTTTAGAGCCAGGTGAGCACTGAACCTCGGGAATTGGGGGCAGATCAGAAAATTTGTTGTGTAAATTATCTGGAATTGTCAGATCAACCTCTAAGAAGAGGCCACAGTTACTGTCATCAAAATCCTTAAGATCTTCAATTTTGAAATCTTCAAGCCATTCAAGCCCTGCATGTGGCAGTTTTTGCATCATGGCATAACCATACAGGCTGTTTGCATCTACATACAGTATATAATTTGATGGCCGTGCTGGATCATAATCAGGCATATATTTGTTATTTGCTCTGGCATATCTCTGAGAACATTGCACCATGCCTCCTCTTATACATTGCTCCATAAACAAGTACATATCTTGATCTTGGATTAGATCCAATTGCATTTTAGTGTTTAAAAACATTGCTGCCCATGCTAGACCTGGGGCACTGTAAAAATACATTGGATCCAGTCTATAATTTTGCATTGATGATTTTCTGAATGCTTGAAGTATATCAGCTAAGAGGGTCAGATCAAGTTTTAAATAAGCCATGTGATAATCACCAAATGTCTGGCATTTTAAATTGTTCCACATCAATTGGGCATGGTGATAATCATCATCAGTGATTCCAGATCCTCTGATTTTGCTGTAAAACTCTTCTTGTGGTGGCAAAAAACACTCATCAAATTTAGAAAAATCTGTAGCATAATCATATGGATATACACCCTTCCGCCTAATTAATTTCAGGTCCTGATTTGGAAACAAAGCACATGTAATTTTGAATTGATCATCAGATAATTGAGTGGCCAGTGTAGCCAGGCTAGCCGATAAAATTCTGTAAGAATCAAGAAATCTTATGTGAATAGGAACACCATTAACTTTAATTATTTTGCTAATAGCAATATATTTCTCATCATTTTCAGCTAAAATATTTAAATTCTGCTTGTCGAACCCCTTATATCTGATCAGATGATGAAAATCATAATTGGATGCTCCATGGCAAAATATGGGGACAAATTTTGGTCTCTGGATCTTAATATTACAGCTATTACACAGGGCCATTAAGAATTTACCATCTGTATGAGAATGGTGTTTCACCTTGATATTTGTATCTGAAAATTCAGAATCACACACCGGGCATTTTTCTGCATTGTTGAAATCTTCAATCTGATCCTCTGTTAAAGGCAACATGGGTTTTGATTTTAATAAGATCTTAGATGCTATGTCATGGCACTCATTTTCTATTCTATGTGCAAATTCTTTGATGGCATCTGGTCCCAAGTATAAGTGCGGCTCACTAGCTACACCATCCCGTATAACTATATAACAAAAACTGGAAGGTTCATGTAGGTGGTATGGTGTAATTGAAGATTCTTCAGGATCTGGATTGCAGAATGCAAGAGGTTTGAGGTTTGATTCAAACTCACAGACAATATATGCTGGGTGTTCCAACAAGGATTCAAACTTTTTGAATTTTGCTTTTTCACTTGGATTAGGCATCACCATATGAACAGGTTTATAATTGCCACAGTATTTCAGATGCTCAATTAACTTGTTTTTGGCAATATCTGCACTCTTTTTACAAACCCCTTTCACCATTTTCCTGCCATCAAATACACTTAAACATCTTCTGCACAACTTGAATATTGTATTGGATTTGTCTATTTGCCTTCTCACTAAAGCTTCAAGATTATGTATCAGAGTGTAATGATATGTGCCATCCCCTTCAATTAAGAGCAGATCAATCGGAACAGCAGAATCATCATCAAATGTACTGATTCTGAGATGTTCTATCAAGCAATTGCCACGGCCAGTAGAACAAATAAATACATTAATAGATAATTGTTTGCCATTGATATTCCTGGCCTTTTTTTCAAATTAATCAATATTCTGAACAGACATTGGATATTCTAAACCCTCCATTGCTTCATCAAAATCATGTTCATGTTGTTTGTAATAAGTTATTCTCTCAGGATGCCTTGAAACTGGATACAAAGCAGCTAATATACAACACAAAAAGCATTTCTGGTCGGTATTTTCTATATTAACCACGGCTTTTTTGTTTTTAATATTGGCAGGTAATAGCAGATATGTAGATCCTTGTAATGGGCTGAATTCAGAAATATTAACATATAACTTGTGTGAAGAACCGCATAGGTTCCATCCAGACTCTTTTCCAGCAAATTCAGAGTGTTTAATGTTCAATTGATCCATCAAACTGCTTATTATTTTGTCTGAATTTGTATTTGAATATACAGGTACAGTTTCTGTTATGTGGGGCTGTGTAAATTTTGTGCCATTTGGTTTCTTATATTGTGTAAACAATTTGAGGGAGAGCTTATAAGAGCCATTTTGTGCATTTAGAATTGCCTGCAGATCAGGATTTATATTGTTCAAAAAATTCTCAATGCCACATCTTGGCTCTGATACAAAGCGATAATCCCTAAGTTGGGCATTAAAACTGCTATGGATAGGTGCATAGCATGGCTGCTTTGCAGGTCCAGCATTGACAGGTACTTCATGCTTTCTTTTCGGAGCAGATGTGGATGGTTGTGTTGATAACTGTGCAGAGCAAGTATCTTTATGTGTATATGTGAAGTATTGCATGCTATATTTTCTATGGCATTTTGGGCATATTTTTGTGGGATTTCTGCATTTGTCTGGGTTACAAATCTTTTGGTGTCTGGCCTAATTAGAGCTAAATATATTTTTATTGCATTGGTCACAATATTTTTGTTTTGGCATTTTTCTTGTTGTTTATTATATAAGATTTTCTGGGCTTCAATTCAAAACTTTATACTTAATAAAAATATCAGTTAGGTTCAGCTGTGTGATTTGTATATTTAGTGTATATACTTAATATTAATAATATTAATATTATTATTAATTTTTATCCTCGGTTTATTATATAATTTTTTTGGGTTTTAAATCAAAACTCTTTGCTTATCTTATGACAGGTTGTAAAGCCAATAGCCTACAAGTGGAAAAAAAGAATAAATATTGATTCACACTGACCCAGCACAAATGCCTGCACGGACATGCATGTCTAGAATAGCAATGGCCTTGTTATGTATTGATTTTTGTATAACAGGCTGGGACAGATATAAGCCTCACTCTAAATATAAGTAGATTATAATAAACAAGCTGGATGTAACAAATATCAGACAAAATATTGTTCAATATGCCAGAAATTGAATAATAAGAAATATTTTATATTAAAACAAACAGGCCTGTAGTATAAGAAGCACTGTAACAACACATCTGCACTCCTCAGCCACTCTCACAATACTGGCTGATGCAATGCAAAATCTCTTTATATTCCCTAAGCACAGATTAAAAATTCTGAAACAATAAACCAATCAGAATATAACACATCATCATATTATGTCTTAATTAAGCAATTAGAAAACAATACATGCCTAATAATTTGTTGCATAATATTGGATAATAATTTGTTGCACAGCATGATGCAATAGCTCTTGCATCATAATTTGTTGCATAATATTGGATAATAATTTGTTGCACAGCATGATGCAAGAGCTATTGCATTACATGTGTGTGTAGGTGTGGGTGGGTGTGGGTGGGTATGGGTTTTATGAGGATTTTGGCTTAATTTCAGGTATATGCAAAACAATATAAAAAAAAACATATTTTTAACAAGCTTATGGACAACAATCTTACAGAAGTACCTTTTGTAAGTGTAGGCAAATCAATCTGAGAGGGCTTTTTATTTCTCAGGAAATTCCAGAGGGCATTTTTACAAAATCCTTGGGTTAGGCAGGGTTCCACACTTGAGCAAAAAACTCATATGGACATGTTGAGCAAGTTTTAAGTGTAGCCAAATCTGCATGAGAGAAGCTCTTCCTTTCCTGTCCTAGTTGTAGTACAAACTATACTACTCATGCAACGTGTACTAACGACTCTAGTGTTATTTGATGTTGTAATATTTTTGGATATAGAGTTTTATTGTGAGATAGATAAAAATAATTATGTTTATTATAATATTTTCTTGATGAATATGGAGAATATGTGTGTGTTACAAATAAAGTTGCATGCTTTTTTTTCCTAGTGTGTGTATGTATATGTGTTTTTTTGATGTTCGACAGCATCTGAAACGATAAAAAAAAGAAATAATTTTATTGTTAATTTTCTCGTGTAAAAAATAACAAAAATTTTGTGCAAATTCTGATTGTCTCGTGCTATAGTGATGAAAAAAAAGATATTGTAACTGATAACTGATGAAATTGACATTGTAACTGATCTGAACTAGTGAAATTCGTATTGTGCCATTGTAACTGATTGTGCTAGTACAAAAAATTCCTTATTGTGCAAGAAAAGATGTTAAAAACCTGTTAAAACTGCTCTGTGACCCTCTCGTTCTTCACGTCGTGGACGAAGGACTTCTCTGCGACCAGGATGACGCTGCATAGAGTATCGGCGGGCAACGGACTGTTGAACTCGCAGACGACCTTGATGTTGGTGCGTCTCAAAAATCCTATGGGACACCTCTGTTTATCAAAAATTCGAGATATTTGCAATTTAACGCAGGACTTGGAAAATTTTCGATTGATGAAAAAAATTGGTTCCATGACGACCTATGTTTATTTTGGTATGGGAGGACAGAGGACACCGAGACTCGACCGACGCACTAAACCCGACCTCTCTACGACTATTCGTTCAAAAGTTACGAGTGATCAAAGTTTTTGGGAGGGGGTGGGCTAACTTCTTACCCCTTGACCCCAGGACCACCAAAACTTGGTATACGTATTCTACACCTCCAAAATCGACAGGGGCCATCTAACGATGCCGTATGGGGGTGTTTTTCGATATATTTTTTTGATAACTCTTACTATTTTCGAGATATTTGTAATTTAACGCTGGACTTGGAAAATTTTCGATTGATGAAAAAATTGATTCCATGACGACCTATGTTTATTTTGGTATGGGAGGACAGAGGACACCGAGACTCGACCGACACACTAAACCCGACAGGTGGGATGCTTCGTTTTTGGCGCAGCTTTTTGACCTACTTTTGAAATGACTTACGACATTTTCCTACAAGGCTGTCACCCCTCACGATTTTTTCCTGTAAGGCAGAGATCGTCTGTCAATGGGCCCTCAGTGTAATCTACTACGACCTAATACTAACTTTCTTTTTATGTTTCGCGGCTGTTTTATTGCAGTGACGAACTAAAAGAGCGGAAAAAAAAGGCTCTGAAAGGTGAGTGTCAAAAAAACGTACTTTCAAGTATGCATGCTCCAGTAATGTAACTTTCTAAAAACATGTGCCGTCCATGTTTCTATATCGTGAGACGTTTCTGCGATGATGGCTTTTATATGCGGCTGTGAATGAAGTTCTATACTCTTAGAAGCAATAATGCTGTAACGCGGAAGAAAGGATATAGGATTCTTGCAGTGATATGGCTGCATCAAAACAACTGCTTTTTATTCACCAGTTCCATTTGTTTCTGCGGTGATGTCATCCAACAAAAGCTCTTAATAATGGTCGCGGATTGCTGTATCCAGATTTGTCGTTGCATCTGCGGAAATATATAGATACTCAATCTCTCGTAAACATTCTGTACAACTAAATTACGTTCAATTCGTCCTCTTCATTTCTCAAAATTAAATTTCTGTATGCATCCATTACCTTCTCAATCTGAAAGCCTCATGGCTTGCTCCGGTCACGTGACTAAGCATCATCAACTGGAGGCGAGATAGCCGCCATGTTTGATTTCCTTCTTCGGAATCAATGCTGGACCTTTTTAGTGAATATGGAATTGTAATGCAAATTTAAGAACTGTAATCGAGTTTACATGACTTGTAAATATGCTTAAATGTGGAAGAGGTATGGTGTATAAGTCTTGTGTACTCAATTGCAGAGGCAATTACAATGAAACAGGTAAGAGTAACATTCACATTTCTTCACGATGTTAAAAATGAGAAATTTTTAGGGCAATTCCATGTCATTCAGTCACTACGAAAAGATACAAGTTAAGTAACAAATGTTTTATACTAAAAAATAAATAAGAGTAATAGTTCATGATGTAAACATTTCATATGTCCGGAATAGGCATCAAATATACTCGTAAATGTGGACAACATGTCAACATTTTTTTAGAAATATCAAATAATTTACCCTGAATTACAAACGTTGGTTAATATTACGTCTACCAAAGCAATTTGTTAGTGTAAATTTTATGCAACATTCGATAAATTATTCATATTATTTACACAAATTTTCAGTTTCAAAATGTGCTTAATGAAAGAAAGCTATACAACGGGGCAAAGTTGATACATGTGTACATTTATTCTTATTTTATCCCGCTTTATGCTTCTTTATGCTAATCGGAGGCTAATGGAAGATATGTTGTACATTCAAATACAAAGGTGCAATCTGTAACAAGAACTTCGATGAAATACTCGTGTGTAAAACTATCCAAGAATATATTACTTATGTTTCAAATACAAATGTTTTCACACAGAAAGCATTTTGTTACCTAGCTATGTTAATATGAACTACAAATGTATTAAATTTTTAAAACTGTTTCATATGAACTGCTTTTTATTTTTTGTCTTTGTGAAGCTTCAATGTTCGTAACTTTGATTATTAAATCAGTGATAATGTTTATTGTTTCTTAATTTATTAACATTCTTCACGATTTCTTTAACAGAATGTAAAACACAGTGTAAGGAAATATTAAAAATGTTTATTTCCCAAGTGAACGTTAAGATGGAAATATTAATCTGCTTTTTTTTTTCAATGAAATTCTTAAGTTATTGTCACAGATCTTATTAACGACAATGAAAAGATTCAATTAGTTTATTATCTTCCGTTCAATAAAGTCAATAGGATCGAAATTACAATGTGACAAATGATTTAGGTTTAGTCTTTATCACAGAAATGTAACATTGCCCTTGTACCAATTTCTTTCGCTTTTGCTGCAAGAATATAGAAATTAAGGTTTTGTATTGAGATTGTATAGCTACACAGAATATCTGCATTATCTGGTTGATTAATTTTGGGTAAACTTAAAGACAATTTAATTGATTAGGTAACTTGGAAAGTTTACGGTTAACCTAACATGTTTTTTGTTTCATTTAATCAATTGATTTTACATACAAAAGTTCATACAAAAGCTGTTACGAGTTTTACTGTATATGACCAATATTCCCGATAATATTTTTCAAAGATATACAATGTTTAAATTTTTCCGCCAGGAAGTTTCTAACGGTTTTCAACTCTTTCTGTGTGCTATGGTAGGATTTTTTGTGGTGGCCATAGTGACTTCCTGAATAACAATTTTGGTGTAAATATTCAATATTATAAATTTTTCTTCTAACTATATTCGTCGGGAAGGTAAATGTCAAAATTTAACTTCATAAGAGAAATAAATATACCTTAATTATCTACGGTAAATTACGACAAGGAGTCGTTTACAGCGTTAAGACGATCGCCTCCAGATGATGACGTCTTGACTGAGCGCTGTGGCCTGAACCTCAAGATGGTCTTGATGCATCTCGTAAGGAAATGTGAGTCCATATAAAAAATGTTCAATTTGATGCATTCATCTAATTGGTAAATAACCTCTGGATATTTTATTCTTCTTCTTCTATTCCTTGGAGAATGGATTCCCAGGACCAGTTTCAAAAACGACGTGCTACATGCTCAAAGTATTGTAAAATCTGATGACAGCAAACTGTCTAGAACCTTTCTTGAATACACAATTTATTTCAAATTGTTCGTCAGTTTTTTTTTCAAACGTCTAATAGATTCGTAGCATTCGCAACCAGCACCACCTTTCGAAGGCACCGATATTTTTGGTCTGATGCCTTTATTGTCCATGATTGAGAGGGCATCCCCGATTGCCTTGTAATCAAGGGGTCCTGGGTTCGATACCCGGCGGAGGCACTTAGTTGTTCGGATCCTACTTTAAATTGTAGTCCCGATTAGCCTTTCTCTACCAGTCGACCTCGTGACGTAGTGGTTAGCACCAATTAATTGATTTCGTTTATTTTACTTTTTTTTCCGCCACTTTTTGGCTAAACGCGAAGATGAGTATGTGATGATGATGAAATTAATGAAGGGACACCACAAATAACACCCATGCCCAGGCCAGGATTTGAACCTGGGACCCCTGCCTCAACGCTGTTGATTTCCGGTTCAGTGGTTAGCACATGATAACTTATTTGAACCAGTTTAAAAATTCAAATACTTAGGAGTAATATTAAGAAATGAAAATTATATTAAAGAGGATATAAAATAAAAAAGTAGGCTTAAAATTTAGGAAATGTATGTTACTTCTCTCTAAGAAACTTATAGTTAAAATATACAAAACAGTAATTTTTTGCCTGTTGTATTATATGGATGTGAAACTTGGTCTGTCATATTGAAAGAGGAACATAAATTGAGAGTATTTGAAAATAAGATCGTTAGGAAAATATTTGGATCTAAAAGGGGTGAGAAGATAGGTGAGTGGAGAAGGTTACATAATTTAGAACTACATAAATATATATTCATGTCCAGATATTATTAGATTAATTAAATCAAGAAGACTTAGGTGGACAGACCATGTGGCACGAATGGGAGAGGAAAAAAAAAAGGAGTTTACAGGATTCTTGTTGGGAGACCTGATGGTAAGAGACCTGTAGGAAAACTAAAACGAAGATGGAAGGACAAATATTTGGGATGGACCTAACGGAAATTTTGGTAGAGATGGAAAAAGAGTATATAGATTTTTCTCAAGATAGGGACAGATGGAAGGCCTGTGTTGATGCAGCCATGAACCTTTGGGTTTGAGAAGGCTAGAGAGTTAGTTAGTTAGTTATGAAAGCACATGCCACTATAAAAAAAAATACAATCCCTGGCAAAAAAAAGAATTTAAAAAAAAAATGAAATTTATTTCCATATAATGAACTTCAACCTATACAATTGAACATTTTTTTTTTAATTTTGGAGGATTTAAATGGAACAGACGTAAATAAGAATTGGGAACACGTACGTAATGCAATAGAATCAGCAGTTAAATAAAGTATAAATCAAGAAAAAGTAAGCCATGGTTCGCATAACCTAATAGAAATAGATTGATTGATTTAAGTCCACTTTATGCACAGTAAGGCTAATCGGGCCTGGACCTGTAGTTTAAAGTGGGATCCCAACCACTACATGCCTCCACCAGGGATCGAACCAGGGATACCTTGATTACAAGGCGACGACGCTACTACTGCGCCATCTGAGAGGCACTAATAGAAATAGACTTAGGCGGTTAAAGAACAGCAAGTTTTAGAAGATTACTTGAAAAGTAAAATTAACGAAATTGAAATAAAAGTATCAGAGGTGCAAATGAATTGAGAGAGGGGTGGCAACCTAAAGTAAACTTGATAAAAAAATGGCTGACTATTTTAAATAGATGGAAGAACTATTTTAATGACGTTTTAAATGTTCATATAGGAGATAAATCAGAAAATAAATTAAGTACGCACAGCAGAACCTAACTTGAATGAAGTCAAAGATGCCAAAGAGATAAATTAGTCGAGAAGAAACTTGTTAATATGTCTGACAAAAGTAGTAGGAAAGTATATATTATAAACGCGAGAAAGGAAGAGCCCCCCTCAAGCAGATTTGGCTACACTTAAAACAAGCTCAACATGCCCATATGAGCTTTTTGCTCTAGTGTGGAACCCTGCCTAATCCAAGATTTTTGTAAAAATGCCCTCAAGAATTTTCTGAGAAAGGAAGAGCTCCCTCAGATTGATTTGCCCATACTTACAAAAGTTGCATCAGCCAGATTTTTGTCCATAAACTTGTCAAAAATTGATATTTTTTTGGCTACACCTGAAATTAAGCTAAAACCCATACCCACCCATACATATTTATTTCCGGTTTAAGTTTAATTGGATACCAGCTTTAATTTGTTTATCTAATATTAAAACAATGCAATATGCAGAGCCCCTCTAGAATTGCTCTGTGATATTATATGTTTGCATGTTTCAAGTGATTCTCCTCTGTGTTAGTGTTTGTTTAGATCAAAGTGATTAATGTGCACAATTCCCGACACGGTAGCATTGAATTTTTGCTTTGCATGTTTCAAGTGATTCTCCTCTGTGTCAGTGTATACAATTCCCAACACAGTAGTATTGATTTTTTGCTTTGCATGTTTCAAGTGGTTCTCCTCTGCGTCAGTGCTTACAGAAATTCCCGAGTATTGAAGCTTTGCGTGCAAACAAAATTGCATCAGCCAGTATTGTGAGAGTGGCTGAGGAGAACAGATGTGTTGTTACAGTGCTTCTCATACTTACAGGCCTGTTTGGTTTAATTCATATTAAATATATTTCTGGTATATTGAACAATATTTTGCCTGATATTTGTTACATCCAGCTTGTTTGTTGTAATCCACTCTTATTTAGAGTCAGGCTTATATCTGTCCCAGCCTGTTATACAAAAATCAATACATAACAAGGTCATTGCTATTCTAGACATGCATGTCCGTGCAGGTATTTGTGCTAGGTCAGTGTGAATGAATATTTATTTTTTTTTCCACTTGTAGGCTATTGGCTTTACAACCTGCCATAATAGGCATAGAGTTTTGATTTGAACCCCAAGAAATTTTATATAAATACCAAAGCCAAAAATATTAACACACATACACACACACACACACTAAATATACAAAAACACACTGCTGAACCCAACTGATATTTTTTTATTAAGCATAGAATTTTGATTTGAACCCCAAGAAATTTTTATAATAAACATAACAAAATTCTAATATTTATTTTTGTTTAACAGGTACAACAAGTTCTGAGTACATAAGCAGTTTCTGAGGAATACAAGGCAGCAGCAAGCAAATAACTTATAGAAGGCAGTGTGTATTTTATCTAATTGCATGGATAATCTTGACACAGGATTTTTTGAGAGAAGATGTATTTCAAAATACATAAAATCTAAGTTACTTGTTGATGATTTAAAGCTTAGATTCTCTGGCCTGTCCGAGTATGACCTGTTTACAGTGCAAAATGAAACTGAAATGCAGTGGGTGCTTGCCAGTGACAGGCCATTCCAATACCTGTATCTCAATTTTATCAGCGAGTTTGAAAGGTTTGTCTACAACAGGTACGAGAGAATTGTTGGATTTTTTGTTAATTTTTATACAGACAGGTGCCATTATAATTTAAGGTTGAAATTGTTTGACAATTATTGGTTCAACAATTGCTATGAGTATTGTTTAGAGTATAGGATGCCCATGATTGCATCTCAGAGTTTAAATTGGAGACATTATAAATATTCAAATAAAATTATTAACAGGATATCTAAAGATAAGAAGATTGAATTTGTTACAACTGATAATGGGCATCTGTACAGTGGTGAAGATTTTCATCCAGATTTTGTCTCATATTCCAACTATATATATTTGAATGAGCTTGTCATGTATTTTATAAGGCAAAAATTTAGAGATTGCACTTATGATTGTATTGTTGAGGCACTGGGGCAGAATAATTTGCATGGCATATGCAACTGTGGGAGAGTTTTGTCCAGCCTCTCAGTGTGATTTCAGGCACAGGAATCTGGCAGTTGGGAATCAACCCGCAGCAGGCAGCCCTGATTATTTCAGCAGAGACAGCAATCAAGGTAAATAAATATTTGCTGCAAGTGTAAATTGCATGTTTTCCGACAAGAGAGCCTGAAAAATACAGAAACATAAAATCAATAAAACATCTTATACACCCAGATTATTGCAGCTTGTTATATATTATAGAGGTAAGTTTTAAGTATAATTATATTCTGTCAATAATGTCTGAGTTGATTACAACAACAAAATTCAATTACCCAAAAATATTAAACTGTGAAAAATATGTCACAGACACAGAGCTGAGCATGGAAGAATTGTTATGGAATTGTTAGGAAGAATGAAATTTAAATCTATACTTATTAACAGAGCTGTGCTTGCCTCACACAGACACAGAGCTGAGCATGGAACTGTTATGGAATTGTTAGATGAGATTTGTTTGTGAAGAATAAAATAATTTTTAAATTTATACTTAATATTCCTATCTTGAACAGAGCTGTGCTTGCCTCACACAGACACAGAGATGAGCATGGAACTGTTATGGAATTGTACAGAGCTGTTATGAATATGGATGTGAAGAATTGAATGAAATAATATTTATACCTATCTACTCTGTCTCTAACAGAGCTGTGTTGTTTTGATGTTATTAGGTACAAATCCCCACACAGACACCGAGCTGAGCATGGAACTGTTATGGAATTGTTAGATGAGATTTGTTTGTGAAGAATGAAATAATTTTTAAATTTATACTTAACTAACAGAGCTGTGCTGTTTTGCTCTACATAGACACAGAGTTGAGTATGGAATTGTTATGGAATTACACAGAGATGTTATGGATCTAACAGAGCTGTGTTGTTTTGATGTTATTAGGTACAAATCCCCACACAGACACAGAGCTGAACATGGAATTGTTAGATGAGATTTGTTTGTGAAGAATAATTTCTAGATGTTTCAAAAGATCTATACTCAATATAACAGAGCTGTGCTGTAGATATAAATGTGAAGAATTAAATTTATACCTATGTGCTCTGTCTCTAACAGAGCTGTGCTGTACTGATGTTATTAGGTACAAATCCTCGCACAGACACAGAGCTGAGCATGGAATTGTTATGGAATTGTTAGATGAGATTTGTTTGTGAAGAATAATTAAATCTATACTCAATATCCCTACCTCTAACAGAGCTGTGCTGTACTAGGTACAAATCCCTGCACAGACACAGAGCTGAGCATGGAATTGTTAGATGAGATTTGTTTGTGAAGAATAATTTCTGGATGTTTCAATAGATCTATACTCAATATCCCTATCTCTAACAGAGCTGTGCTGTAGATATAAATGTGAATAATTAAATGAAATAATATTTATACCTATGTGCTCTGTCTCTAACAGAGCTGTGCTGTACTGATGTTATTAGGTACAAATCCTCGCACAGACACAGAGCTGAGCATGGAAGAATTGTTATGGAATTGTTAGATGAGATTTGTTTGTGAAGTTTCAATAATAATATAATTAAATCATCCCTGTCTCTGACAGAGCTGTGCTGTACTGATGTTATTAGGTACAAATCCTCGTACAGACACAGAGCTGAGCATGAAGGAATTGTTATGGAATTGTTAGATGAGATTTGTTTGTGAAGTTTCAATAATAATATAATTAAATCATCCCTATCTCTAACAGAGCTATGCTGTACTGATGTTATTAGGTACAAATCCTCGCACAGACACAGAGCTGAGCATGGAATTGTTATGAAATTGTTAGATGAGATTTGTTTGTGAAGTTTCAATAATAATATAATTAAATCATCCCTATCTCTAACAGAGCTATGCTGTACTGATGTTATTAGGTACAAATCCCCGCACAGACACAGAGCTGAGCATGGAATTGTTATGGAATTGTTAGATGAGATTTGTTTGAAGAATAATTTCTAGATGTTTCAATAATAATATAATTAAATCTATACTCTAACAGAGCTGTGCTGTACTGATGTTATTACGTACAAATCCCCGCACAGACACAGAGCTATGCTGTACTGATGTTATTAGGTACAAATCCCCGCACAGACACAGAGCTATGCTGTACTGATGTTATTAGGTACAAATCCCCGCACAGACACAGAGCTGAGCATGGAATTGTTATGGAATTGTTAGATGAGATTTGTTTGTGAAGAATAATTTCTAGATGTTTCAATAATAATATAATTAAATCTATACTCTAACAGAGCTGTGCTGTACTGATGTTATTACGTACAAATCCCCGCACAGCAACAGAGCTGAGCATGGAATTGTTATGGAATTGTTAGATGAGATTTGTTTGAAGAATAATTTCTAGATGTTTCAATAATAATATAATTAAATCTATGCTCTAACAGAGCTGTGCTGTACTGATGTTATTAGGTACAAATCCCCGCACAGACACAGAGCTGTGCTGTACTGATGTTTATCCCCGCACAGACACAGAGCTGAGCGGAACTGTTATAGAATTGTTAGATGAGATTGTTTGTGAAGAATAATTTCTAGATGTTTCAATAATAATATAAATCTATACTCTAACAGAGCAATGCTGTACTCATGTTATTAAGTACAAATCCCCGCACAGACACAGAGCTGAAAATTGGATATGGAATTATTAGATAAGATTTGTTTATAAAGAATAATTTCTAGATATAATAATTCTATACTCAATAATAGCTATACTTAGGTACAAATCCCCGCACAGACACAGAGCTGAAAATGAATATGGAATTGTTAGATGAGATTTGTTTGTGAAGAATAATTTCTAGATGTTTCAATAGATATAATAATAATAATATAATTAACAGAGCTGTGCTGTGCTGAGCATAGAACTGTTATGAATAAGATTGAAGAATAAAATAATTTCTATATCAATAGTCTATACTTATTATCCCTATCCCTGTGCTGATATTATTAGGCACACACCGATGTAAAGAATTGATTTTTGCTATGAAAATTCTCACAGAGCTGTACAGCTTGGAACTGATTGGGTACAGGGTTTCAAACATATGTTGAAACGTTTATAGGCAAGCACAGCTCTGTTAAAGATAGGAATATTAAAATTTCATTCTTCACAAACAAATCTCATCTAACAATTCCATAACAGTTCCATGCTCAGCTCTTTGTCTGTGTGTATAAATATTGTTTCATTCAATTCTTCACCTCCATATCCACAACAGCTCTGTGTTTATAATTCTTCACATCTAACAATTCCCATAACAGTTTCATGCTCAGCAATGCTCTGTGTCTGTGTAGATTCCGTCATAACAGTTCCTTTGTCTGTGTGGGATTTGTACAGAGCACAGCTCTGAGATAGGGACTAACAGTTAGGGTATAATTAATTCTTCACATCTAACAACTATAACAATTCCTCCTATCTATTGAGTGTCTAGATGTTATTTCATCCCTATGCCATGACAGTTTCAACTCTGTATTTGTGTGGGATTTAAAGCTTGTCCAAGCTCCCAATAAATTCAACATGTTTGTGTGCCATGAAATTGTGTTTTTTGCCCTGAGGGAAGAAATAATTGTGTGAATATGAGCACATATTTTGATAGGAGATGTATTGCAAAGTACATAAGATCCCAGGACATTGTTGAGGATCTTAGGGGCAAGTTTAGGAATTTCTCAGGGTTTGATTTCTTTGCAGTGAGAAATAAGACAGAATTTCACTGGGTTTTGAACAGTGATAGATGTTTCAATTATCTAAATTTGGATAGACTGGAATAGAATCAATAGAATTTTTATTTTCTTTAATGATGAATAATTATATACATCTGAGAAGTTTTAATAATTTGGAGTTTTACCTTCCTAAATTCTATAGGGGATCTGATCTGAATTCACAAATTTGAATGGGATCCTGATGCTCTTCATGTATTATGTATTTAAGGATTGCAGTTCCAGGGACCTATAATTTTGTTATTTATGTATGTATTATTACCTCTCTTATTTATTAAGTAAGAACCTCACATCTTGCCCATAACAGTTCCATGTTGTAGAAATATCAGCAAGGCTCTGTGTCTGTGAGATTTGAAACCTTGTTCCTGTACAGCTCTGTGTCTGTGTGAGGGATAGGGGAATTAAATAATCAATCTTCTTACCTATCTATGTATGTATTATTACCTCTCTTATCTATTAAGTAAGAACCTCACATCTTGCCCATAACAGTTCCATGTTGTAGAAATATCAGCAAGGCTCTGTGTCTGTGAGATTTGAAACCTTGTACCCAATCAGTTCCAAGCTGTACAGCTCTGTGAGAATTTTCATAGCAAAAATCAATTCTTTACATCGGTGTGTGCCTAATAATATCAGCACAGGGATAGGGATAATAAGTATAGACTATTGATATAGAAATTATTTTATTCTTCAATCTTATTCATAACAGTTCTATGCTCAGCACAGCACAGCTCTGTTAATTATATTATTATTATTATATCTATTGAAACATCTAGAAATTATTCTTCACAAACAAATCTCATCTAACAATTCCATATTCATTTTCAGCTCTGTGTCTGTGCGGGGATTTGTACCTAAGTATAGCTATTATTGAGTATAGAATTATTATATCAAGAAATTATTCTTTATAAACAAATCTTATCTAATAATTCCATATCCAATTTTCAGCTCTGTGTCTGTGCGGGGATTTGTACTTAATAACATGAGTACAGCATTGCTCTGTTAGAGTATAGATTTATATTATTATTGAAACATCTAGAAATTATTCTTCACAAACAATCTCATCTAACAATTCTATAACAGTTCCGCTCAGCTCTGTGTGTGTGCGGGGATAAACATCAGTACAGCACAGCTCTGTGTCTGTGCGGGGATTTGTACCTAATAACATCAGTACAGCACAGCTCTGTTAGAGCATAGATTTAATTATATTATTATTGAAACATCTAGAAATTATTCTTCAAACAAATCTCATCTAACAATTCCATAACAATTCCATGCTCAGCTCTGTTGCTGTGCGGGGATTTGTACGTAATAACATCAGTACAGCACAGCTCTGTTAGAGTATAGATTTAATTATATTATTATTGAAACATCTAGAAATTATTCTTCACAAACAAATCTCATCTAACAATTCCATAACAATTCCATGCTCAGCTCTGTGTCTGTGCGGGGATTTGTACCTAATAACATCAGTACAGCATAGCTCTGTGTCTGTGCGGGGATTTGTACCTAATAACATCAGTACAGCACAGCTCTGTTAGAGTATAGATTTAATTATATTATTATTGAAACATCTAGAAATTATTCTTCAAACAAATCTCATCTATCAATTCCATAACAATTCCATGCTCAGCTCTGTGTCTGTGCGGGGATTTGTACCTAATAACATCAGTACAGCATAGCTCTGTTAGAGATAGGGATGATTTAATTATATTATTATTGAAACTTCACAAACAAATCTCATCTAACAATTTCATAACAATTCCATGCTCAGCTCTGTGTCTGTGCGAGGATTTGTACCTAATAACATCAGTACAGCATAGCTCTGTTAGAGATAGGGATGATTTAATTATATTATTATTGAAACTTCACAAACAAATCTCATCTAACAATTCCATAACAATTCCTTCATGCTCAGCTCTGTGTCTGTGCGAGGATTTGTACCTAATAATATCAGTACAGCACAGCTCTGTTAGAGACAGGGATGATTTAATTATATTATTATTGAAACTTCACAAACAAATCTCATCTAACAATTCCATAACAATTCTTCCATGCTCAGCTCTGTGTCTGTGCGAGGATTTGTACCTAATAACATCAGTACAGCACAGCTCTGTTAGAGACAGAGCACATAGGTATAAATATTATTTCATTTAATTATTCACATTTATATCTACAGCACAGCTCTGTTAGAGATAGGGATATTGAGTATAGATCTATTGAAACATCTAGAAATTATTCTTCACAAACAAATCTCATCTAACAATTCCATGCTCAGCTCTGTGTCTGTGCAGGGATTTGTACCTAGTACAGCACAGCTCTGTTAGAGGTAGGGATATTGAGTATAGATTTAATTATTCTTCACAAACAAATCTCATCTAACAATTCCATAACAATTCCATGCTCAGCTCTGTGTCTGTGCGAGGATTTGTACCTAATAACATCAGTACAGCACAGCTCTGTTAGAGACAGAGCACATAGGTATAAATTTAATTCTTCACATTTATATCTACAGCACAGCTCTGTTATATTGAGTATAGATCTATTGAAACATCTAGAAATTATTCTTCACAAACAAATCTCATCTAACAATTCCATGTTCAGCTCTGTGTCTGTGTGGGGATTTGTACCTAATAACATCAAAACAACACAGCTCTGTTAGATCCATAACATCTCTGTGTAATTCCATAACAATTCCATACTCAACTCTGTGTCTATGTAGAGCAAAACAGCACAGCTCTGTTAGTTAAGTATAAATTTAAAAATTATTTCATTCTTCACAAACAAATCTCATCTAACAATTCCATAACAGTTCCATGCTCAGCTCGGTGTCTGTGTGGGGATTTGTACCTAATAACATCAAAACAACACAGCTCTGTTAGAGACAGAGTAGATAGGTATAAATATTATTTCATTCAATTCTTCACATCCATATTCATAACAGCTCTGTACAATTCCATAACAGTTCCATGCTCATCTCTGTGTCTGTGTGAGGCAAGCACAGCTCTGTTCAAGATAGGAATATTAAGTATAAATTTAAAAATTATTTTATTCTTCACAAACAAATCTCATCTAACAATTCCATAACAGTTCCATGCTCAGCTCTGTGTCTGTGTGAGGCAAGCACAGCTCTGTTAATAAGTATAGATTTAAATTTCATTCTTCCTAACAATTCCATAACAATTCTTCCATGCTCAGCTCTGTGTCTGTGACATATTTTTCACAGTTTAATATTTTTGGGTAATTGAATTTTGTTGTTGTAATCAACTCAGACATTATTGACAGAATATAATTATACTTAAAACTTACCTCTATAATATATAACAAGCTGCAATAATCTGGGTGTATAAGATGTTTTATTGATTTTATGTTTCTGTATTTTTCAGGCTCTCTTGTCGGAAAACATGCAATTTACACTTGCAGCAAATATTTATTTACCTTGATTGCTGTCTCTGCTGAAATAATCAGGGCTGCCTGCTGCGGGTTGATTCCCAACTGCCAGATTCCTGTGCCTGAAATCACACTGAGAGGCTGGACAAAACTCTCCCACAGTTGCATATGCCATGCAAATTATTCTGCCCCAGTGCCTCAACAATACAATCATAAGTGCAATCTCTAAATTTTTGCCTTATAAAATACATGACAAGCTCATTCAAATATATATAGTTGGAATATGAGACAAAATCTGGATGAAAATCTTCACCACTGTACAGATGCCCATTATCAGTTGTAACAAATTCAATCTTCTTATCTTTAGATATCCTGTTAATAATTTTATTTGAATATTTATAATGTCTCCAATTTAAACTCTGAGATGCAATCATGGGCATCCTATACTCTAAACAATACTCATAGCAATTGTTGAACCAATAATTGTCAAACAATTTCAACCTTAAATTATAATGGCACCTGTCTGTATAAAAATTAACAAAAAATCCAACAATTCTCTCGTACCTGTTGTAGACAAACCTTTCAAACTCGCTGATAAAATTGAGATACAGGTATTGGAATGGCCTGTCACTGGCAAGCACCCACTGCATTTCAGTTTCATTTTGCACTGTAAACAGGTCATACTCGGACAGGCCAGAGAATCTAAGCTTTAAATCATCAACAAGTAACTTAGATTTTATGTATTTTGAAATACATCTTCTCTCAAAAAATCCTGTGTCAAGATTATCCATGCAATTAGATAAAATACACACTGCCTTCTATAAGTTATTTGCTTGCTGCTGCCTTGTATTCCTCAGAAACTGCTTATGTACTCAGAACTTGTTGTACCTGTTAAACAAAAATAAATATTAGAATTTTGTTATGTTTATTATAAAAATTTCTTGGGGTTCAAATCAAAATTCTATGCTTAATAAAAAAATATCAGTTGGGTTCAGCAGTGTGTTTTTGTATATTTAGTGTGTGTGTGTGTGTATGTGTGTTAATATTTTTGGCTTTGGTATTTATATAAAATTTCTTGGGGTTCAAATCAAAACTCTATGCCTATTATGGCAGGTTGTAAAGCCAATAGCCTACAAGTGGAAAAAAAAAATAAATATTCATTCACACTGACCTAGCACAAATACCTGCACGGACATGCATGTCTAGAATAGCAATGACCTTGTTATGTATTGATTTTTGTATAACAGGCTGGGACAGATATAAGCCTGACTCTAAATAAGAGTGGATTACAACAAACAAGCTGGATGTAACAAATATCAGGCAAAATATTGTTCAATATACCAGAAATATATTTAATATGAATTAAACCAAACAGGCCTGTAAGTATGAGAAGCACTGTAACAACACATCTGTTCTCCTCAGCCACTCTCACAATACTGGCTGATGCAATTTTGTTTGCACGCAAAGCTTCAATACTCGGGAATTTCTGTAAGCACTGACGCAGAGGAGAACCACTTGAAACATGCAAAGCAAAAAATCAATACTACTGTGTTGGGAATTGTATACACTGACACAGAGGAGAATCACTTGAAACATGCAAAGCAAAAATTCAATGCTACCGTGTCGGGAATTGTGCACATTAATCACTTTGATCTAAACAAACACTAACACAGAGGAGAATCACTTGAAACATGCAAACATATAATGTCACAGAGCAATTCTAGAGGGGCTCAGCATATTGCATTGTTTTAATATTAGATAAACAAATTAAAGCTGGTATCCAATTAAACTTAAACCGGAAATAAATATGTATGGGTGGGTATGGGTTTTAGCTTAATTTCAGGTGTAGCCAAAAAAATATCAATTTTTGACAAGTTTATGGACAAAAATCTGGCTGATGCAACTTTTGTAAGTATGGGCAAATCAATCTGAGGGAGCTCTTCCTTTCTCAGAAAATTCTTGAGGGCATTTTTACAAAAATCTTGGATTAGGCAGGGTTCCACACTAGAGCAAAAAGCTCATATGGGCATGTTGAGCTTGTTTTAAGTGTAGCCAAATCTGCTTGAGGGGGGCTCTTCCTTTCTCGCGTTTATAATATATACTTTCCTACTACTGACAAATGATGTACAATTCATGATGGATTAAAAAAAAGAAGATGCATTATCTCCATTGCTCTTTTAATTTTGCCTTGGAATATGCTTCTAGGAAGCTAAAAGAAACTAACGAAGTAGTTTTAGCATATGCAGATGATGTAGACTTACTGGGGAATGATGTAAATACAAATTAAGAATAATGCTAAAATATTTTTACAAAGCAGCTAAAGAGAGATAGGTTTTAGAAGTTAGCAATGTGAAATCTAAAGATATTTGCTTACAGGCCGAAAGCAAGTGATAACAACTTGTTTGAACCAGTTTTCCAAATCTAAATACTTAGGAGTAATACTAACAATGAAAATGGTATTAAAGAGGAAATGAAAAGAAGGCTTAATTCATGTTACTTTTCTCTTCATAAAACTTTTGTCTCCTCGTTTCATATCTAAGGAACTAAAAATAAATAAATATATATATATATATATAGATCTTGCTCAGGATAAGGACAAATCGAACTTTCGGGTTCAAGAAGGGTAGAGAATTAATTAATTAGTTAATATTCAATGTAATATGGTTTCGTAAGTCATTTCAAAAGTAGGTCAAAAAGCTGCGCCAAAAACGAAGCATCCCACCTGTCGGGTTTAGTGTGTCGGTCGAGTCTCGGTGTCCTCTGTCCTCCCATACCAAAATAAACATAGGTCGTCATGGAATCAATTTTTTCATCAATCGAAAATTTTCCAAGTCCAGCGTTAAATTACAAATATCTCGAAAATAGTAAGAGTTATCAAAAAAATATATCGAAAAACACCCCCATACGGCATCGTTAGATGGCCCCTGTCGATTTTGGAGGTGTAGAATACGTATACCAAGTTTTGGTGGTCCTGGGGTCAAGGGGTAAGAAGTTAGCCCACCCCCTCCCAAAAACTTTGATCACTCGTAACTTTTGAACGAATAGTCGTAGAGAGGTCGGGTTTAGTGCGTTGGTCGAGTCTCGGTGTCCTTTTTGATCTTCTAACAAAAAAAACATAGGTTGTCATGGAACCAAATTTGACCCCTCTGTCGAAAAATTTTCCAAGTCCAGTGTTAAATTGCAAATGTCTCGAAAAACAGTGAGAGAGAGAGATAGTGCAAAAATCCTCCCCGTTGACCCTTTTGTCGATATTGGTGATGCAGAGTACGTGTACAAAATTTTTAGAGGTCCTGGGTCAAGTGTGGGTCAATTGCCAAAATATTTTTTTTCATCGCTCGTAACTTTCGAAAGGATGATCATAGAGAGCTGGGATTTCTTGCGTTAGCATCGTCTAGGTGTCCTCTGTCCTCCCATACCAAAATAAACATAGGTCGTCATGGAACAAAAAAAAAGTCCACAGCGTTAAAAAAAATCTTAAATTACAAATATCTCGAAAATGGTAAGAGTTATCGAAAAAATATATCGAAAAACACCCCCATACGGCATCGTTAGATGCCCCCTGTCGATTTTGGAGGTGTAGAATACGTATACCAAGTTTTGGTGGTCCTGGGGTCAAGGGGTAAGAAGTTAGCCCACCCCCTCCCAAAAACTTTGATCACTCGTAACTTTTGAACGAATAGTCGTAGAGAGGTCGGGTTTAGTGCGTCGGTCGAGTCTCGGTGTCCTCTGTCCTCCCATACCAAAATAAACATAGGTCGTCATGGAACCAATTTTTTTCATCAATCGAAAATTTTCCAAGTCCTGCGTTAAATTGCAAATATCTCGAATTTTTGATAAACAGAGGTGTCCCATAGGATTTTTGAGACGCACCAACATCAAGGTCGTCTGCGAGTTCAACAGTCCGTTGCCCGCCGATACTCTATGCAGCGTCATCCTGGTCGCAGAGAAGTCCTTCGTCCACGACGTGAAGAACGAGAGGGTCACAGAGCAGTTTTAACAGGTTTTTAACATCTTTTCTTGCACAATAAGGAATTTTTTGTACTAGCACAATCAGTTACAATGGCACAATACGAATTTCACTAGTTCAGATCAGTTACAATGTCAATTTCATCAGTTATCAGTTACAATATCTTTTTTTTCATCACTATAGCACGAGACAATCAGAATTTGCACAAAATTTTTGTTATTTTTTACGCGAGAAAATTAACAATAAAAATTCTTTCTTTTTTTTATCGTTTCAGATGCTGTCGAACATCAAAAAAACACATACACATACACACACTAGGAAAAAAAAGCATGCAACTTTATTTGTAACACACACATATTCTCCATCTTCATCAAGAAAATATTATAATAAACATAATTATTTTTATCTATCTCACAATAAAACTCTATATCCAAAAATATTACAACATCAAATAACACTAGAGTCGTTAGTACACGTTGCATGCATTACGGAGGTCCTCTGTAGAGTTTCATGGAAGTTTGAGAAAAAAAAACACGTGAAACTCTATAGAGGTGCGGTTATCTACAACCGCAGCCGTTAGAGAACCTTTTTTACTTTTTTTGGTTGGGCACCACGCACCCCTGGCGAGGTTATATAGGGGCCAGGGAATCCTAAAAAAAAAACAATTATTATTATTATTTTGCTTGCGTCACAATACGGAAATAATGAGAGGCACGCACATATGTGTGTGTGTGTGTGTGTGTGTGTGTGTGTGTGGCACATCATTCGCGAGAGGTTTACAAAGGTCGCGATATATAAACATTTGGTCCCGGACTTGGAAAAAATTACGATAAGGTGCATTCATCCTTCAAGGATGAGAAAGTGAATTTACTCATCACGGCTTTTCTGCGCCGTGAAACATCGTCAGCGCAATAAATGAGGCGCGGAACGTGGAGAGAAAGTGAGTTTTTGAGGTTTCGATGCGATTTTCTGAGGGGTCGAAAAATCAGGATTGCGGTCAAAGGTACATTTGTGACACTACTTATGTCAAAAAGTGGTATTCAATTGATAAAAAAAGAGGCTAAAAAAGCCCTCGTACCAATTGTGACTTTGAAACGCTCAATATACACTACTCACCACAAATGTTTTATTCCATTATTTAAATTTTTAATATTTTAAGAGCTCTATACATATAATTTTACCGAATTTCATTTGAATGTAGGAAATCCAAATAATAAATAATATTGCGTTAAGGGGGTTCTAAAGCCATGTTAAAGCATAGGTCCAAATTTCAATGGATTAGCGTACAACTAATATAGATTCGGCAAGGAAGAAATTTTCCGATATAAAAGATTGTTTTATTCACTGGAACAAGTGAACCTTATAATTTTGTTACGATTAATGATCTTTAAGTAAGTAACAGAAAATAAAAGTTCTCCGTCATGTTCAAACTTCAGCGTACAGATGGCGCTGAAGTGGTAGTTTTGTCAATACCGGTGTATTTTTTCTCTTTTATGACTAGTATGGAAGATTTCGTGGTGAAACAAAGATCACATGTTCTTCCCGCAAGCATCTGAAATACTATGTGAAAAAATGAAAACATTGCGTACCTTCAAAGAGTAGTGCTTATCATTAAAATTTTTGAAGTGGCGTTTGTCGCAATATACTCCGTGGTGCAGATTTTAACCAACACTGTTGCCGAGATTTCACTCTGTGCTTTCTAACGATATGATCAATGCAAGTGCTTCGAAATTGTGAAAGTTAAACCAAGTTACCAGAGAATAACAAATCCAGTAAATGTTGGAAGAAGGAAACATCGGAAAAAACGGAAAGGTAAGTCTTATATTTAAATGCTTGTTGCTTAATCCATCAAAAGCAAAACGTTTGCAATATGCAAGAGTGATGCAGAATGTATGATTTATTTATATGTTGAGGAAATACCTTCCGATATAATTTCTGTGAGAATATCGCTTCGAAGTGTATACATTTTGAACGCAGCACGCATTTTTTCCTTACAAAGGAAGTTGATAATTCTTTGCAATTGTAAAATCATAAGAAAATGTTATTTTAAATTAGGCATAATGCAGATATTACAGTTTTTTTATTATTACTAGAGCATGAAATACCTTGATATAGATTATATTCTGGCATTAAATCGATATTGCACAAACTGCTCTAATATCGTTCCTATGAGATGAGATTATTTTCGTATTTCACTGGTGCTATTGAAAAGTACGTACTTACATCGGAATTTGTATTACAAATCAGTCGTTCATTATAGTTTCACTTTGCCCTTGTACAGTGGGATCTATGAGTATTATCGTGCAAATTGTCCACGACTATTTTCATTATTTTTTTCTCTTTCATCCTGTGTATATTAAAGCGATGGATTTTTATGTATGCTGGTGCAGACGTTGTCAACAGCTTGTTTTGAGTTTTCTTTTCATTCTTGAAGCTGTTATTGGGTCAAATAAAGTGCACGAACATGGTGATGGACAATGTGCACGGTAATACTCATGGATCCCACTGTACATGGTTGGAACGAGTCGTTTCTGGCGTGTTTTGAACAAGATTTTTTTCCTTGTATATATATAGCTCGCAAGTGTTAAATGCATTAAGTAGGTTAAGCTAAGTTAGGTTGGATTGGAATAGATTTAATGTGAGATCCCCGTTTTGTGCAAGTTCTGGACAACGTTCTGTTATCTTCTTTCACAGAATCAGGTCAGAAAACCGGTTTCGAAAGTTGTATAAAAGTTTTTGGTTTTCTCGTGCTTTCATAATTTCCAATAAGTTCAAGCTTTATGTATTTAAAGTGTAAAAGTACACCCTAACAGCTAAAAGAGTAAAGTCCTAACAGTCTACCAAACAATAGTTTGCGTGTTTACTGAGAATGTACAAATTAGTATAGATTAGGAAAGTTTACTAGTTTACATATTTTACAAGTGCAAAGCCAATCATTTATTTGTGGGTAAGATTGATTGATTTTCAGAGAAATCATAATCTGTCCTGATTATGTTACGAATATTTGATTCAATAACCTACTTAATCCAAATCATATTTAACATGCACTGTAAAGATAGATCTGAATCTGAGCTGATATAGTGAATCAAACCTTTAATAATTCTGTTATAACAGGACCACTACGTTAACAATTTTGGTGTAGTTTAGATTAATTATATTCACATCCACTTACACAACATCTCAAACTTCTCTTACAATTCTTTCTGAGTAATACTGAACTCTAAGATATCAACAGTGTTTGGAAAGTTACTTTTCAAAAGTAATTCAAAGTTAATCACTTGAGAAATTAATTCCGTTATAATTACTGTTGCTTTAAAAAGTATCTAATTTAGTTACTATTACAATAATTGTAATTATTACTTTATTCTAGATTAGTTGTATATTTTAAGACATGGTTCAGAACATGAAATTCAAGCGCACTATTAATTTCATCACAGATGATTACCAACAACTTGACATTAAGTTTCATATATAATTATAACTGTTGGTCTCCGTGTTGGAGTGGTTAGAACAGCGAGTTACGACGCTAGGAGTCTGTGGTTCGATTCCCGGCATGGATATTCTTTGTATGTGATCCTTCATAAGTTTCATCATATCATCACTCGTTCTCATCTTTGCGATTAGACAAAATGGCAGAAAAGCGTAGTAAAATAAACTAAATTAATCAACCATATAATTATAACTAAGTTAATATATTTTATATGTAAATACAGAGGCAATAAAATCCGCATATTTTACTTAAAGATGAAAAAATAATACTTTGTTATATTTTTGTTGAGCAAACAAATTATTCAAAAATATTATTCAGAATTACTGTTGAACTGGGCTATACCAATGAGGATTGTTGAAGATTATATAGCCTTATGTCGAAATTATTCTAATTAAAATACGCTTGGAAGAGATACATTCTGGTCCTTGGCAATATATAAGATTGTTCTCATGGTCCCACGATTTCAATCCATTGTTTCAGGCGAGGATATGATTCAACAAATTGTAAAAATTGAACAAAGGAAAATTCCTTTCTATGCGAAAAAGGTAGTAATTGTACACTGCTGTTCAAATCAATTGGTACATACTTCAACTGTTCGACCCTATAAAGAGTGATACTTTATGTGAACAGGAGTGTACAACTAACTTTCAATTTAGTTACTATTTAGGTGGAAAAATATCTGAATTTCAGGTACTAATTTCATAAAGTAAGTAGTTTACAGTTACTGTTACACGAAAATGTTACTGTTACTTCTAAAGACAGCTGCAGAACAAACCAGTATAATTCGTGAAGAACTGTGAAACAGGACTTTGGTCATTGTGCGGAGGCAACTTGTGTAAAATTGTACTTAAATATTATGAAACGAACAAATAATCACTCTGCTTCTCGTTTACCTTTATTCCAGGTTTTAAAATAAAAGCCTCCCCGATGGCGTAGTGGTAAAGTCGTCGCCTTGTACTCAAGAGGTTCGATACATGGTGGAGGTGCATTACACAGTGGTTCTGATCCCATTTTAAACTGTAGGTCCAGTCCTGATTAGCCTATATGTGCATAAAAAGGACTTAAAACATCAATTCAAGGTTTTCAAATAAATAGTTTTCTTATAGTATAGTAATTTGAGCTTTAATTTCCATTGTAACACTGTTAAGCCTTGTAGCCATGTTAATAAAACATTAAAATGCTGACTAAGGAAAACTATTATAGTATTAAAAAATATGCGTGAAACGGGTGAAAGCGGCTGTAGTTACTAGTCTAGCTTTCGCAGCATCGTGTACTGCTTCACTCTGCCCACTCGATGCCCCCCCCCCCTCTCTGCCGATATGTGCAGCCTTGCTGCAGCAGAGATAGTCGGGACAGAGTATAAAGTCTCCAATCATTGGAAGAAAGTACTGTAATACAAAATGAAGTGTACAGTCAACGCAGGCACGTATCCAGAAATTTCTTTCGAGGGGGGCTGAACAATATATTTTTAAGGGGTATAGATATAAACTCCCCAACCTAGTGGTTGCAGGACCTTGTAGTTGGTGGTGGGGCTTGCCTGCTCTGATGATCCCCTAGGCTATACCGGCGGTAACATAGCTACTGGCAGGGTCTCCCATGCCGGGCAGGCTAGCGGGTAAAGAGCCAGACTAAGAAGCAACCTAACGGTCAACGGCTCCAAAGGCGGAAGAAGATGGATGGTCATCTCAACGGCTGAAGGGGCGGAGGAACCTAGAGGAGTAATACCTCTATAAAAAACTTTGGTCCATCTGGCTCCGGCTGGTACCACCTTGTAAGGGCCCCTTGCCAGGGTTACGGTGAAAACCTCAACGACATCTGTGGCGGAGAAGGAGACCTTCGGAACGGCAGAGATGGCGGAAGAGGCAACCCACCCTCTTGGGAGAAGAGGGAAACCACTGCCTTGTGGAGAAGGGGAACTTCAAAGGCTAAGGGAGTAAATCCCGAAAGAAAATCCTGGTCCCCCAGGTTGGGGGTTGGAGTGAGAGACTTTAACTCTACCCGTAAAACGTAGAGCAGAACAGCTAATCTATGCTCACTGCAAGCCCAGAGGCAGAAAGGAGGCAGCCCCTCCACTTGGTTAAAATGCTGTAGGCCAATCCCCTGCACATTTGAACCTACAATTATTAAAAGAAGAACAAGAGAGCAAGCCGGACAGATCACGACGACGACGAATTGGCGAGGATATGGCTCAGTGAATGTTGGAACATGGAATGTAAGGGGTCTAAATGGGAAAGAATGTGAATTAGTAAGAGAGATAAAGGAAACAAAAGTGAAATACCTTGTAGTTACAGAAACAAAGAAGAAAGGTAATGGAATTGAAGAACTTGATGAAAACTTTCTTCTATTCTACAGTGGAGTACCAAAATAAGAAAGAGCAAGATCAGGATTGGCATGTATGATACATAAAGATAGAAAGGAAAATGTCAAGGGATGGAAATTTATAAATGAGAGAATAATGACAGTAGACATTTTAGAGCTGAAAGAATTAACTCTAGTGATTGTATATGCCCCTAACGAGAATGAAACTACAAACAACAAAGATCATATTATGAAATACTACAAAGAACTATTAAAGACATAGATAAAGAAGTTATTATCCTAGGAGATATGAATGCCAGAGTGGGAAATAAAACTGATCGATGGGGAAAAGTAATAGAAAAGTATGGAGAAGAAGTTATAAATAACAATGGAGAGAGACTATTGGAACTCTGCATAATAAATGATCTGATTATCACCAACACTATGTATATACATAAAGACATACACAAATATACTAGAGAAGAACCAAGTAGAAATGAAAAATCTATAATAGATTACACCATTGTGCGGAAAGATATGCAAAAGTTCATAAGAGATGCAAGAGATAAAAGAGGGCCAGAAGTAAACACTGATCATAAACTTCTCATATTAGATATGACCATAGGGGTTAAAAGTAAGATATAAAAGATAATATATAAGATATAAATTACAACATAAGAGAGAAGATAAAGGTATACAAGTTGAAAGAGAAAAATGTTCAAGGAGAATTTAGAAAGAAAGTGAAATAAGAACTAGCGAATGAGCAAGTAGAAGAAAGAGAAGAGGACTTAGAAAAAATCTGGAGTAAATGGGAAGGGGCAATAATATCTGCAGCTGAACAAGTATGTGGAACATCTAGAGTAGGAAGCAAGAAAAATATAACAAATTGGTGGAATCCAGAAATAGAAGCAGAGGTAAAAGATAAGAAAGAAAAATGGAAGAAATACCTGTCAGTGGGTCCTCTGGAGACATTTGAAGAATATAGAAAGCAAGGCCTGAAGAACCAGATATGCTAGATGTAGAAGAAGAAGTAATTACAAGGGAAGAGTTAAAGAAAGCTATTAGTAGAATGAAACTAGGAAAGGCAGCTGGTCATGATGACATTGCACCAGAAATGATCAAGTATATGGGAAAGGAAGGAGAAGACTGTTGCTCAGAATAATAAATGTGGCATGGAAGGAATAGAAGATAGTGAAGGATTGGAAAATATAATACTAATACCAATATATAAGAAAGGAGATAACAGGGAATGCGGAAATCACAAAGGTATTTCACTACTCAGTGTGCCTGGAAAAGTCTATTCAAGAATTTCGGAAACTAGACTAAGACAAGAAATCGAGGATAAATTAGAGGAGACACAAAGTGGATTCAGACCAGGTAGAGGTGTCCAAGATCACATATTTACAATAAGGCAAATAAATAATAGAGAAAGTTATAGAATACAATAGAGAATTATACCTATGCTTTATAGATTTGGAAAAGGCTTTCGATAAGGTGCCATGGAAAGACCTATGGAAAACCCTAAAGAAAAACAATGTAAACACACAATTAGTAGAAGCAATACAAAGTTTCTACAGAACAAATAGATGCTATGTCAGAACTGGCAATAACAGATCAGAGGAATTCAAAACATCAACAGGAGTAAGACAAGGTGATATTTTATCCCCATATTTGTTTGTCATTCTAATGGATGATGTTCTGAAAGAAATAAAACCAAAGATAAGAAAATTCAAAGTAGGAAATTGGAAACTGAAAACTGTAACTGTATCTGAACTTTTATATGCAGATGATATTGTATTGTTTGCAAATTCACAAGCAAACCTACAAAGAAATTTAGAAATAATAAATGGAAATATGTCAAAGAAATATATGAAAATAAACAAAGATAAAACAACTGTGTTAAGGATAGGGAGAATAGAAAAACCCTGCATAATAAGCCTTGAAGATTTAGAGCTAAAACAAGTACAAAGTTTTAAGTATCTAGGTGTTACAATCAATAGTAATGGAAAAATAGATGAAGAATTAAACACTCGAATAAAGAATACAAACAGATTATATTATGCCATAAACAAAGGATTTTTAGAGAAAAAGGAAATAAGCCAAAAAAAACAAAAATGATTGTGTACAAATCAACTTATGTACCAACATTGATATATGGAAGTGAATCCTGGATAATTAATGAAAAACAAAAACAAAACTTACAAACAGTAGAAATGAAATATTTGAGGAGAACAGTGGGAAAGACCAGAAGAGATAAAATCAGAAATCAAACAATCAGAATAACATTAAACACAAAACCAATATATCAGGATGTGGAGCAAGCGCAACTCAGATGGTTTGGACACCTCAGCAGAATGCCTGAACATCGAATACCTAAACAGGTATGGGAAGCAAGAATGGGAGGATTGGATGCAAAGAGACCGAAAGGAAGACCACGTAGCACATGGAATGAAGGATATCCTGAGCAGGAGGAACATCTCGTGGAGTGAAGGAAGGAAGTTGGCAGAAGATCGTGACAGATAGCGAGCTCTCTACAAAACCTCGACACCAATCGGTAGAAGAGGATCGGAATAAGTAAGTAAGTAAGTAAGATATAAACTCACAAGTGTATGTTTAAGGCCAGTGGTGCCCTTTGGTGGCAAAACGGGGGGGGGGGGTCAAGGAAAGTTTACTTTCTCTCGGCAGACAAGGCCTAGCATTAAGAGGCCATAGTGTGGAGGCAAAAAAATAGGAAGCAACTGTCCCCTAAATAGTAGCCACCGTTTAAGGCTGCCATTTTTAGCACAACGTGTTTGTCCGTTTCTTCTCCTCAGGCATCAAAACATCTTTGGTGTCTGAGTGTTTTCATGAAGCTGTTACACAATGGATGGACAATTCACTCGACAATGCGAGATTCAAACTGTGGGTTGCGAACTGGACGCACACAGTTTTCGAATATTTCTCCCTGATTCGATCCTGAACACCACTATTGTGTCTTGTCTTCCCATGTTTGCAGCTCTTATACAAGCTGAAACCCACCAAATTGTGCATATTCAGGCCTAAGCACTCGCAAGTGTTCGAAATTGTCCGTCACAGCTTCCGCAGTCTTGTCATATATCGGCACGAAACAAAGGAAGTCTTCTCGAATACAGCTTGATCGAGAAACAATTAATGCACAGTGAAAACCCTTCCGTTCCCAACACATCTAATGTTTCGTCTTCCAATATGATAAAATGCTCACCCATTTATTTCCAGTGGCATGCCGAAGGGAGTGAGTGTTGGTGGGGGTCAAAACCGTCCTTTGCCCAAGTATTTAAAAAAAATGAAGGTATAAAGCAGAGAAAGATGGTAAAATGAGGACTGACTAACGAAAAGAGTATACGTACCCCTCCTCCCTTCGAAAATCCTGGGTATACCAGTATAGCAACGGCACGATATACCAGAGACCCTGGTTCGGGTCCTGGCAGAGCCTGAAAATTCCGCTAAAATATCTACGTATGCAACATCTTCCTGCTTTCTCTTCTTGACATTAATAAAATTTTTGGCTGTCCCTTTGTAGTTGTTAAGTGTTTGAGTGTGTGTCAAACCCAGTTGGCTTAAATAAAATTATTTTTTATCCCCATGAAAGTCTTGAACTGCATACACGAAATTTAGCCCGGGCACAAATATGATTACAGTTGATCTGTGCAACTTATTTATGTCTTAATAAACCGCCGCAATATCCGGTACTCCTGAAATATTCACTTTAGACCTTTGATCTCTTCGGCCCATGCCCCGAACTAGCACTACACTGAGGCTCCTAGAGTTCCACAGACGTCAATATCTTCAACTTAGGACACGAACTAGAAGTAGACTTCGGTAGTTTACGGGAAATTGTCTCACTAGTCCTCTTCATTTCCGAATTACTAACAGATTCTGTTGTACTGATCAACCGGGAAATTGAAGCCTGGTATTTACGTCTTCATTATATTCTAGAATGTTCCGCATGTAAAACGTTTCGTTAATATTACCAGTGGTTCGACTCCACATCTTATTTAAGAACGTTTCCTTTCCCGCTTTCCAAAGAATAAATAATACAAGGAATCGTCCTACTCGTGGCACGCTTTGTTGTGCAGCTTCTAAATGATGACAAACCTTTACACAATGATCGCGCTCGCTGCGACAACAACAATGAGAGCGCAATAAAAGTTTACGTGCAATATTGTCAACAAAAGGGTTATAGAACATTCTCCGTCTTGCCTCGATAATTACGCTCCTTAAATTATCGTCACATTATTCAAGAAGCCAAAAACTAATTTATCCAGTGTAAACTGATAGATTTCCTTCGGGAGCTCGACTCCCTGATCTCCACCTTGGATACGTGATATTATCAATAAAATGGTTATGAAACATTCTCTATCTTGCCTCCATAATTATTTCTCTCCTTGAATTATCGTCGTATTTTTCAAGAAACCAAAAACCTAATTTATCTATTGTAAACTGAAAGATTTCCCGGTGGGGGGGTGGACACTCCTCCCCGATCCCCACCTTGGATAGATATTCGAGTACTAACTACATCTGCAGATGTATTACATTCATGAGCTATACCATCCATAGGAGTTAAGATAGATGCCACTCCTATTATCAATAACAGGGTTATAGAACATTTTCTGTCTTGCCTAGATAATTATTACTCTCCTCAAATTATCGTCAGATTATTCAAGAAGCCAAAAACCTACTTTATCTAGTGTAAACCGAAATATTTCCTGAGGGTGGGCTCGAACTCCCTTATCCCCACCTTGGATACGTGCTATTATCAATTAAAGGGTTATAGAAAAATTTACCTTGCCTCGATAATTATTTCTCTTCTAAAATTTTCGTCACATTATTTTATTTCACACACACAAGAAACCAAAAAAACCCATTTTATCTAGTGTAAACCGAAAACTTTCAGGGGGGCTCGAGGCCCCCCTTGGAAACGTGCCTGAGTCAACGCAGCATTTGCTTCAAACGAATTCACAAACTGTTTTCAATTATTTCAATTACTGTCCTCACTTGGCCCGTTTCGTGTTTGAATTAACTACACTTATAATTGTATTTTCTTCTCTGCGTTCTAAATATTAAGACAAATACTGAATATAATACAACGGATTTTATATTAATATTTAACTACACTTATTATTGCATTTTCTTATCTGCGTTCTAAATATAAAAAAAATACTTAATATAAAACAACGGATTTATATTAATATTTCGACTATTACTACCTTCCACTGAAGATATATTGCTTATTTCTCTAATAAGAACATATAACTAAAATCTCATGATTATCAATTTCCCTGATTTACTACTATTTCTTTTTAATCCACTAACTCACCTCTAACCAATATGGCTTCATCTCACATCGAGTACCCTTATCGACCAACCTGTATGTATCTGCCTTGATTACGCGGAGATCTGGCAACATAGCCCTCGGTTGCTATGACAAACGGTGCTGCTATCTGTTATCGAAAAACTACCACAAAATTGCCTTTAGTACGGCCTTAAAGTTGAAAATAATGAGACACGAAATTTAGTAAGTTCAAATAATGGGGTTGTGAGCAATTGTAATTACATATAACGTGGAGGTAGGGATTAGTTATTTAATGTAATTGTGAGGTAGGGGGATTATCAATTGAAAGTAATAGGTGGGATAGACAATTGAAAGTAATGGGGAGGTGGGAAGAACAATTGAAAGTAATGGGGATTATCAATTGAAAGTAATGGAGAGGTGGAATTATTAATTGAAAGTAATGGGGAGGTGGGGATTATTAATTGAAAGTAATGGAGAGGTGGAATTATCAATTGAAAGTAATGGGGAGGTGGAGATAATCAATTGAAAGTAATGGGGAGGTGGAATTATCAATTGAAAGTAATGGGGAGGTGGGGATTACCAATTGAAAGTAATGGGGAGATGGGGATTATTGATTGAAAGTTATGGAGAGGTGGAATTATCAATTGAAAGTAATGGGGAGGTGGAGAATCAATTGAAAGTAATGTGGAGGCGGGGATTATCAATTGAAAGTAATGTGGAGGCGGGGATTATCAATGGAAAGTAATGGGGAGGTGGAGATAATCAATTGAAAGTAATGGGGAGATGTAAAAAAAAAAAAAAAAAAGGTAAAGTGTTCCCCTGTGCATAGCACCACGCCATGAAGGCATATAGGGGGTGTGGGGGTAACGCCCCACACTTTCTTGATCCGGTCGTGAGTGGGGGTGATGTGATCAGCATCACGCCCCTGACCGCCTTTACCCCCCAGGGTTTCCCCCAGGTACCCATGTTATTCGACGCTGGGTGGGCGCCGGGGCCGCTTCCATCGTTAGAAAAGTTCCCGGATTTGAACCGGCCGGGTATCGAACCCGGGACCTTTAGCATGGTAGTCAGACGCGTTACCGACTGAGCCACCGCGGCGATGGGGATTATCAATGGAAAGTAATGGGGAGTTAGGGATTATCAATTGAAAGTAATGGGGAGGTGGGGATTATCAATTGAAAGTAATGGGGAGGTGGAGATTATCAATTGAAAGAAATGGGGGAGTTGCGTATTATCGATTGAAAGTAATGGGGAAGTGGGGAGTATCAGTTGCCAGGGCACGAGTGTTCTTTGTGAGTATCCCTTCATCAATTCCATGTAATCACCATTTTATGTCGTGATTAGCCAAAAGTGACAGAAAAGCGACGAAAAATAATGAACCAATCAATCAACGTATCTATACTCTCGGTCGTGTTACATTTCAATTGTTCGGTTTCCAGTAAACATCCCATCTTGACGTCATCCGTAAGACTGCCATTGTGACCGTAATACTTGCGTATTCAACATGAAGCATCCAGAGAGAGTTTAAATAAAATATAATCTTATGGATTAATACGCTTGTAATTATTTCGGAGCAAGATGACCAGATATGATACGTGACTTATCCTGAGCGGTGCAAAAGCCAAAGCTTAAAACCGAACACAGTCCATAATTACCATAGCATCAGGTCTTACAAGATATATACATACATGTGAGTCACTTTTCTGTGACATCATCAGTAATAGGTCTTAATATTAAATAACACAAAAATTACGCAGCAAATTAAAAGGATTACGAAAAACATTAAAAATATTTCTAGAATTGGAAAGAGCAATAAACATTTGTGCAACAAGAAAGGAAATTAACAACAATAAATATTAATCGGAGGGGAAACACTTATCATAATGATACAAAATGATAACATGTAGAAAGTTTCAAATAAGTTTGAGCTGTTTTTAAGATGGGTAATACATAAAGTGTAAGTTCAATGTTTACCTATTCGTTTCCTTACATCATTGTTACTACAGTTGTTGTACATTTTATTGCATTGTTTTGTCTTTCGCGTCTTCTGATTATCCCTAAGTCATTCCACATTTCCGAGACTTTTTTCTTTAAATTCGAAATAGTTTCGCTCCCGTCCATCTCGAATTATTATCAGCACTGTTCGTAGTAGTTAAATTAATAATAATAACCCATAGCTCTACAGCCCGATGAGTTCCTTGGCTTACCTACCGACTGTTGGTCTCCCTCCCACACTGTTCCTCCGTCACCTGTTGTAGCGTGGAGATCTTAGACCAGTATTGGAGTGTCGGGGGATCAGCCCGACGAGCCCCCAGCCGTTGCAGGTCTTCTCGATCGGGTTACGCTCACTCACTCGGAGCTCCCCAATTTCCTCACGATGGTGGGTTGCCACCGGCCCTATACGTAGACCGAATAAATTCCGACCAGAGCCGGATTCCAACCTACGCCGTCCCGCAGCGAACGATCTCAAGACGAGTGAACGCCTTAACCCGCTTTTTTTTTTTTTTTTTTTTTTTTTATTTGAAACTATTACATATTATTGTGCATGTTATACATTTTAGGTCATTATAAAGTTAACATTACATTTAGGAAATTTGCATATAACATATCTCTTTTACAACGAGGGATCATTTGGTATTCCTGGTGCAGGTGATTGATAAATTGGGTGTGAAAATCTTGTTGCCTATATATGGATACAAAAAGGGCATATTGGCCTAAGAGCCATTGTACACTGTGGCGTTTTGTTCTTGGATAATATGCAAAGGAAGGATACAAAAGAATATCTACTGAAATGTTACGTTCTGATGTACGACAAATTGTACTCACAAGTTTTTTGATATATAAAAAAAAAAAGGTAAAAAAGGTAAAGTGTTCCCCTGTGCATAGCACCACGCCATGAAGGCGTATAGGGGGTGTGGGGGTAACGCCCCACACTTTCTTGATCCGGTCGTGAGTGAGGGTGATGTGATCAGCATCACGCCCCTGACCGTCTTTACCCCCCAGGGTTTCCCCCAGGTACCCATGTTATTCGACGCTGGGTTGGCGCCGGGGCCGCTTCCACCGTTAGAAAAGTTCCCGGATTTGAACCGGCCGGGGATCGAACCCGGGACCTTGAGCATGGTAGTCAGACGCGTTACCGACTGAGCCACCGCGGCCATGATATATAACCATGATTTTTGAATTATTTGACATTCACTAAGCTTATGCACTAAATTATCTTGTACATTACATGTAGCACATATTGGAGTATTTACTAATTTTATATCATAAAGTTTAGCTCCAGTAATGAATATTTGGTGTACAATTATATACCACGCTGATCTGACTCTTAACGTAAGGTGGCGGGCCTGTATATTATTCCATACTTCCCGCCAATTGACTCTTGGATTCCGATCTACAATTTTACACTGTTTTTGTGATAGTGAACACATTCTTCTATATATTTTTGATGTCTCTTGCGTTGGAAGGATAGGAGATTGTATTAAAGCGTAACTGATATCCACTATTGTATTCTTAAAATACCATAATCTGTCTGGAAGTCTTGTAACATCAATGGGGGCCTCCAAGTGAATGTTGTCCAAGGCGTGTCTCAGAACTTTACTAGTGAGGCTGTTAGGGTGTTGAATCAGTGTCGTTACATCAGCTTGAATACGTAGAGCCTGGCTTTTATATTCCACGTTTACAAGGTTCATTCCCCCTTCTGCATAGGGTAAACAAAGCGTTGCGTGATTTACACGCAAGATTTGACCGTTCCAGACAAACCAGCTCACAGCATTCTTGAGCTTAAAAATATCCAGTTGCCGCAACGGGAGGATTTTTGCTACATACCACACCTTGGAGAGAGCGTACACCTGTACAAACGTCACTCTTGACTGTATACTAAGTATTCGAAATTTATTCATTTGTAGAACTGCTTTAACACCATTTATCACTCTGTCATAGTTTAACTGGATCATTCGTTGAAGGGAGCTCGCGAAAATGATTCCAAGTATTTTTATCGATGGAACAACATGAAATTCTCCGCTCTGAGGGTAAGTTATATCCGGGTTTAAATACATAAGATTTGATTTTTTCTGATTTACTGTGAGCCCTGAAAGGGGACCAAATTCCTGTAATACTTTAGACGTTGCAGCAATATCAGTCTGCGTATTTATTAATACATTAACATCATCAGCATAGGCCAACACCTTTGTGTTTATAGATTGTATGGTGATGCCTTGTACTTGCTTTTCTAATGCAGAAAGAAGAGGTCTCAATGAGATACAGAAAACTATCATCGATAATGGGTCACCTTGTCTTACTCCCTTGTGAATAGGAAGTTCTCTTGTCATAAATCCATTTATTTGTATTTTGGATGTTGCGTTACTATAAAGGCTTTTAAATGCTGACAAAAAATGTCCACGTATACCGTACTTTTGAAGCACATTAAATATGTAATCATGGTGTACCGAGTCAAATGCTCGTTCAAAATCTATTGTTAATATAGCATTATCATGGTTATTTCTATTGACTCTATAACAGGTAAGCACTTCACGAAGCGTTTGTAAGACATTTGTAATTTTCTTGTTCATACCAAAAACATATTGTGTATCTCCAACTAGTTTTTCTACATAGGGCATAAGTCTGCCTAGCATACAGCGAGAGAAAATTTTATAATCAGTACATAGGAGGGTAATGGGTCTATATTGACCAACTTGAATGGGTTTCACACATTTTGGTATTAAAACTATAATCCCAGTAGTTGAGGATTTTCCCATTTTATACCTTCGGAACACTGCATTTATCCATTCAGTTAGTGTTTTTCCCATCAACGTCCAAAATGTTTGGTAGAGTTTGTTTGGTATCCCATCCAGACCAGGTGCAGAAAACGGCTGCCCCGACTTAACCGCACGGAATACTTCTTCGCTTGTGTAGTCGTTATTTAATTGCTCACTTTCCTCATCGTCAAGGACCTCGGACAAGGATTCCAAGTTATACGTCAAATCTACATTTTCTGTTATTGGTTGGGAAAATTGATTCTCAAAATAGTTGTAAAATCTGTTACGTATTTCCGGGGCTGTTTTTATTTTAATTCCAGAATTATCGTTTATTTCGCTAATAAATTGTCTTTTTGCATTGTGTCTTTCTTGCAGTACATGGCTTATCGATGCAACCTCTTCTTTATCAAAGTGGGGGAGTCTGCTGCGAATTTTTACACCTTGTCGTCTTTCAGCTGTCATCCTCAGCAGTACAGCTTGTACACGTTTTACCTCTGTTTGAACTTGTTTCCCTTCAGTGGCTTCATGTATAAGTTCACGCAGCACACGGTAATAAAAATTATATTTATTATTCCAGTCACTAGAACGTTCCTTACAATAACTAAGACAAAACCGTTTTATGCCCGGTTTAAGAATTTCATCCCACCAGCGAATTATATCACTTTGTCTGGTACGGTGTGCTTCCCATACATTCCATTGGTCCTGAAAGGCTCGTTGGAAATTTGCATCTGTAAGGATAGAAGCATTTAATTTCCAGTAGCCATACCCTCTAGGTACTATTGGTATATCCACATTAATCGCCATGATTACGGCACTGTGGTCTGAAAAACAGGTGGGTGTTATACTAAGTGACTTGATTTGTTGGCGTAAATGTGGTGTTACATAAAATCGATCTAAACGGGAAGCACAATTATTACGAATGTACGTGTACCCTTTCTGTCCAAAATATTTGTCATTCCATACATCTGTAAAATTAAACCCATTTACTAATTTTTGCAAAGTATTGGAGGTATTAAAGCCAGGTCTTTGGTCCTGCGGATGCAGGACACAATTGAAATCGCCCGCGCAAATTATATGTTCTCTTGTACCCTGCATTTCAGTAGCGACATCCGTCGCAAAAAACGCATCCCTCTGTTTCCTAAATTGTGTCCCTGAAGGTGCATATAAATTATATACCCAAACATTAGCTATTTTTGCTGAGATAATTCTACCATTGGGATGGCACATCACATTTGTAATCGGTACGGTGTTACGTACTAACATGGCTGTTCCTGTCGCTTGAAAGGTCGCATTATTATAGACTAATATGTTTGGGGGGAGGTTAAATGCTGTTATTCCACATTCTTGAAGAAGTGCTATATCTAAAGATGATTGTAGGAAAAAAATCTCCTAGCGCCTCCTGTTTAGTAAAAGATCGCATTTTGTTAACATTGATCGTAGCTAAACGGAGAGTAGTCATCATATATACAATTAACAGAAATTTAAGAACTAGGGTTACCCAACACTTCGAATTATACATTTTGCCCAGAGGACACTAATATTCGTACACTGTTTTTCCACTCCCTTCCGTGCCACGAAACGTAAACCTTGAATATGTGCACGGTACTTCGTGCAAACACGTGACCAAGCCACATATACCTTTACTCATTTTACACATGCTATTTCTGACTTTCATTTTTACTTGCACCCACACATTCACTAGACACACTAGGGGAAACACTGAATTTGGATCCGATCACAGGTTGAAAATCAACACTCGGGGCCAAATTTGTCACACTTTGGGATCTGGTTATACGCACTGGGGAGGGGGCTATTGCCTGCTGCTTCACGTTCTTCTTGTGGTGGGGGTTAGGTGCCACATTTTGTTGTACTTTTTTCTTCTTCAACTGCTTCTGTTCCTGGAGTCTCTTCACATTTGATTTTCTTTTGGCATTGTCCTTAGTTCCTGTTGTGGTTTCACCAAGCTGAACCTTGTTTTGTTGATCTTCCAGTGTATGGGATCCTCCTGCTTCGTACATGTCAGTCTCCATTTGAAGATTACTCGTAGTGTCAGACTCGCGCATCGCTTGATCAGTTGTTTCCAGACTGTCAGTCACCAACACGTTATCCCGTACGTCACTGTGGAGGTTGTCTAAAGATGCCACCTCTTCCGCCCACGATGTGCTGTGGATAGACGCAGGTAGAGGTGTTTCCTTGGTAGGGTCTAGTTGGTGTTCTGAAACATCAGCATTTTTCGGCTCTATTTGCAGATTTTTATCGCGTTCATTGTTCACAGCTTTTTCTTGCAACTGCATTGGAATTAGCAACACTGTAAATTGTGTGTCAGCCTTTATCTCCGTCTCATGCGCTGAACGTTGGCTAGGTGGTCTATGTACCTTTGCTGCATATGACTGCTTAGGCTGGATTTCTACAGGAGTAGCACATGCTCCAATATTGTCTTGTATCACTCGCTCCCCCATAGCACCACGTCGTTGTGGACAAAACCGTGCTGTGTGTTGAGTGTCTTCACATATTTTACAGGTAGGTTTCTGTCCATAATATGTTACCCAATATTGCATACCCTGTATTGATACATAGGACGGGATTGGCTTATTCAGAACCATTCTCACCAACTTAATGCCTGTACGAATTTTATAAATATGCTCATCCGAATATCGCTCGTCCACCGGAGGGGTCTTAATTTCACCATACTGCGCAAGCACTGTACGGATATGGCTATCGGTTATTTCCATTGGTATAACATGTAGTCGCACTAGTGTAGTTGTCCTATCAGCCCAGTCTAATCTAATTTCATGTTCATCATCCTCATCACAATACACTAACTTCCCTTCAAATTTATTAATTAACTGTTCGCCTAATAGACGCGTCACTAACTTAATATATACACACTTACGGTATTGGTCCAGTTCAATACTTAATACCTGGTCTTCAGTCAATGCAAGAGTATCCCGTATCCAACGATGAAGCATCAGTGATGTTGGGCACTTCTTCACACTTGAAAACCATAACTTTAGCGTATTTACGCGACGAATTTCCATTTTCCTTTCAATTCAACAACTTTACGTAACTTGAAAATTTACGCGTTTCGCGTCGTCTAGCACGCCAGAGTCCCGATGACTCACCGGTTCACGAGCAGAGGCACGGCGATGTTGCTCGCGCGGGCACTTCCGCTTAACTGCCCGCTCGACTACGGAGTCTGTTACTAATTTTTGTGCTTATTACTATTAGATACAAATTTTGTATCATCCGGTTACGCTTACGGTGCTATGGACGATAATATGAAAAGGCAAAGTGGAGATTCTTTTACAAGGAAATAGCGTGTCAGCTGTGTAGCATATGGTTGCGCAGTTCGAGCGGGAACAAATTTATTGAGTCAAGTATCACTTCGTAGGTTTCCGAAGGACGTAGAGAGACGAAACCTGTGGATACAAGCAGAACGAAAAAAGGATTGGTATCCGTAAAGGATTTGTACGACTTGCATTTTGTTGCAAGCATGTTGATCGCTTATCTGCGTATTGTGTTGTGGTGAAAAGAACGGCTCTTAGTAAGGTTTCAAACCGAAGCGACGCGCGACAGCAGTGGTTCACACCGAAGTGACAAGTGACACAGGTCCATTTAGTCTATAAATAAGCATTTACCGCTCATGGGAAATCAAGTCTCAGACGGCACAATACACGCCATTGGGCATCTGAGCGACACGTGCAGCTTGTCGCGTCCCTTCGGTTCGATACATTTCGTTGATCACTGAGGATTCACTTTCAAGTGGCACGGAGATTACACACCGAAGCGACAAGCAACGGCCCTTATTCTAAAGGAAACAATACACCTTGCATACGAGTACAACAGACCGAGGAGACACCATGCATAGTACTGTGAAAACAGACCAGTCCAAACATCACGTGCATTTTCTCGTGGTGAATTGCTTCGAAAGGAAACTTTCAGACTGAAGCGATACGTGTCTCTTGGAAACCAACATTAAAAAAATAAACAACACCTTCCCAATTAAAGGGACACGACAAATTGCAGGTGTCGCTTCTCGCTTTCATGTCGCTCGGACTGGGTCGTTTTATCATTACTGTGCATTGTGTTGCCCCGTCCTGTTATTTGCGCAAGCGTGGTGAATGGTTTGCTTTAGATCGAACGCTTCTGTGCGAAATCTCAATATCGCTTGTCGCTTCAGTCGAAAACTTCCTTGTTGTTTGAAGTAAATTCGTGCAAGTGAAAGTGGCATGCCATATTATAGATTCTCCCGGCGAAGTTGAAAGCAGACATATTTACTAGCATTTGCATGTGTTATTACTTCTGCAGATTTGTTGGCAAAGATTCACTTAAGCATACTTTATAATATAATAATATCACTAGTTTTATAGAATTCTCTTTCCCTCACTTTTCCATTTACAAAATAATTAAATATATCTAAACTTTCGTACTTTGTCAGTTCGTTGTGTTTGTACATGAGATACGTAGTGATAGTATGCTATACAACTGGCGGACACAAAGACACGTCATGTTTTAATAATCTGCTATGTAGTTGATCATCCGACGGATTTTTGACGTGCAATCCTTCATAGTAAAACTTTAACAGATACCTTTCTCACTATCGTCGCACAATTGATGAAAGCAAGCGCTCATTTCTTACTTCGTATGCCGGTGATTCTATACTGGAAACAACGGGAACATGTCCAAACCGGAAGTTCCGGGGGGACCGGGCAAGACCTCACCAATGTTTATGTTTACATTTTTAACACGGTCCATTAGAAAGACTACACAGCCCCAGCGTACTTTCAATTAGTCATTCTTACTTGATTCGTCGTTACTTTCAACTGATAATCTCTACATCCTTCTTTACTCTCAATTTATAATCTCAACCGCACTAAGAAAAATTCCACATAATTATAGCAGCCACTGTAATCAACAAAATTTATTCAATCCAAATCTCATTTGTGAAGGTCCTGACTTTCCAAGCAAGGGCCAACCAGAAGTGAATATTTTGCCAGTGGAGAAATGTTGAAAGAAGCCGGAACCAGAATGAAATGAAACAGGTGAGGAGGATGAGTGATGATATGATGAAATTAATGAAGGAACACTCACGAAGATCATCCATGCGCATGCTGGGAAACGAAATCAGGCCCCCTGGCATCGTAACGCGTCGTGAGGACCTCTCCCCCACGGAGGCCGGATCTTAATAAGGAGTTGATCCCTTTGTTAGTTTATTTCCGAAATAATTTATGTTTGAAAGACGATTTTCATTATATTGCAAGAGCCCTTAATATTATTTCGTTTACAGTAAGGGACTTTTTCCCGTATTATGTGACGAATTCGATTAAAAATTATGCTTCACATTATCAAGGGATAATTTTCAAATAAATTGAAAAAAAATATTGAGTTAGTATTTGTTCGTTCGTCGATTTCATCAAAATATGTGGCAAGTATCTCTTGCGGTTACTGATATTTCATAACAGTCGAAACAAGATGCAGACTTTTTTAGAAAACTCGTGAATTTCAATTCGCATTTATTGGAAATTCTTTGGTCAGTTTGTCATTTTGAAACCGGTCAGGGGATTACAAAATCATGTTCGCATCCTTTTCACGTTTTCTGTGACCTTTAAAACGAGGTATTACTCGACCCCCTTGCCATTTGAAATTTTCGAGTTCTTCTCTAACTTTAGACCCCCTTTTCTGGGTCACGAGGTTTCATTCATCCTTTTTAGTCCCGCAGTCATCATGTGACATACCGTTGGAAAGCTTGTGTCCTACACTTTCCGAAACTGTTATGGAGCTGCACTTATCTTAATTGTTACGCTCGCTATACTCGATTTGGCTCACCTTCCTTTTTTTGCAAAACCATTTTCTACACGGAAAACGGTAGGTGGTACAGACAAATGTTTGTATGACAATCGTATTTTTTTCCCGCCTTTCCGAATCTGCATTCCAAACATACCCTTCCCATTTGAAAATCGCACGAACGGGGCATGTGCCCCCCACTAAAACTACAAAGGGTGGCTTTCGGGATGTTGCAAATACTTTCTACGTATTCTTTGAGCCCAACTTAGTGGTACATTTTTTTGTTTCAACTTGATACGATCTCCCGTTTTCGAGAAAAAGGTAGTGTCTGGGTCGCTCTGAAAACCCTGCATATACCAGATAACGCACCTAAAAGTACAACCGGAAATATTTCGTGAACACCAATAAATATTTAAAAACTGCTTTCGGAGATATATAGGTATGAGATTGGCTCATTTAATTAGTGGACACAATACGTTCAACTACGTAAGAAAATATGGTTTCTAATACAAACTTTGTTTTTTTTAAATGGAAACCCCGTTTTAGTTTTAACTCATTTGAAAGTATTGAAAAATTCATGAAGAACAGCGTTTGTTACATTGTAATACGTCAAGTAGTTCTCAAGTAATTGTAACGTGAAGTTGAGAGTGAATGCACATACCCACTATGCCTGTGTAAATTCCGTCCGTGCATACAACATGCACGCTTGTGTTGCATTTTTCCTACACTCGCCATAGATAAGTATCATCTCGGCCTTTTCAGAGTGTGAAAATACCATTTTCTCAGCAACAGTTCTGACGTAAATACACTATCACAAACGCCTGGTTATTCAGTGTACTTTGTAATTTCACGTTACAATTACTTGAGAACTACTTGACGTATAACAATGTAACAAAGGTCATTCTTAATGAATTTTCCATACTTTCAAATGAGCTGAAAATAAAATGGGCTTTCCATTTTAAAAAAACTACGTTTGTGTTGAAAACCATATTTCCTTACGTAGTTGAACGTATTGTGTCAACTAATTTCATGAACCCCTCTCAAACCTATGTATCTGAGAAAACAGTTTTTCAATATTTATTGTTGGTCATGAAATATTTCCGTTGGTACTTTTAGGTGCCCCACCCGGTATATACATACATATACATATACTGTACACACACACACATACACACACACACACACACATCAGGGCCTGCACATATATTGTGCAAATGCAAAAGCTGGGAACGCACGCCTCATCTTTAACTCTCAAGAAGATCCTTATTCAATACGAAAATATCTTACATAAATTAATATGCCCTTATTTTATTCTCCTTTCCCTGCAGCTATTCGATAGGTTGAAGGAGGAGCACCCGGAGGCTCTGTCCAAACTAGAGGCTGTGGAAGGAGACGTCTCCCTTCTGGGCCTCGGGATCTGTAAGGAGATAACAGAGAAGCTGGCCGAGGAGGTCTCCGTCGTGTTTCACTCAGCGGCCACCGTCAGGTTCAACGACTCCCTCAAGCACACGGTCATCGTCAACGCCAGAGGGACCAGGGAAGTCCTCAAGCTCGCGCTGAAAATGAAGAACATTGCTGTGAGTATTCAAAACCAGTCCGTCCAGTCTTCTGGAAATTACAAGTTACTTGTACTTCGAGTAACTGTAACTAATTATTTTCTTAAATCATTAGGAGAGGTATGCTTAATAACTCAATTACTTTTTCAGGTAACGAGTAACAAACTTAATCCTTATCTTTTGTGTCTTTCAGCAGTAATGAACTAGAATTACATCTTGGAAAAAAATATTAATAAAAGAAATTTTTAAAAAAAATCATGTTTACAATGTACGTACATTTGTTTCAAACAAATGTTGAAATCACATTTTTAAAATTGATTTGAGTTATTAATTTGGTTTATTTTACTATTCTGCTACCTTTGGCATGATGAGTGACGATATGATGAAATCGATACACTCAGTAAAGAACAATCATATTTCAAGAGAGAGGCTGCGATCATTTTCTGCAATTTCATGGTGCAGGAAATACAATTGTAGTTAGAATGAGCCAACTGGATATTAATTTCTTATTTTTTCCCCACACATTCCTTTACTTTTTGGTTTGCCAATTCATATTCGAAACAGGGTACACAAACACACCTTTTAGCCACCATTTTGGTGCTGAATGTTTTCCCTCGTGAAGTCATATGCTACACGAGTCCAGTGGTGATCAGGCCTATAGCCAGTCATTACTGTCTAGTGCGGGAGACCGAGTATATTGAGATAATATCCCCTTATAAGCAAGTGGTTATACCATTTAGCCAGAGGAAAATTTTTCTCATTTCTATCAGACTTAAAATACAATAATCCTCGTGATATCTGCAAGTATTTACGACTTGCGTTATAATTATAGGAGAAATGGATATACATAGGTACCTGTTCGTATCCATCTACATCATTTTCCAAGGTAGCGAAAGTCTATTTATGTGTTTTAACGGCTGTAGGGACTTCTTTTTGTTAATGCTTAATGTGTAGGCGGAGGTAATAGGTGTCCGACAAGGCGAGAGGTGTCTGTGGTAGAGAATCAATGGAGCTGAAAGTCGACAGAACAAAGGTAAACTCATAAAATGCATTCGGAGCAATGCCAACGAAGCAATTATTTTCAGTCTTCAAATTTTTCACGAAAATATTTAAGTTACAAAGTACCCGACACTAAAAAGTACACTATACAGTTTAAATGAAGTACATCATAATACTATGAAATTAGTTCATTATGAATATTTAATCCAATGTATTACCTAAACTCTTAACTTTTGTGTGTAAAACGCTGGAATGCCGTTTTATTGTTTTGCACTTAAATAGATGCCTTATTATAATCCGCCATTGCAGACCTTCGTTCACGTGTCTACAGCATACAGCAACTCAGACCAGCAGAACATTGAGGAGAAAGTCTATCCCGCTCACGGAGACTACGAGGCGATTATACGCCTGGTGCAAACGGAGGACGAGAGAGTCCTAGAGGCTATCACCCACAAGTAAGTTGCTTCATCCTTCCTAGCACCTTGCACGCTTAACGAAAGGTATCACAGACCGTTCACGCAAAATGTCTACTGTCCGCTCCCAAAAATTTATGTTTCTCTGTAACTTCTTAAAAGGCGCCTCGTGAACATTCTGTCCACGTATTTATATGAAACATCAAACATATTTTTTGCAATGACCTTCAATTAGGCAAAACGTTAACCAAATAATAACATTTATTTAACTTATAACTTCATGTTATAAAAACTACACGAATGAACATTCAACGAAGAAAAAATACAATCTATCTCCAACTAGACTTGTTCACAGTATATCTTTTTCTGAACTTCTATCAATTCTCCCCCTCTAACAAAAACAATCATTCATAGGTCTTGTTACCAAAGGTAAGTTGTAGTCTATCTGGTTCTTTCTTATATCTAGAAGATCTTCGAAATTCTCTGTTCTCTATGTTCCTCGTTTGTATAGTTACATCTGCCTCTGGTTCCCCATGTCCTGGTGCTGCCTCTGTATACCTTGGAAACGTCCAAATATAATCCAACTCCTCTTCTTTCTTCTCAACCTCCAATATATGACTTTTATAGTTGTTCTCAAGCTTTCCCACTTGATGTCTGTGCACTCTTTTTGTCAATCCGTTTCTAAGTTTCACTTCTAAAAGCCTTGCTCATACTCTCTTAATCACCTGAGCTTTTATAAATTTAGGCACCTAGGATGGAAATTTTTTTATCCAAACTATCTCTCCTGATCTAGGCATCCAAGATTCTGCTTCATATTTATTATTGTCTATCTTTTCATCTATTTAGCAATTTGGTAAGTTGAATATACTTCTCTGCTGATCATAACTCTTTCTGCTGGAGACATTCCTAATCGTTGCTACTTCGAAAATCTTAGATAGTATCGTATCAATCTCCTCTAAATTGAGATTTATAGCTAGCCTGAATTCATAACGCCTGTCGCCAGCCGTTGCTCTCTCAGGCTTTCAAAGAATGTCACATTATTATTTTATGGGAAGTTGAAATCTGTTAACATTGCTATAAGAAGGTTTTCCGGATGTCCGAAATAACCATTGTCTCGTAATACTTTATCAATAATAACTTTCACGGAATTAGGAAGTTCCCTTGAAATTTTAATTGTATTCCATATATGTCTTGCCCTATTTTCTAGTCCTGGCAAGCCTTTATTTCAAACCACATACGCGAGTAAACTTTCACTACATTTTTGTGAGTACTTGTAGATTCTCTGAGGGATTTTCTGTTGCCACATATAATCTCAGAATACGTTTTGCTGTCGTCAACCACCTTGAGTGTGAAATTTTTCCGGGATTCCTTTGTTCTAGACTTTTGGGACAAGTTGCCTTTCCGATCGACTGACACATCTTGAACAAATATTGTTGGTCGGTGCTTAGATCCTTTTCATCTACGCAAGGCAAATTAATTTCGATTGATTCGAAATTAACACTGGCCATTTTCTCACAGTCAGCAAGGCGAGAACCGATTGGTCCTGAGTAAGTATAATGACCCTTTGTGTGGCCATCTATTTTTTGTAAGCTATGTCGAAGTGGTAGCTCATTAGCGTGTAAAAGGCAAACACTCCACTGTAATGGTCTATTTAGATAAGTTTCCATCAACCGGATCACCCAACCTTTCCAACCGGTATTGACGTTAGCCCCATCACATCCGATAACCATTGGTTGTGATAAGTCCACATTATGAATATTAATGTAGCTCATAATTCCTTCAGCAATATCACTCGCGCGTGATCGTGTGAGAGCTATATGTCCGAAAAACAAACTTCCTGGTTCTTCTATTAACGCTACATGTTCTTCAGTTTTAATACTCCGGCTACCATTTTCCAGGAACATGGTTTGATTTCCCGTCAAAGTAGAGGCCTTTAACAGAAGCTATCTCATCCTTTTTAACTTCTTGAAATTGACGTCTATTTTTATTCACTTCTCTTCGAATTTTATTTTTATCCACGAATAAGGCTGCATCGTCTTTTGAAATACGATTTACATCTTCCAAGACAGCATTTTCTATTTTAGCTGCAGCGCGACTAGACACACCTGTCAAATCGGTGGCTTTTGCCGTATGGGCCAGAGATATTTTTTTTTTTTTTTTTTTTTGAGAATTATTAGCTGTCAGCTTTGGTCGCTTTTCAAGGAAATAAGACCACATAAAATCTTTATCATTTGAAACTGTACTCAAAAAACTGTCACTATCATTGTCACTAGATACCAAAGTTATATTAGAGACTTTGTCGTTACAGAATCACTGGGACCTGCTACAGGTTCGTTAATCACGTTCTCAAATTTTGGCTCACACTCTTTAAATTTTCTGTCTATTTTCTTTTTCAGCTTAGCCGTTACCTGTCTTCTATGTTACCATTTGCCATCTTTCTTTCACTTCTCTGATCTTCTATGAATCTCCATTCTAATTCAGGTATCTTCTTTGTCTTCTCGCAGTTGCAGGTTAATCTGTTCAAACATTTACAAGAACAAATATCAAATAATTGTTTGGGTCATCTATGAATATTTGTCATTTTTTATTTAAAAATGTCGTCTTTCTACTTTTGAGTGGCTTAATAACTGTTTGATATTTATTATTGTACTGTACAATCATATCCGCTATTATTTTATGGGAAACAATTAGACGAGATGCTCTATTCAAAATATCTTCAAGTTTTGTGGAAACAATGTCAGCAACCGATTTCGTTTCTGGCTTCTTGCTTCCTTCGCCTTTTAGCTCCAAACGAACACTTTGAAAACATCGTATCATGTCTTGAAAAGTTGGCAATACATTATTCTTTCCGGTAAAATATCATTTTCTGTTCCGAATAAGTACACACTAACATTTGCACGTGTTTTCTTTGACATTGTTAATTAGTTCAAAGTAATAACATTTTAATTAAGCACACAAACTTACTTATTATGCAGTATGAACGAAAGCAAACTAGTTACAACACAACTTAATACACAACACATCCGAACAGCAGTGCTGACAAACATCAACTGATTCGTGAATATTTAAAGGTAACGCATTCATAGATGTAAACGTGTCTTAACTTGACTGTGTGCGCTGTTGCCAGCTTGTATGTAAATTCTGTTATTATTACAGGCAAGATAATAAACTTTTTGTCAACAGGGTTAGGTTGAATGTTTTAGAATAGTGAAAAAATATCTTTAAGTATTACTGGGCTAGTTTACTAGCCTTTTCTTACTATCCCGGTGAACGTTTGGAAAAATTGAAATTTTCAAATTTTAACTTCCCAAGGGCACGGCTAATTTTTGTTTAAAAATCATCTTATTTGGTGAGGAATATAAGTGATACTAGTCACAACTTTTCCAATATAGCCATAGTTGAATTTTAAAAAATCCTCCCACCCTGCTATACATGTCGTTTTCTTTATATGCCGTGACCACAATATGTATCGTGTTTATTGAATATTGCCCTGGGAAATATGGTTTGCAGTATGTAGAGAAAGTTCTTCTCTCACTCTATGGTTGACATATTGAGCTATTTCATTTTCAGATACATGGAGATGAAATTTAGTACGCGAAATTTAAGAAAACTGGAAATCCATGGTTGCCATATTATTATTATTGTATTTTTTTCAAAAGTACACAGTTAAAATTCGGTGCGGGTAGTAACGCAAGCGGTCATATTTTTACTAGAAATAAACATAAAAGGATAAAACATAACTTAAGAATATTATTGTAAAATAATATGAAGTCCGTTCTGATCTGAAATATAAGGTTTATGAAACCTACCCCCAGCAGGACTAAATAAAGGGAACATGTATTCCAGTCTCATAACTTTTCTCTGTAGTTTTAAGTGCGTCTAAAATATGCGAATTAAGAAACGAACTCGGAATAAATTAAACAATAATGTTCTTAATAAATTCCATACACAGTGATACACACTATAGAACTACCTAGAAACCTAAGGGAAATTTCTCACAGTAGCGACAAACACACGTCTTCGTTGAGGAGTTCGCGAATCGAAATGCAGACGCTTGCGGCTTGTCATGCCGCTGAGGTGTGAAACGTTGCTGTTGATTAGTTCGTTTCCATGCAACATGTATCGCGTGTCGCTTGATGCTTCGGTGCGAAATCTTTCTTTGGCTGGCCGAAGTGACAGCCGAGAGTAACAAGCCACAAGTGACACGTGACACAAGGAAGTGAGAACTGACACGGGTTCCAAAGTCCTTTCCGGGGGTGCTCTGCACATGCACCGCGCCGAACAAGGAAGAGCAGTGATCGCGGTGCACTTGTCTAGGGGTGCCCACAGCGGGGATTATGGCGCAGACAGCGACATTGAGATTTTTCTCTTTAAGTAATATAAAATTCAGCATTTACATATTTTTCTAAAATATAAGTAAAAAAGTCAATAACCTGAAATGAACCATACTTAATTCATTACATGAAGAATAGAGAGTATTTAGAGGCAGGGATGCCCACAGGTGGGTTTGTGGACGCAAGTTCCGGGTAGTATGTAGCTATTATTGGGATGAAAGGGGGGAGTAATATCCAACTATTACATATTAGGCCTTCCTTAAATTGACACTCGGATTCTGGGGGGATGGAGAGTTAAACGTTGGGGGGACAATATCCAACTCTTGAATATCGGTGTTAAGTTTTAGATTATGGCAGGTATTTTAGTTAGGGGGAATTGAGCATATAATTGAGGGGATATCCAATTCTTGTGTATTACTATTGGCTTAGACAGTAGCGGAAATTCTGGTGTAGGGAATGAGAATTATTTGTCTTGGAGGAGATAATATCCACTCTTCAATATAAACAGTATGCCTAAAATTGTCATGGAAATTTTGGTGGGAGGGTGCAGTATTAATGGTTAGGGGAAGGAGATATGAACCTTTTGGTAAAGTGTCAATTAAATATTTGCTTGTCAAGGTATTTCTATCAGGAGGAGGAGAATTCTAATATTATATTTTTGGGACTATATTTAGTGATATGGATGGTATCCACATGCAGGGGTTCATGTAGGATTTTTCCCTTGGGTTGGTGTTGGAAACTATTGGAGGGGTGTAAGTTTGAGGATGATAACCGCATATTTTGAACCGTTTTTAAAATGTTCGCCATAATTCAATTTGTTAATAAATGTTTCACGTAACGTTTCACAAGAATAAATATGTCAAATGCAGGAGAAAATGGAACATTTATATTTTTGTGATAATGTTAACATTTCAGTCTAACGTTTCGAATATTGCTTTTCGATAATGTTCAGTAATTGATTTAATTAATCGTTAGATAAAACACAAGAGATGACATTGAAAAAACACAAAATTTAAACATATTATTACCAGAAATCATATCATGCAATTCTTAACTTAGTTATATAGAAATTAGAGACATTTGAGCAATATTATTTAAGTGTATTTACGGTTCTTGTCGTAGGTGCAACTCGGAGTTCATGTTCGGGGGTGCCCAATTCATCGATGAAATATCAGTGAATGGGTGCGCTCGGGCTTGCCTCTCTGAAGTATTAGTAGTAATAAGTACAGATATAATATTACTCTTGAGTAAATGACTACAATGCGAGCGAAGCGACTAAGAAAATTTTTAGAACCATTTCTTTGCAAACTCATTATGCATATTATTAATTTAACATAGCGACAGTACGATGTTTACTCATTACAATCTTGCCTTCCTCGTTCGGCGTCTTCTTTACTTTAGCACATGACTCCTGCCTCCTCATTTTCAATCTTGGCGCTATTGAGAGTGTATCTTTCAAATACTGAACAAGAGACTTTAGGGAATTAGGAGTCATGAGCCCCTCTGCCTTAAAAGAAAACTAAATAGCATGTGCAAATAAACGCATGTCACGTTAACTGCAAAGGGAAGGCAAGAAATTTTCACTTCAAAATTGACGTAATCCTTTATTTTCAATTCTTTAAAAATTGAATAGCATTTCTTTCATTTTCCAACACAAAGAGCACGATGAATCAAACAAAATTTATCTCTCCACCTTTTCCAGCAGGCAGTGGCAAGTGCCGTCGTGCCCCCACTGGTGCGCCTATGGTCAGATGTAAATTTGGGACTTAATGTAAATTAAATTTCTTATGTTTAATTTCTTATAATTCCTTTGCTTCTTCTTAAAAGTTGGAAAAAATAGATATGTCGCATTGTCTAGGCAATATATCTATCTATCTATCTTTATATATATATATTGCTTAGACAATATTTTAATAGTATAGTGAAACATCGTCTAGGCCAGTGGTAATCAACCTTCATGAAATCGCAGTCCTGTAATTTATCTGTTTATTTAGTAGTCGATACCCCGATACAAGCAATTTCATTCGTAAATGCCTTTCTACTCTTTAAACTTTGTGCCCTTCAAGTTACCTATATGTATCAAAATTATGGTATAATCATAAAAGTAATAGTTCGGTTATGTTGTGACTTGTTGACATATAAAATAAGGTTGAAATTAGTTGTCGACCACTGGATGTGATCAAATGTTGTAGTTTCCTCAGCCAACATCATTAACTGTATTTGGTAAGTCCTGATTTTCATTGGCATGTTGTATTTTGAACACCGAAAAATTACAATTATACCTAATACTTCCACTACAAAATATACATTAATGAAAATTTTTGCCTAATGAAAATAACAAATTTGAAAAGAATCTCTCACGGCCTGGTACAATTGATGGCAGGGCCTGTACCGGGCCGCAGTTCAACCGTTGAGAAACACGGGTCTAAACGATGTATTACGCAAAACTGTCACATGACCCTCCAGGACGCCAGTTACACCTCATATAAATAATAATTTGCATTTCTTATACTTTTTTTTTAGAATATAAGTAGCCTAACTTATTTTTCGCATTTGCACTTGTAAAACCTTATTTTTTTGTCCTGAAGGTTGCTGGGGAAGCTTCCAAACACTTACGCCTTCTCCAAGTCCTTGGCTGAGCACGTGGTCAGCGATCACTGCGCCCTGTTGCCGGTTGTCATCTACAGGCCTTCAATTGGTGAGTTGCAGTTACGTTCTCCAGGGGATGGTTCTTACTCCTAAGTAATGTCAAAGAAATTTCTAAAGCAAAGATAGCAATTTAGCCGTAGTTGGAAAGTAGGGTCTTAATTCTGATCTAATTCCTTAAACTATTGAGTTTAATGTTGATACATATATGTTTCAGTCCAAAGAGGAAAACTTTTCACTGTATATTTAATTTGAATTATATATAACTACATTCCAAAGGTTGTTGTAAAGATACATGCATGTATTATCTACAATTTATCCTTGTTTGGCTCACAACATTTACCTAGCCTACATGTGTAAGAGACGTCAATAAAATTTTCAAAAATTGAAAAATATTAAAAATTAGTGGTTTAGATTATCTTTCCTTAACGCTTGTTAATTATTTGTTCAATAATGAACATTTGAGTGTGAATTTGAATGGTGTAGTACGAACCAAGCCATTGAAACAACAAAGAGGTATCAACTAAATCTGAAATAAACTAATTTGGACAACTTAATCCAAAGTGAGCGTCTGGAAGGGAGTTCCAGTCGATAAATCAGAGCTCCTTAAGTTTGCTTGACAGAAGGAGGGAAACCTTCAGTTCCTCGCCTTTCATATTGTTCCAAAACAAAGAGAAAATAAAAATAGGATCATAGGGTAAACAAAAGCTGGAGAGAAAACCAAAAGAAAGATGAAAAGGTGATAGTGATACCAACAACAAATAACATGTGCAACGTGCGTTATTTCATAGTTATTATATATGCAGAGTGTTGGCGACTTCTGCCAAGCGAGTAAAATCGGTGGAGACAGCAAAGCGGAACGCTTTCGAACGTTATTACAAAACTTAATTTTAATGTCGAACGATCTGTGCGATGTTCGAAGCTTTTTGGTGGATTTGCGGTCGAGGATAGTTTCCATCCTGAACCAGGAGCTCGCCGAGCACTCCATCAAGTTTTACGCCACGTTCTCCTGCCAATATGCGAAACCGTCAGGTGAAACATATTCCTTTCGCCATCACACCAAGGCGAAAGTGTTTCATCTTGCGCATGTTGCAGGCCTCGAGAGCATCTACGACAACCTTGTTGACACTCTGGTGTGAAAAAATGATGAGCACTAACATAAGGGCTCCGCGGGTTCGTTGTGCGGTACACCCCACGAACTCCGTTTGAAGGTGAGCAAGTTCATGCCTGTATCCACATCCATCTACGTTCCCCTAATATCCGATATTGCGAAAAAGGCAGCGGTGCTTAATATACAAAGTAACTACACCAAGTGATTTCTGTGGTCGGTACTGGCGGCGTTACACACAGTCGATAGGAAAATACATCCGCATCGTGTAAACCACAACAAGCGATATGAGTCGGATCTAGAGGATGCGTTTACCGGAATCGCTTACCCCGTGGCGGTTGCCGAGATCGGAAAATTCGAGTTCCGTGCGCGAGATTCGTCAGGCATGCGGCTAGCCATAAATCTTTATGCCTTCACGGAGGATAAACATGTAGTGCATCCCATCTAGGTGAGCAATTTAGATGATGATGAGGGGGTGCGGGAAATCAACCTACTGTTGATCGGGGACAAACCCAACCACTATTATACTCTCATCTGCTCTCTCTCCCGTTTGGTTTGAAGCCAAAGACGTAGTCATAATGGCTACATCGTAGCGTGTAAAATATGCCTAACTACATTCGACAACCAGGGTCACCGTGGTTACCAACACCTCCAAGGTTGCCATATTGATGTCGAGAAGCTCGATCGCCGCAAATTCTACTATGACACCAACAAGCCAGTACGGATGCTCCTGCCGAAACCCGGTACAGTTGAGCAGTTTCGCATGCATAGTGCCACAGTAGAGCACCCCGCCATCATCATTGAGGACTTCGAGGCTTTCCTCAAGCCCTTCTCCATCTTCAAGCCTGACCCCGATCTCTCGTCCACCACTCCCTATTAACTCCACGATGCTTCCAGTTTCGCCTACTTTGTAATGTGTAGAGACCCACGGGTTACGAGAGAGCCATATGTATATCGAGGACCAGATGTGGCAAAGCGTTTCCTGGAGAGGATTTTTGAAGAGGTTCGAGGGATTGGCCCCGGTGCCTATGCCTATGACCCAACTGTCGGGTTGGGAGCAGCGTAGGCACAACGTGGCCACTACCTTTCCAGTTTGTGACTCGGCCTTCACAGCCAACAACAGGAAAGGGTTCCACTACGATCATTACACCGGCAGCTACATCGGACTTTGGTGCAATGAGTGCAACATGATGGCTCGTGACCCTCGGTTTGTGCCAGACTTCTTTCATAACGGTTCCCGTTATGACTTCCACCACCTAGTCAGGAATCTTTGGTACACCCCCCACAGAATCATCGTTCTAGCCGAAAACTAGGAACGGCATATTAGCTTCAGCAAATGGGTACCGATTCCGGGGACAAAAGTTACCATCGAGCTAAGCTTCCTACACTCCCTAAGGTTTCCCCCGGCCACTCTTGATGCCCTCGCTGGTAAGCTTATGGACGACCAGCTTACCATCACCACCAACAGCTTTCCGAACACGAATGTCGGTCTCGTCAGACGTAAAGGTTGTACCCCTACGAATGCGTCAGCGACCACACCAAATTCGATAAAGAGTCAATCTCTAACCAGCAAGAGTTTTACCGCCAGTCGAGAGACCAAGCATTACGGTTGCCAGTCCATGTGGCGAGAGTTAGGTTGCAAAACTTCTAGGGACTAACACGATGCCTACCTCAGGCTTGACGTGACTCTCCTCGCGGACATGTTCCAGGCATTTCTCTCAAATGCCATGACCAACTACCATTTGGATCCGGTGTATTTCTACAGTCTCCCTGCGTTGGCGTGGGTAGCAATGCTGCTTGAAACCAAAGTAAAGCTCGAACTCTTCTCGAACGTTTACAAGCTGCTCTTCAGTGAGCGCGCTGTCCGAGGTGGCATGGTCCAGGCCTCGCAACGATTTGCTCGCGCCAACAACCATCACATCTCAACCGAACAATTCGACCCTTCGCAACCATCGTCAATAATCTCTACGGGCACTCCGTGATAGAGCGACTTCTCTTCGGACGCTTCCAATGGGTTAATCTATCAAAAATCGACATTGGAAGCTTCGATGATACGAAATGTGGATACTTCGCCGAGGTGGACCTTGAATTCCCCGAGGATTTGTACGATACCTTCGGGAAAACTACCAACAGCGCCGGAATTTAAACGTCCAACCGACTCGGATCAACCCACGTTGGTCATGGATGTGTTTCCAAGGAGAGGAAAATCGTACACTACCAGAATGTACGGTTCCTGATGGAGCGAGGGGTTCAGGTACGACGGGTTCATCGCGTCCTAGCGTTCGAACATTCTCAGTGGTTGCGCCCGTACATCGAAATCAACAGCGTGCTTCCATCAAGCTTGTGAGCAACGCTGTGTGTGGCAAAACCATTGAGAATGTGAGAAACAGGGTGCACGTGAGGTTGGTGTCGGACGCCAAGTGGTGCCGAAGTGTCGAAGCCGGCGTTCAATTCGAGGAATATTTACAACGAGCTATTGGCTTTGGTTCACCTGGACAAACCTGAACAAAGCATTGATAAACTTAAACAAGCCTATCCACGTTGATGAAACAGTCCTCGACTTGAGCAAACTACTCGAGCTGCATTACAATACCTTGCGCCCGCACTACGATCGTCAAATGTCGCTTATCTACATGGACATGGACAGCTTTGTCTACCAAATCCACACAACTGACGTGTATGAAGATGTCAGGACATCCAACTTGTTTGAGCGTTTTGACACGTCGAGCTACTCGCAGCTTAACAGGTACGGCATCCCAGCTCGCAACAAGAAGGTTCTCGGCCAATGCAAGGACGAGAAGAACGGGGACATTATTCTTGAGTTGGCCGGTCTTCGCGAAAAAAGCCTATGCAATGCGCGCTGAGAGTGGTGTCACCAAAATGGCTAAGATTGTGGGCAGGCACACGGCTCGCAAAAAGCTTATGTTCGAGTACTACGTCGAATGCCTCAAGACCAGATCACCAGTTCTACAAGCGGGGCAGCGCATCCAGAGTGTTGATCATGTACTAACCACCAGCGTGGTGAGGTGTGTGTCCTCGAATGGGGAATTCACACTCTTCCATGGGGCCACTACCGCCTGAAAACCGACAAATCTTGCCCCAATTGTCCGTAGTCCTATCTTCCCGCGCATCAACACCTATCACTATCAAACACACTTCGCCTTCTGATCATCCATTACATCACACACACACACATACAAACAAGAAGTTTGACTGTCTCAATTCGTTTTTGCACATACAGAAAAAATAACCATGCCTATGAACTTGTTCGAGATCAGAAAGCAAACTGTCATGGAAGCACCGATTCAGGCTGAACCACCAAGCTTGGACCTGTTGCCGTCCAGATTGTCCAAACTGAGTGATCTGTTAATTATTCACTTGAATAGCAATACGATGATGACGTTGGTAAAAAAATTTACATCTTCAACAACAACCTCAATTTTTACAAAATTCCCATCAGCGGAAAACTTCAAATAACATTGAATCAGAATAACGTGGGTGAAATCAAGGTTTCCTCCAACAGGAACATTTCCAGCATCAACCACGATAAGACGGACACCGTCAAGACGTACGATATGTCCGCAGACGATCACTTCTACATCGAGCTTCTGTGTGATTACGACATATTCAATCCTCTCTTCATCGACCTGCCACCAGCGCCGGAATTTAAACGTCCACTCTGCTCGAATCAACTCACGTTGCTCATGGATGTTGTTCCCAAGGAGAGGGAACGCCAAGGAGACGCCTACCCTATAATAAATAACCGTAACGATGCCTAAAGATATTTTGGATCACAGCAAGCACGAGCTTTCATGCTGGATTTGAGGGTGAAGATGCTACTGAGCCACCTCCATGCTTTGCAGGCCACCCTCAACTCTAGCTTCCAGTTCGAGATAGCCATCTTCCAATATGAATTCCTTAACCCCATACTCAAAATTTACGGCGATCTTAAATCGCTGCTGCGAAAGTACACCTATTTGGCCTCCATCGACAACCCCCAAAACCTTGCGCAGAGCGTAGGCAAGCAACAGAACGAACTTCAGAAACTGCAGAAAACGCAGACCAACGACCGGAAAAATTTGAAGCAACAATTGCAGGTCCAAACGAGCACCATCCGGACCGAACTGTAGACCATCATCCAGAGCATCAAAACCCAAGATGACTACGATCGCGTCGCCAAATTGAGGGAACAATTTCTGCTTTTTGACATTCCCTCTCTGGAAAGCATCAAGGCAGAGCTTCGAACGGACGCCTTGCACTCTGTCATAACATGAGCTGAAACCAAGATCCAAGTGCTGGAGACCTTCATAGAAAATTTGCCTTCATCCAGCGAACTGAACGCCATCGCCCGCAGCGTGACCAACATCAAACTTCAACTCAAAACTTACGAGGACTTCGGGAAACTGCAAGGTACCATAGCCCACATAGAGAACGCCCTCACCATCATCAAAACTAATTTGGCGAACGTTCAAGAAGCCATGGAATCCAAACTTCCGGGCATTCGGGACACCCTGGACAGCGTCCAACAGCAGATCGCGAAATTGGAAAATCTAAACACCGAATCCGAGCTGTCGCATTTCCAGCACCTAATCGACTATATACAGAATATGCTGGAAACGCTGCAACAATCCACGCCCACCCAAGATGATATTACGCAACTGCAAGAATGCATACGCACTGCCGTAGACCCCAAGCTGAAATTGCTTCGCTTCGAGACAGCATCACGACTCTGCTTACCAACCAAAGCATAAGCGAACTCCATAAGCTCTTTGCAGAAATTAAGACGCAGGTGCTCGACCTCACGATCCAGACCTCCAAATTGACGTTCGTGGAAAGCATGGAGCAGATCATCTCGAACGTGAAACTTGAAATTGGCAGCATCGAATCAAGTCAAGAATCGGCCTTGGCAACTTTCGGCAGTTAGCTTCGCGAGTTGTAAAAGCAATTCAAGCAACTTTACGTCGACGTGACGATCAAGCCCTTCTACGACGAAGTTATCCGAACCATCGGCGAGCATCTCGAATTAGTGCAGAGCAGACTGGAGGATGTGTAGAGTGAAGTTCGAACCAATGTGAGCACCCTGAACGCCGGCATCGACAAACTGAAGTCGACGGTCGTCATCGAACTGTACAGCATCCCGAACCGAGAGTTCACCTCACCCTTCAATCCGAGTGCCAAACTGTATATGCTAACTTAGGCCAAAGCCTACCAGCAGTTTTCCTCGACGGCAAACTTCAGTTTGTCAAGGTTTCTTACTGGTCGTTGCCTCATGCGACGCACTACCCTAACATGATCGTGACGATCATTGGAGAGGAACCTAAAATAACAATCCCGAAACTTGCAAGACAGCTTTCGCAGAAGATGCGACTCAAATGATCAACATTGAAGTGGGCGACAAACTGTACATTCAAAATCCGGTCTTCTCGGCAGTAAAAAAAAAAACCATCATATCCATATTCCTGTTTTCGCAACATGTCTAATTATATTGGTCTCCTAAATGATATTATATATTTTTTTTACATTGTATGTGTAAATATTGAAAAATTGGATGTTGGCAAATGACGTCACTGTGAGTCAAGGAGCTTAAATTGAAAAGTTGGATGTTGGCAAAGGACGTCACTGTGAGTCGAGGAAGCTCATAGTTTTGTAATCCTTCTACATATGAATACTATTAACACGCACACTTCTTTTTCAATATTGACACATTTATAATGTTTATTTAGTGCCCGTTGTACATTTCATTATACAATAATATATAGATAAAAATTATTAGAAATTGTATGAAGTAGATTTTTTGTAGATATTTGGAATGCATGATAAAATATATCATCTTTACAGGAATATTGTTCTCCTGGTTTGGATGGATATAACATTCTTTCCTCATCATTTCCTATGACAATCTCTAAAACAATTATTTTTCATGTTAAAACGTAATGTTCACATTGTGAACCCTGAATGCTGCATTACCATGAAAAATCCCCCCATTTCACAGCGTGCCTCTCATCCATGTGAATGTTGTTGCATATGTTGGAACTTATCGTAACGCACATATTTCTTTGGCACCACTTCAAATATATTATTGGGACTTGTACTTTCATTTAAGTTTTTTGTACTCTTGAACTAAATCCTCATCTTCTATATTTGGTGATGCGGAGTCCCATTTTCACAGGGTACCCTGTTTCCTATTATCAGTCCTCATAATTAGAGCTTCTGAAATATCTACTCTGAAGTTCAACAGATCATTTATTTCTTCTGAAGATTGTCTTTAAAGTAGCTTATCCCTCTCTCATATTCCAGCTACTTTTCTTTTTATTATTATTTTTTCGGTTCTGTTATTCCAACTGCAAATCACTAAGTCAATGAAATGAAATATTACTTCCAAGGTCCACTTTCACGACTTGAAAAATATTATTTACAAGGAGAAAACGGAAGTCAATTTTGTCAACACTTCCCATTAATGCGCTATACTCCTTTATCATCCACGTTGTGTGGATATATCACTGACTGTTATTCAGTTCTCGTGGCAATTTCATCACGACAAAATTTGACATCTTTAGAACCTGCAATAGAGGAGAAATATATTTAATTCCTTACCTTAATAATTGGTAGAAAATAACAGCTAATGAAAATTAGAAACATATATGAATAGCACACACAAACGCCACATCCCCCCTCGCACCCACACCATGCCCCCTCGCACACACGCTATGTAAACCTTGCACATACGCAACGCCCCACCCCACACACACACGCCTGTGTGCGTGCTCAAGCACGCACGCAAACAAACACACGCATACAGTGACTTGCCCAAGAGTTTAATGGTTCTTACGTATTAGTTCCTTTTAATATTTTTTCTCAGAAAAATTTTTATTAAAAGAAGATATAAACCCCAAGCACTAATCCCTGGGTACGCCACTACATACATTTGGATAAAAAATAACTTTAAATGTACAAAACACACTAAAAAACTTAGGTTGTGTACGCGTACCAAATATCGTGTAACAATATTGGCTTACGAACTCATTGCTTTATTACGTATAACACATAACTCACAATGTTGGCAATTAGCGACAACAGATTTTTTTAAAAAATCCAGCTGCCCCAAAAGACATGAATTTCACAAAATCATATGTGGACACATTAAATTGAACATTAACAAGTATTAGTTACATCCTCTATCTAAAAAAAGAAATTCTACTCATAATATCAAATAAAAGTTTAATCACGTGCGTGGAGTAATGACTTGATCATGTAACACACCTCACGAATGACGTCATCAAGCCTCCAAATCTGTTAGTCTTACAACGCCACATGTGGCAATATCGAGAAACAACATGTTGTCAACTGCCCGATTCGTGATTGAATGGAGTCGACTCAATGGAAGACTTCTGAGCACGTTTTAGCATAAAAAAGTAAAAGTGTTCACCTGTGCTTAGCACCACGCCATGAAGGCGTATAGGGGGTGCGGGGGTAACGCCCCATACTTTCTTGATCCGGTCGTGAGTGGGGGTGGTGTGATCAGCACCACGCCCCTGACCGCCTTTACCCCCCATGGTTTCCCCCAGGTACCCATATTATTCGACGCTGGGTGGGCGCCGAGGCCGCTTCCAACGTTAGAAAAGTTCCCCGATTTGAACCGGCCGGGGATCGAACCCGGGACCTTTAGCATGGTAGTCAGACGCGTTACCGACTGTGACTTGGAAATGACAACATGGTGTGCGAAAGGGCTAAACCACCCTACTCGCAACACTACTTGGGTCATGTCACTGAATCAGTTGCGTATACTCTGGGTCATGGAGGTAATTGGAGATGACCCGACTGTAATTTTTTTATAAATTTATTTTTTATTTCTTCCCAATAGTCTTCCGAACCAATCTTTGATTCATACATTTATTTGCTTTCAGCGTGCGAATGTTTTCAACCGTTTGCCGGGGAACGTCCGAATGGCTTTCTCCAGCTGGTGGAATATCGGCAGGGTGAGATTCCACCGACTCCCTTCAAATCCCTTTTCGGGGAGGGAGGGGAGAGGGGAAGGAAATACTGCTTCTCAGTCGCCGTGATTCCGTGGCTAGGGTAAACGTCTGGAGAGAGCCCACAGGTCGCACTCTCCACCCCCAGAGTCTCTGCCGTTTCCTAGGCTGCACCATTTTCCCCCCATGGCCTTTGTATCGTAGGAGCTGTGTTGTTTACAAGAGGGAGATTTTTCAGGAACGGGAATTTTGGCTTCATAAATTACGTATTGAAAATGGAAGTAGGGAAATTACATCTGAAAGTGCGCGATAAAGAGAAAAATCTGAATAACATTTGCGATCGAATTCTATGTTAATTCTCATTTTACCTTTGCTTCTGTCTTCTGCTATTTGAACAGAATTTGTCAAAAAAAAAAGCTTAAATATTTAAGATGAAGGTAATTAAATAAATTAAAATTTGAACTATGAATACAAGAAATTACACGAACCTCCTCCTCCTCCGTGGCGGAGTGGTTAGCACAGCTCCCTACGACGCCAGAGTTTCAGAGTTCGAATACCGGTATGGGCATGGGTGTTCTTTATAAATGTCCCTTCATCAATTTCATATCACTCATTCTGATTAGCCAAAAGTTGTAGAAAAGCGACGTCAAATAACAATTTAATCAATGGATCAATGAAGTAACTAAACTATTTCTATGCTTACCTTTTTTTCAATTTTTGTATTTTAAAATGTGTGATTACTTTCTATTTGTAGCCTTCAAAACCAGTGAGAGTCCATCTTTCACGGAAATGAATAATTTTTGAAAGGGAAAGCTATCAGATATAAATTATACAGAGCATTCCCTGACATTCGCTACGAGACTCGGCGGCAAGCTGCCCGGTATCAGCGCTTGTTTTTCCCGGTGAACGGGTCCGCGGCAATCGCTCGGTAGTGTTTTTTTTTCACTCTTCTGGTCTTCGCTCTCTTTCCCTGACTGACGACAGTATAATCCTCCCTCGGAAGTTGTGTTGTGTCGTGACTGTGTTTTGAAGATTGTGGCTTAATATGACACCACAAAAGTTTACATTACAACAAAGGATTTATCTTCTCGACTGTTAATTCGGAAAAAGGAATTGTGAAGAAGTGCGACGACGTTTTGCAACGTAATTTCCTGGTGCTCACTTTCCACATAGGACCACTATATTAAACCTAGTAAAAAGTTTAGAGTAACAGGGTTAGTTCTGAATAAAAGTGGAAAGAAAAGTGGGGAAATATAGTACACACAGACAATCCGCACACCATCCGTGACTTAAAACAGAGTATTGTACAAAAAATCGGTAGAATTACAGTAGACGAACTTGCACGTGTAAATGCCAATTTCCTTCGGAGATGCCAGGAATGTGTTGAAACAGAGGACATCGTTTTATTTTTATTTTATTTTTATTTATACATACTCCCCATAACAGAGCTATTGCTCCACTTACAACGGGGGCTTACAAGTAAATAAACTATGGTACATAATATCCATATACATAAACATAATATTAACATATACATAAACATAAATATTAACATATACAAACACATAAACCAATTGCATATACACAAATAATTAAATGATATTAATGCCTATTTTCAGTTTGTGTTATATTATATTGTATTATAAAATTATATTTAGCATTGATAAAATAACTTGAAATATAGAATTACAATTTTTTAGACAAAATACTAATTAAGAATAAATTGTTTAATGACAGATAAATATTTCTTGTAGGACATAGCAAAATCAATATTAACATTATTTTGTATTAGTACATTATGAGCCTTACATATTTGAACCATTACTGAATTCTGATGTACAATATTTTTAGAATTAACCAAAGAAAATGGCAAATAAGAACGCAACGTTCTAGGTTTAATTGTGAATCCTATCAACTGAAGACAATCTTGAGCATCAATTAAGTTATTTATAAATTTATAAAGTAAAATATGTTTGGCTAGTTCTCTTCTTGATTGTAATGAAGAGAACCCAAATTCAGATAAAATAGTATTATAGGATATTCTTTCTAAATATGAAGATCTTTTAAATTTTTTGTAATATAAATATCTTACGAACTTATTCTGAACATTTTCAATTAAATCACGGTAGCATTGAAAATAAGGATCCCAGATGACACTAACATACTCTAACTTACTTCTTAATATCGAATTGTATATAGAAGCAATAGCTTGAATATTATTAATTTCTCTGGTAGTTCTAAATATAAAGCCTAAAATTCTAAATGCATCCGATACTAATGTTTGTACGTGCTCTCTGTAAGTAAGCCTTGAGTCGAGTAAAAGTCCCAAATCCTTTATAAGTTTAACTCTATTTAAAACTATTCCATTCATAGTATAGTTATGAGTATAAGATAAGTTATGTCTGCTAAACGTAATAGTTCTGCATTTACTTATATTAAAATCTAACTTATTGGTAACACTCCACTGAAAGCAATTGTTTATATCTTTCTGTAATTGCGCTAAATCACTTATATTTGTAATGGATTTAAATATTTTTAGGTCATCAGCATAAAGCAGATAATTAGAATTTTTTATAACAGAGGATAAATCATTAATAAATATTATAAAAAGTAAGGGACCCAAGTTTGAGCCTTGCGGAACACCAGATGTAACATTATATAAAGGGGATGATTCAAAATTGTAGGTGACATAGAATTTCCTATTTTTTAAATACGATGCTATTAATTTTAACAGTGGAAACGAAAAACCGAAATTTGCTAACTTGTATATTAATATATCATGATCTAACCTATCAAAAGCTTTAGCAAAATCTGTATAAATAGTATCAACAGAGTAACCATTGTTAAATGAGTCTGCCAAAAATTGGGTAAATGAGATAAGATTAGTTAAGGTTGATCTTTTGGATATAAAACCATGCTGATGGTGAGTTATATACGGTTTAACATGATAACAAATTCTATTATATAAAATGTGTTCAAAAATTTTTGCTGGTGTTGAAATTAAAGATATAGGCCTATAATTGATGATTTCATTGGCGTTACCAGATTTTGGTATAGGAGTTACTTTACTTATTTTCCACCTATCGGGGAAAATTTGGGTGGTTATAATCAAATTAAATATGGTACATAGAGGAAACAATAAGCAATCAGTACATCCTTTAAATATGTAAACGGGTATACTATCTGGACCACTAGCTTTCTTCGATTTCAGTTTTCTAATAGAAGTTTTACATTCAAATTCAGTAATACTACCTAATACTAATGGTTGATTTACTATCAACACCTTCTGTAGTCAAAGTTAGTACACTATATGAAAACTGTAATTTTAATAGCCAACTCTAGCGACAGACAAGCGCTGTTGCTGGGCAACTTGCCGCAGAGTCTCGTAGCGAATGTCAGGGAATGCTCTGTATATTAACATGTATATTAGGTAAATTATTTAGATTCCCCTTTCTTTACATTAATAGTGATCATAAATATGTAAGATGTGTGAATGTAAAATATATAACAAACGCAGTGATTCCAACTTATAGAACGTCATGCATCGCAGGTATAGGATAAGAAAAAATAATTTTTCATCATCCACTGGAATTTCATTCTGAGTCAAGCAGGATCACAACAGAAGATTGGCGCGGGGAATTGAATGCGTGTGGAAGGTGGCTTTGTGTTCTGCTTGGTGTTGTTATTGGCGATTCGAAACTTTATTATTTGTTTAGGTGTTAGTGGTTTAGTATTCGTGCTAGTGCTGTGTTTACTGAAGTTAAAGACAATGGATGTAATAGAATATTTGCGTGTGAAAATATTTGCAACGAGACCTTTTCCGGAGAAATTGCAAATCGTTAACGTAGGTAGGCCTGTAGAACATCGTGTACCACAGGTCTTGAACTTATATTTCCGTGTATAAGATAAAAAATCGGGAATGCACGAGTAACTGGGTACTGGGGTAACTTGAATTTTAAGTTTCAATTAATATTGCGGGTTTTTTATTACACTAGCACATTCCTTTCGTATTGTATGTTACACGTTTTCTGATAGGTTTGTTATACTGTCTGTTTTATTATTTGAAACTATAACCGTAGATTAACTACAATCACAACAATTAATTGATAGTGGTCGCAACAATAAGGTAAAGTTTCCCACACATATATTCATCAATCTTGAATGGATGATGAGGTAAATTTGCAGGGAGACTTCAGGAGTGGGAGATTACTCACTCGTTAAAACCAGTATACACCAGTGCACTGAATAAGACGTATTTGTGAATGCCCCTTCATCAATTTCATCATATCATCACTCATTTGTCAAAAGTGGCAGAAAAGCAAAGCAAAGTAACTTAAATCAATGAATCATGTGTGAGTGTCCTTTTCATGCGTTTTTCATCATGCCTTGATGAGCATTTCAAATGGCAAGGACTTTCAGAAAACATATGGGAGGATGAAACATCTGGTTCTGGTCTTCTTACGGTCTTTATATGAATGAAATTGGCTCCACACATGGGATGAAATGTTACAGTCAGTAATAATTCATCCTATGTATCATGCAGTGACAGTTCTCATATTTAACGGTTCAACACACATCGATGTTGAGTAGGGTAGCACATCTTTGCTCCCTTGAATATTAAATTACATAACAACTGTTTCCTAATGTAAGTTTAAAGTGGTAACTTTTTATGTGAAACAGCTGCGAAGAGCTTCAAAACAAGACGAAGATCGAAGTTTTAAGACTGCCCACTACTAGGAAGAAGTTGTTTCACAGAATCAGCGTGTAAAGGTTTTCTGTACAAAAACGAATAATCTTTACTCTTTTCCCTTGACCCTTTCTCTCGTTCTCTCTTTTTGTTGTTGCACTCATACTTGGCGGTGGGTTCTCTTTATATATTTATTTGTTTACATTATATTCTTTTGATCCTGCGGTATTTGAAAAGTATGAACTAGGAACCAAAGGATTTCCCAGATCAATCGAGAGTCTTTCCGACTTTTGCGACAACCTTTTCCCAGTCCTCGGACGAATGTAAACAGAAATTAATCGACTCGAGCTTAGCGTTTACAGCAAGAACGTTGAGTGCACTTTCATTGCAACATCAGTAACTTGTATGGATGGCATGTTGAACGCTAAGGTTTCGAGGTGAGGGAACAAGGTGGAACATTGATGCAGCGCAATGAACGTTGTAAGAAGTATTTTATTTATATATTTATTTATTTTCACCTATAACAGAGCCCTGGCTCCAATTACAATAGGCTTACATATATTACAAACAATTAACAAAGTACAATTTCAACAATTTCAAAACTCTTCTGCTCACTAATGCTGTTCAAAGCAAAGTGGATCCCCTGAATAGTGATTAGGATACAGTACGTTTATAGTGGAACTCACTATTCAGAGCGGGCCGGTCGCGGGGGTCGGGACAACGTACACAACACACACTCCCTTACCAAAATTACTCGGAAATTGTGATCATGACTGACAACGACGCCACGCAGAATCATGTCAAATCCAGCAGCGGCGAGAAGTACAAGAACCTCATCAAACCGAAATGGAACCAGGTCAAAACGGGCAGCGGTGTCAAACGCTACAACACCCTGCCTAAGGAGTTTGTGTGGGTGGACGACGTGTTGAAGCTAGTGGACCGTTTTCTGGTCATCGCAAGCGAAGAGAATGCGGGTAACTGTAATTTCCACAACGAGAAGTTGGTCATCATGGACATGATCAGCTCCAAGCTCGCCAACTTAATGATCAAACGGCAAAGGTGTAGGGTACCTCATCAAGATAATCAAAACCCTGCCTCTGGAATTTTGGAACGTGGCCGATGATCGAGATCTCGTGAACGACATCATCAACAAGCTAACCTTCGAGATGCACCTGCCAGGTTACCAGTACTGTGGCCCCGGCACCAAACTCGAAAAGCGATTGGAGAAACAAGAAAAGGGCGCGAATTCGCATGGACACTGCATGCAAGGGTCACGACATCGCTTACAACACTCACACCGATCTCGACGCACGTCACAGTGCCGACAGGGAGTTAGAGCACGCGGCTCTCGGGAGACTTGTCAGCAGAGATCCCTTGCTGGGTGAACGGGTTCCTGCGTTGGGTACGACCATCGCCATGAGCACAAAACGAAAATTGGGCTGGGGGTTGTAAATAAATAACCACCCCTGAAAATGACGACTCGTATAACATAACTCTCGCTCGAACTGCTGCACAAGATATTCATGCACACTTTTGACGATGGTCACGAGGATGTCAAAAGACTCGTGAAGTTAGTCATAATAATGCCGGCTTTTCATGGACCATCTTCGCAAAATAAGCGGAATGAATGAGGTGTGCCGATCTCGAGACCGTCTTTCTGGCTGAAGCCGAAAAATTAGACGATAGGATAGACGAACTTTACGAGGGGAGGAAGGGGAGAAGAAAGTTTACGCGTCGAACGCTGAGGCATATGATATTATCAGTCACCCTCGTGCTTGTTGTCCGAAGCGCAATCATTCTTCCTTCCCTCCCGCGATATATAAATAAACATCATGAAACCAAAGGGTGTCGTCTAGCAGATGCCCTACGCGAAACTCAAGTCTCTCGGAGCTCTTGATTGCTCACCAAGAAACAGAGGGAGAAGAAACGTTCCTGCCTAGCCAAAGGTCATGGAATGAAATTGTTGCTTGTTGTTAAAAAGGTTGCAGCGTTCGCGGAACCAGCACAAGACTGAAGGTTTCATATTCAGCATCCCAGCCATACTGGTCGCTCTGGGTACCGTGGGTAGCTTGGCCGGTGGAAGCTACGCCATCGCCAAAACCGTCATCGATTCCAAGAAGAACAAGGCCGAGCAGGAAGAACAGAAACGCCACAACGTGGCCATGGATCTGAAAGGGAAAGACGTGGGTAGAAAGCGAAATACCAACCTCGAAGCTCTGAAAATTTAGAAAAAAGAAGAGCCCCTGTCCAACCTAGACATTGAATCTCTGATCGAGCCACTGGGAATCAAGCACTTCAGGGGTGTTTTCAAGTCCGATTCCCTACCCACAGTTGTGAAGAAAAGAGACTGCGGCGTGGTTAGCATGGACAGTTACGAAAATCCGGGGACGCACTGGCTCTGTTACCACGAGCACGCAAACGGCAACGCCTTCGTTTTGGATTCTTTCGGCGGCGTGCCACATGCCGGGTTGGTGAAATACCTTTGTGCTTCCGGTCTATACTACAACGAAGAACACATGCAAGATTTCGACGAAGTGAACTGCGGTCATCTCTGTGTTTTTATGCTCGTGTTCTTGTCTCGAATAAATAACTCAACGATCGAGGATTTCCAGAAAGCGGTGTGCCACCTGAAGCACGATGGGAGTGTTCCATCTAACCATTGAGACTTCGGTCCTGAAAAACGTGTTGCACGATAACATCATCTATCCTAAATCCGTCGCCCTTCGTGCATTCTACAGCAGGCACCTGATACCCAACGTGACGGTGCAAAGCAACACCATCAAGGTCGGCAGTGATAAAATCGGCGATACCCCCGGCCACTACAACCTGTCTACCTTGCAGGCCCACTTGCCGAGAGGCGTGCTGCTCTCGCAAATTTCTGTGACCCACAGAGTGGAATTGGTGTCTGCTACGGAAACAGTGGACCTTGGTAATGTCGGAGACCTCCTTGGATTAGAAAACGGCACGAAGCTCGAACCTGGCAACAAGCACATCACCGCCAACATTCCTAAATTTGAATCCATCGAGGCTCTGAATGTGCACTGCAACGTGGCGGAAGGAATCATCACCAAGTCCTCGGACAACATCCCGGGCAGCCACAAGCAGACAGAGATCATCGTCACCTTCAAACTGAACTCGGAGTTCATGGAGTCGATCATCTACACGCCCTCGTCTCTCATATACTTTCCCGTGTGTCGCAACCGCATAGAAAACATAGAATTGGCACTGACCAACGAGAAGGCGAGGTGGTGGACTTCGCCGGAGCCCCGACCACTGCTCACCGTGTACTCAATAAGCATCATGGAGCAAATCGAAAGTTAGGAGTTGCAGTCCTTCCCTGCCAATCGTAGCACGTTCGTCAACCTCAACGAACCGAATCGAAAAATCAAGTTCGATGTGGACGTCGGCGATGGATTCATCCACCCTTACAGAGTTGACCTGTACGTCAAGTTCGACGTGGTAAAGAGAGACAGCGGCGAAGCTTTCCCAACCAATGCAAATTTGGCTCTCGTTGACAACTTTGTACCATACCTGTTCTCGCAGGTGGAAGTCAGGAAGCACGGCACCGTCATCGATCGAGTCGACTACTTCGGGATTACCTCGACGGCCGTGGGAACGCTGAAAATGTCCAAGACCGACGGGGCTTACCACCAGGCGGGGGGTTCGAAGCGGGCGCGAAGATGAATAGAATGAGTCGATCCTTTCTGGCAACATACTTTTCTATTTTGGCAAACATTAAGCTATACTTTCATATCTTCTGAAGGATTTGGATAATTTTAATATTTCAACCTCACTTGGAGATAATATATTTAGAACATTTTTTTAAAAAAAAATTGAATAGAAACTAATCTATGGTTCAGTATGTAAAGAACAGTAAAATATTTTTGGTATTGTTGTTATATAGATTTTGCTGGGTATTTGTATTTATATATAGAGAGAGAGAGACCATACAGACCAATCGTGGCAATATACAGTGACTGAGGCTCTGTATACCAGCTCTTCAAGCAATCTGAACACACTATATTTAATTAGAATAGTGTATAATAGATTTCTAGACCACTCAAAATGCTGAAGTATTGCAAAAAAAAAACAAATTAGAAACTCCTGCAATTTATTGGGCAATACTTATATTAATTTAACTCTTGTTAATGTTGTTCAGAAACCTGGTATTAAACAGTTTTATCTTAACAGAAGTTTTTGCTTTGGACAGTATAATCACAAAGCTTTGCAAGTAAAATGCATTTGTTAATATATAACACTTGTTGTGCTTTTGGTAGGTAAAATTTCCAGACTTTTCCAGTTAAAGGAAAACAGAAAGAGAAAGAAATATGGCTAAGTGCATTTGCATAATCACAAAGCTTTGCAAGTAAAAATGCAAATGGAAGCGTTAATTTCCAATCTTGAACGCACAGGTGATTCATATCACAGACCATACCTCAGACCATTAACATCAACAACCTTGAACTCTTCCAGGAATAGGCAGAAGGAAGTTCCATAAACTCTTGTGTCTGCTGCGCAAAAAGACAATCAATATCTCCACGTGGAGGAATACGTCAGACCATTAACAACAACCTTCAACTCAAAAAGTTAATGCATACAATCCCACTAATAAAGATCACACACATAAAAAAATATACTAATGATACGTAGAGGGGAAACGAAAAAGCTACTTAGTTGTAACAAACAAGATAATTTATCATTGACATTACCCTATTGCATGAGTACACTGGAAATCTAATGAAACGCCCTGGCTTACGGATATGCAACCCGGAATTTCATATCTTCTACTTTCGCCTGGTAGAGTAGTTCCCGAGAGGTGCAGTGTGTCCAACCCTATAACCGTAGTCTTTCTAACCCTGAATTGGTTGGTTGGTTGTTGATTTGGTGTGTTAAGTCCGTACTGCACAGTATATACTAATCAGGACTTGACCTACAGCCTAAAGTGGGATCTAAACCACTTTGTACCTCCACCGGGTATCGAAACCAAGTCCCCTTGATAAAAAGGCGACGACGCTACCACTGCGCCATCCAATTCTGTATTGCTTGGTAGAAGACGAAACCTTCACGTAAACTTCTTCAATCGTGAGTGGTATTTTGTTTACGTACACATTACGGGCCACTCTTATCTGGCCAGCAACAGGGCACCGTCAGAGCAATAATGTTAACAACGGGTCAAACTGGGGTTGGTGCCGCTATTGCTGCTGGCAACCATGCAGAAAACGGAATTTGTGCACCCTTTGTTATTGCAGAGTTCAAGAGGAGATCAATCCTGCATTGCATATTTTCTGGAGCATTTATTTTTCCTTCTGCGGAGAAAATTCTATTATTATTATTTTACATCTTATTTCTCGCAGCTTCTCTACCATTTGGCTAATCGCAACAATGAGGATGAATCGATTAAATTGATAAACTGAAAACTGGGGCTAGATTGATATTATTATTATTACTAGTCTATTATTATTACCTTGCTTTATTTTACTTCGCATTTATGCAGAAACGATGAGGATTAGTGTATTATAAAATTCATGAAGGGACACTCATATACAATCATAGCCAGGCCGGGACTCGAACCCGGGAATTTCGGCAGCGAGATCAAAAGCCGATGGCTTACCACGCTCAGGCACAGCAGCGGCTAATTATTATTAGTGATATTGTCTCAAGTAGTGTATTTTACCACCATATTCTTTCATACAACCATGAAACGGATGAAAATTAAAATGTTAAAATAACTGCCTAGGGTTTTTTTTTAGCTTGCAATATAAACACCTACTGCACGAAGCCAAATTGTGGGAATACGAAACAGAACCAAGTTAACTCTTGACTGTGGAAAGTGTTAATACAAAATCGAGAAAAGAGCTCTTTAACAGTTGCCTGCCTGGTTTTGCATTATTTGTTGTATGGGAAACATTGTCTGAAATGTGTGTATAGTTCGAGACAAAAAAGAACACAATGATCGAATGGAGAGGCAACACTGTCACCCACTACATCAAGGCAACACGACTCGTGGAGTGGGAGGGCCACCGTGGACGCGAACGAGTTATGTTGCTTCTGCAAAAAGAGTTTGTTTGAGTGAGTTGTTGTTTTAAGTCCACTTTATGCACAGTAAGGCTGATCGGGACTGGACCTACAGTTTAAAGTGGGATCCGAACCACTTGTGCCTCCATCGGGTATCGAACCCGGGACCCCTTGATTACAAGGCGACGACGCTACCACTGCGCCATGGGGGAGGCCCTTTCTGCAAAAAGAAAACTCGCAGACAACTGAATGACGCTCTGCTTAGAATCTAGTCAACCGAGAAAGGATTTGTTGAGGAAGTGAATTGAAATATAAACACCAGAATTTGGTCTGAGCGTAGTGGCTTCCTATACTGGTTACTCGCAATAACAGCTGCCCAATTTTTACATGTGGAATACCGTAATGAAGGAGGCAACAGACCGCAATCCACACCTTTAGTTTGGTAACACTAGTAAATCATGTCATTATATGCGTTCGCTTATGCTGAAATGCATGGTTAATATATTACTTACAAATATAAATTATACCATGGGGTTACTCAGAGGCGTGGGCAAGAATTCAATATTAAGCTTTACATTCCTGAAGATATTGTAGTAATATAATTTTCCCGCTCGATTTACGTATTCTCAATTGAACTCGCACTATTTTTTCCAGAAGTTAAACCACACCTCCCTACTCCCACCTTAAAAATTATTGGGTGAGAGCTCACAAACTATATTAAAACGGAATTACAGACAATACTTTACGACTCAGTGACGTGAGCTAGAACGTAATGAAAAATGAGTGGTGCAAAATTTAACGTATATATATACATGGTGTTTCAGAGCGACCCAGACACTACCTTTTTCTCGAGAATGGGAGATCGCATCAAGTTGAAACAAAAAAATGCACCACTAAGTTTGGCCAAAAGAATCCGTAGAAAGTATTTGCAACAGCCCGAAAGCCACACTTTGTGGTTTTAGTGGGGGCACATGCTCCGTTCGTGCGATTTTCAAATAGAAAGGGTATGTTTGGAATGCAGATTCGGAAAGGCTGGAAAAAAATATGATTGTCATATGAAACATTTGTCTGTACCACCTACAGTTTTCCGTGTAGAAAATGGTGTTGCAAACGAAGGAAGGTGAGCCAAATCGAGTATACCGAGCTTAACAATTAAGTTAAGTGCAGCACCATAACAGTTTCGGTAAGTGCAGACACAAGCTTTCCAACGATATGCCACATGATGACTGCGGGGCTTGAAATGGATGAAACAGCGTGACCCAAAAAAAGGGAAAAAGGGGTTCTAAAATTAGGGAAGTACTCGAAAATTTCAAATGGCAAGGGGGTCGAGTAATACCTCGTTTTAAAGGTCACAGAAAACGTGAAAAGGATGCGAACATGATTTTGTAATCCACTGACCGGTTTCAAAATGACAACCAAAACAATTCCGACCCCTGAAGTTGATGTTCTCAAGTGAGGAATTACGTACGTAAATAGCAAAACACAAACACTGGAAAGAGTACATGAGATCCTATACAAAGAATGCCAGCGGAACAGCTGTTTATTCGTGACAAGGTTTCTAAATGGTTACTGGTTCGCTACCATTGTCAGACCATGCCACCCGTCACATGTAACGCCAGTGTACTGAACGTCAGGGTGAGAGGTTTGCGGTTTCGTAGTGGTACACTTCTCAACTTCTTATTTGACCGCCCCGAAAGAATTCTAAGTCCGAAAATCGTAAACTTAGCAACATTGCACTTCAGCGCCAGCTGAGAGTAGCCAACTTTGAGTTCGTCATTCAACTAGACGAAAAACGCTGCGGTGAAAGGATTCCAATTTCGCACATTCCATGAACTTATAAACTATCAATCGCTAATATAATACACACTGAAACTGAAATAGTAAATTGAAATAAGAATAAGAATGAGAATCGTGCGAAATTGTAACAATTCTGCGTGCTCGACTTGATATCACATAGGTTTGAAACACTGAACAGGGGTTTTCTCCACCTGGAGTAAATCGCCATCAAGTTTGAGTAGAAAGAGGCAAATTTCTGAGGAGTTTATGCGACATTTTATTTACAATGCCCTGCACAATATCGAACAGATCTAAAAGAAATCATTTATTTCACGACTTGTGGAGAAAACATACTGGAACACAGGAAGATCGATTTTATCATAAACATCTACGTGTTTGTAAGGGAATGTTGTCATTAAGTTAACGTAGAGCAGTTGGTTAGACGCTGGTATCCATATTTTTCAACATACTTGAAAGGTCGCGGGTTCAAATCCCACCCTCTTTTTTTTTTTTTTTTTTTTTGTGTGTGTGTGCTAAACAGAGACAATTGATATTTCAACACTGTAAAATATCCGATGCACACTTCAAGGGATGTCTCTTCTGCACATTTTCTCCCTAAGAAGGTTAATGCTTATTCAGTTGCTTGCCAGGATTTAAGGTTAAAACTTTTTGTATTTTAGCTATTCGTCATAAGCTGAGTTAACACACATTATGACTAATTTACATATAATATATATGCATTCAGGATGCTGTAGGTAATGGTATTTAATCCTGGGTTCGAATCCTGGTCAGGCATGGGTGTTCTTTGTAAGTGTTCCTTCATCAATTTCATCATCCCATCACCCATTCTCATCTTCGCGATGAACCAAAAACGTCACAAAGGCGAAGTAAATTAAACCAAATCATCAATCAAGTAATGGAATTTAAGATAAGTATTGTGTACGCTCTTCACTCCACAACTAAAATATTAATTTTTTCAAAATACTAACACACAAACACACACAATTATAATAGGAAATAATCCACTACATTGATGTATTGAATTTTTGTAACGAACGGGAAAGTTTAATGTATTCAATTCGCTAAGATTGGTTATGTTATGTCGTTTATTTAGTAATGACTGTTCTTGTTCCCCTCACTTCGATCTTCCAATGCATCTAAATCTAATAATAAATCCCCAATAAACGTAAGTAAATACCTTTTGCGACCGAGGCCGATGCGATAAAAATCTACTAATAACTATTTATATATTACGTGACATCTAATAAATGCAAAACTTGAGAATGATCATTAATTCGGCACTGCTTTATATCCAAAATACTTGTCTAATTTCAACAAAATAATACTGTTATTTCAACAGAAAGTATATCTAACGAACTTTCCACCAAATTCGCAATATTCAAAACAGCCACCCTCAGACTTGCTTATACGTTACTTGATTCTGCCATTCCACGTGGCACGTGATTCAGTAATATAATTGAAATGGTTTCCGAAAATTCTAAACGCTTCATCATTACTGCCACCTCCTGATATACACAGAGAGATCATCCAAGAACAGTATATATATATTTTACGTCCGATGCCATACTCCTTCCGAAAATAAAATTCGGCAGCATGAGGAATCGCAGTTACGACCACGCTTGCCAGTAACAAGCACGTTATCCGTCATCCCTTCAATCCCTGAAGATAAAAGAGCTCTCGAAACCTCGGAAGCCTATCCAGAAATAACCTCGTTGATATCCCGGTAAATCCTCTTCATCAAAGTTCGCATGAGTTTAGGCAAAATTTGAGCTAAAATACACTGCAAAATACCGGGCATTTGTGTAGAGAGGAACTTATCCACAATCTGTGGCAAAGAAATGTTTGGAGCACTGGCAGGTGGTTGTTGCCGCAACCATATTAGGAAACTTTTTGTCTATTTCCTTGTAGAACAGTTGGTAAGACGTGTATTTTTTTTATCTAAAATGAAAGATCACAGGTTCAAATCCTAGCCGCTCAATTTCTTTTCTGTTGAAGTGAACACAGAAGTACGATATTTACTGAATACAAAAAATTTGAAATAATTAACCTTGAATATAACAGATTACTCTATGAAAAACAAATCGCATGATTACAACTCTAGAGTTTCAAGAGTATTCCTTACGCATACTTTCATTCGACGTCTTGTGTATATTTCTATAATAACATGAGGTTTTATATAAAGCAATGTGTCCCCAAAACTGTTTATTGTTCAATTTCCAACATGAACATTGAAACTTGAATGTTTCGGTGATGTTGCATTAAGACCCGAAGGAATCAATTTTATGAGTGGAATAGATTTATTATGTGAATAAATATGATGTTGCAATTATTGTTTTGGGGAGAAGATCGTTTAATTATTGTTTTTATTGTTTTTTTTGTGGACGAAAAAATTGTGACAAAAACTTTACTAAGTATTACATAAAAAAAACGTGAAAGCTGAGCCGGGTTTGAACCAATACCTCAAAGAGAAAAGATGAACGTAAGAAGATGTATGCTTGTCTGAAACGTTACAACTACGCTACAGATGTTCCGAACCTGTGTGCGTGTTTAGTAATACCAAATACTTTTACGCATGGATGTAAAGAGCACTCGTTGTAGCACATTTGTCATAATTATTCTTTATTTATTTGTTAAATGAAAGTAATGTAATTGTAAATAATGGTTAAATTTATTTTATTATTCTTGACATCCTTTTCTGGTATGAATTCGTACGAAACTTTTCATGGCTGAATGTAATTGGAAGTCGTCTTTGAACCAACTGCAGCATCACGTGATTAACTATACCAATAGAAGACCTTATTTCCTTTGAACTACGCTCTAAACAGAGGCATGCAACATTTCTTTCTTCAACCTCGCGAAGAATGGAGCACTACAACAAATCCACAAGAGAAAGAGTGATCGGTTTGATCGAGGGAGCTGGATTGTCACCTGGTTTAGCTGGCGAGCAGTATGGCGTTCCAGCACGGACAGCAAGGAGGTGGTGGGCTCGATACGAAGAAACTGGTGAGGCATCACGGAAAAGACGCGAGAGCTGGGGCCGTGTTTCGACACCAGTGCAAGACGATCGGCTGATAGCGGAGTGTGAAGCCAATCCATTCCAGTCAGCCACTCAACTCAAGGCAAGGGCCGATTTTCCTGGTTGCCCACAGACAGTTCGGCGGAGGCTGGCTGCTTCTGGTTTACGGGCACGAAGGGCAGCAAAGAAGGAGGTCTTGACGGATGCACACAGAACTGGTAGGCTAGCATTTGCTGAAGAAAATATTGATAGGATTTGGGATAGAGTAATCTTCTCAGACGAGAAAGTATTTTCTACTGCAAATGATGGTCCGGTTCTGGTCTACCGGCGTCAAGGACAACGATTTGATCCCCATTTTTTTGCTAACTCACGTCGGCGTGGACGCGTGAGCGTGCCTGTCTGGGGTTGGATATCTCTCGGTGGCGGAGGTGACCTACACCGCATAGAAGGACGTCTCAACGGGATACAGTATGTGCACATTTTGGAGCATGTTATGGTTCCTGGCGTGCGAGCTTTGTATCCCGAGGGAAATATTGACTCCACTCAAGACCACTCCTCCATCCATGATTCAGCCATCGTTCAGCGTTGGTTTTCTGAACGAAACGACATACATCTAATTGACTGGCCACCCATGGGATGCGACATCAACCCAATTGAAAATATGTGGGCCGAGGTCGTTCGATGTTTGAAAGAAAGCTGGCCCGATCCACCACCTCGCAGAAGTGATTAACTATTTGACCACGTCAACAATGCCTGGAATGAAGTGTGCACTTCGCACAGGTATATTCGACATCTTGTTCAATCCGTTCCTCGACGCCTGAGACATGTCATAGATGCAGGTGGCTACTGGACAAGATATTAAATAAATGTTCAATTTTCCCAAACAGTCCTTTTCAGGACTAACAAATTAAAAAAAAAATACACTCGTGTAAGAAATAATTTGGAACCTTTCATATATTATTGTCTTACAGGCCTCAATATAAATAAAAATATCCAGATGAAGTGAGGCTCGAACCCTAATCAAAGACACAAGTGGAACTGGAAATGGGTGCCTTTACCGGATGTGCCACAAAGCTACAACAGAATGAACTCCACAGCTAATACAATATCTTAATTTTTGTTTTCTATTCATGCATACACCTATTCTATCTGGAAAACGGTTTTCTTTTAAAGATTTAGATCACCTATTTTTAACCCTAAAGATCGTAAAGCATAACCATTCATTAGTTATTTCCTTGCTTTGTTGGGGATTTTCCTGTAACGAAGGCACTGATTTGCAGCTAAAATCGAGCTTCCCTTACCTGCTGATCTTACCGAATTTAACACATGTTCGTTTATCGTTTGTGCAACAATGGCCTTCTTAAATTATGTTACATTGCACCTCTGAGTGAGAGAGAGAGAGAGAGAGAGAGAGAGAGAGAGAGAGAGAGAGAGAGAGAGAGAGAGAGAGAGGAAGAAGTTGTGTAGCTTGTGGAAAGCAGGCTAGAATTATATTCAACACTTCATAGAAAAATATATTGAGAAACTGGAAACTATGGAACGATGTTTTCGCGAAAGGAAAACTTATGTAAGAGGAAAGTGAACATGCAGATAGAGTAATTTTAATCACAATGCCGAGCTGGACACAGTAACGACGTTACAAGAAAACAACCTCTAGTTACCTTCAGTACAGAAACGTCTTGTCAATTTCTTAACTTATTATTATTGACTCATAATGTGTGTTAACACAACTTATGATGAACAGCTGAATGAATTTGATTGAATTTCTGACGAGTATTGACGAGCATATAGGGCCTTGGCCTATCTCCCGACTGCCAGTCTCCTTCCCACAATTCTACCTAGAGGTGTGAGTTCTTCAACTGGTATGAGGTGACGTGGGGTCAGCACGTCGAGCCCTCAGCCGTTATAGAAGATTTTTATGACCGGGTTACGCTACTCACTCGTAACTTCCAAGCAAAGAACATTCTATTTGTATCAGTGGTGTATGCTGGTTCTAACGAGTGGGTAATCTCCGACCTTTTCATCCTCAAACTCCAAAAGTTTCCGTGCAATTTATGTCAAGCTCCATATTGGATTTAGGAATATTGTGTCGGAATATTTGTCTTATTGCTACGATCACAATCAATTAATTCTCGTTATTGCAGTTTACTATACGTGTAGAATTTCAAATAATAAAACAAGACAGTATTATAAAGCTATAAAAAACAGCCTGTGAAATATAAAATGAAAGACGTGCACTAGTGAAATAAAAACCCGCAATATTAATTTAAGTGCAAAATTCAACTTACTCCAGTACCCGATCACTTGTGCCGTACCACATCCAAAGCACGCTGTTTGTCCAGTTCACGTCAATACGTGTCTTTGCGAAAGATTGCAGCTTAACAAAGGAAGTTATGTGACTTTTGGATTTTTCATGTTTGACACAAGTGTTGCAAAGATTACAGTATCAGCCACGCGTCCATACATTCTTTTCAGCCCCGAAAAGTAAGCACGGCCAACAAAAATGCAAAGCTTATTAACACTTATACTTCCTGTCAACCATGGTGTTTTGTCATAATTTGCTTGCGAATATGCCTCACATATTCCCGATTTTTGTCTTTGTGTGTAGAAATAAGTTCAAGCGATGACACTGGCCTACCTGTATTAACAATTTGCAACTTCTCCTGAAAAGATCTTGTTCCAAAAGGTTTCACTAGCAAATATTGTATCACATCCATTACCCTTTAACACAGCACTATCACGACAAACACTAACACCTTAATAAATAATAAACACGAAGCCAACGACTACACGCATTCAGTTTCACGCGCCAAACTTCTGTTGTTGTGCTCCTGGCTCAGAAAGAAATTCCCTATGAATGATAAAAAAAAATCCCTTTCCGAGCTCGAAATGACAGGTTTTTAAAAGTTCGAATCATTGCAGGTCAGAGCCAGAATTTTATTTCGGGATGGGGATCATCCCTTATTAGCAGCCGCCACATAAAGTTGAAACAGTGGGGTTAGAAGTCCTGAAGATGAATCTCAGATTATTACAACGTATTATGCAAAGTGTTTAATCCTGCTAATGAAGTAAAATTAATTATCACTATACACTTTTTAAATTAGATATTTGTAGGATTTCGGGGAGGGGGGGTTTCAGCCCCCCCCCGAGTCCTCCACCTGGTTACGTGCCTGATGTGTTTTTTTCGTTTATGTTTAATTCGTTCATCTTCATCACTATTAATCTAAACAGGCGGAATATAGCAACTTAAATTAACTAATATATATAATTTATTTTTCATATCTTTCCCTTTAAAAAATATTCAGTTCCGTGAAAGAAGTATTCTCGCTGCTTTTGAAGATTAGAGAGGAGAAACAATCACTATTTTTGTAAATACAAGGATTGGGGGGAGTCAGCAAATAGGTGCTTTAATTTCTTAAGCTTTGAATTTTAATTCAGTTTGCTTCATCTTCAATATTTAAGTTTTTCCCTTTTGATAAATTTATGTTCAAGTAACAGAAATCAGCAAGACAGAAGCAAATGTAAAGTGAAAATTAGCGTAGAATTGGTTTGCCCATGTTATTCAGTTTTCCTGTTCTTCGCACTCTACCGGGTATGTTTTCCCTATTCAGCGGAGGGAATGGAGAGGCTCTGAAGGTTGAGAGTGCGACCGGTGGACTCTCACAAGAAGGAGCTTACCCTGGGCACGGAATCACCGCGCCTGAAAAGCAATGTTTCCTCCCCCTCTTTCCTTTCTCCTCCCTCCTCGCCAAGGGTTGAAAGGGAAGCGGGAGGAATGACGTCAGGGTGAGATTCCCTGTAGACATTCCACCGGCTGGAGAAAGGTTCCCGGACATTCGGCGGCAAACGATTGGAAGTATTCGCGCGCTGGAAGCAAGGAAATGTATGCATCGAAATTGGTTTGGAAGAAAATTGGGAAGAAATGTGTATATATATACATTTTTTTAAAAAAAAAACAAAAGAAATACAGCCGGGTCATCTGCTATTACCTAGATGACCCAGAGTATACGCCGCTGATTTGTATATGTTTCTCTATTGTTGTTTTAAGTCTACTTGCTGCACAGACAGACTATTCCGTACTGGATCTATATTTTAAACTAGAATCCGAAGCAACGTGCCTCCACCGGGTGTTGAGCCCGGGACCCCTTGATTACAACATCCTGTTTAAGAACAGATATTAATGACATATAAGTTCTTAAATACGCGTATGTGTTAACATAACTTATGACAGCTGAATGAAAGGATAAGTTTTTCCTACATCCTGCCAATCACTGAAAGTTTAAGAACATTAGTAGAAATATTACTTGAGGCATGCACAGTGGCAACGATTAGACGGGGGGGGGGTAGAGGAACAGTTGCCCTCCCACTATGCTAAACCTTATCTCCCAAGGGAAACCCCCAGTTTTGACACCTTGCCCCATCAGTTTTGGAACTCAATCGCCGCCACTGAGTATGCATCGCATAAATATTTACAGTAATATCATATAATCTTATATTACGTTATTACAACACTTCGTATTCGGTAAATAAAAATGAAAACATAGTCAGGAAGGGGTGGGATTTGAACCTACGATGTTTCGATCTTGACGAAAACAGTAAAAAATGAAAAGTGTTGTCATCTAACCAACTACTCCAGGAGATTTCTAACGAAAACCTCAGTAAAGCACGTTGATCTCAGTTGAAGAAACCTTGTGCCGGAGTTTCGAACCATTTTTCGCCAATAACCAAGGAAAAGACACACTTTGCAGAATCGTTTGGTGTTGTGCAAGGTATCTTTCATAAAAATTTCGTATAAAATCATCATGAATTTGCCTCCTTGCATTCAAATGTGACGGCAATTCTTTCCAAGTGGATGAGAACTTGTTCAGTGTTTCAAAATGCACATAAATTTACCTCTTTTCAAATTCAGAGCGAGGAATCTTGAAATATTTTCAACATTCGTATTTCTACTTAACATTTTTTTGTCTACTCATGTATTTTATTAGTGCTTTAGGGTATCTTTACTTTATGGAATGTGAAAGAATGAAAAAAAAAATCACGAGCGTTTTCATTCAGGAAGAAAAAATGTTGCAAAGTTGGCTACTCTTAGTTGGCTCTGAAGCGCTATGCTGCCAAATTTACGAATTCCGGACTTTGAAATTTTTCAGGGCGGTCAAATAACATGTTGCGAAGTGTACATGCCTCTGTGAGCGTACAACATGCATTGAATAGAATGCATTATGGGATTTTCGGTGCATGGGACGAGGTTATTGTCACTGGTTTGGGAGTCACTATGTGAGGTATGGAATAATAATGCGTTACTTATATTCCCGTCATTGCGCCTAATTTGTGCTGACCTCGCCTGCCTACAGATAATTAATTACTCTGTTCTATGGGGGTTAATGCAATCGATTTCATCCAGCGTGCAATTAAGCTCTTCCTCTAGCGGGTAGATTCTGTCCATCGAACATGACTAATTTAGATTGACTTTTTGAAAAAGGTATATTGATATTGTCGTTGTCGTTATTATTCTTACCAAAAGTGTATAATCTATGATGTGCCGTTGGATTCATGTAAATTGGTAAACCTAACGGAAGTTAGCCTGTAATTAAGAGCCCGTATCACCGCTGGTGATGATACCTAAAAAATAGGTTCTTGCGTCGACGTTCTGTGCTCGAACAGTCAAGTGTGTGGCATTTAAATTTTACTGAGTTAAAGATCAAATATGAAATTTGTTATGTCGTTATGCCTTTTTTTAAATACATTATTTATTACGTATTTTTCCTTATCTCAATTTCGTAAAATTCACTTGCTCGCCAAATGTATGTAATAACTTAAATCAACATTTTAAAGCCCAAGAAAGCTTCAACTGTTTTTCTACAGCAAAGAAATGAAACTGATCTTACATAATTTTCTTTAGAATGTCTGTAGTTTTTCGACGTACAGAGCAATGTATGTAAATTTTAACTTCGACTTTTCTAAGCTGGTCGCGCTAGCCGTTTCCCCCTCTGTACCGCTGGCGCTCCTATTGAACCCCCCCCACCATCTCACTCCTCGGCCCTTTTTTCTTTCACAATCGGCTTTCCCTTCCTCAAGTGGCAAGAAAACCGCATGCTGAGAGCTAGGAAAAGAAAAAGGAAGGCAGGGAAAGGTTTTGGGGAGAATCAATGGTTTGGGCAATGCTTGTAAACAGTTCTTCACTACGCGAAATCCTAATATTAAATCACGATGGGTTTGTAGTGCAATGACAACAGTGAAGGACGGTGGATTTCCCCAGTATATTGTTCACAAATGTATGACGCTTGTCTGGTTAAGGCAACTAACTAACCCGGTACGTTAATGTATAGTTAATGGAAGCGCGTGGTAAATATACCCTTGTTAGTGCCTGCTCCAAGCAAGGGTCACAAACACCTTCCGACGCTACGTTTTCGTTGAGCCAATATGTTCCAAACATGTAAACCATCAACAGAAAGGTAACGTCGCGTTCCGCTAAACGCAGGAATCCGAGAAACGGTCAAAAATCACGAAGATTCCGTTCCAATTACTACTTTGCTTATTTATGTTGTCAACAGAAATGTTCCTGTAACAAATGACAACACCAAAAATACTTATTCACAATTAACCCTCTTAATACTAAATGATCAAACAGGCATGCATAATTTAACATTCATCGTAATCTTCAAAGGAAGCAAAAAGGGGGGGGAGAGAACAGTCAAAAAGGTGTAAAATGACTTTAACCATTCAAGGACAGTATCCTGGATCTTATTCAAAAAACATATATTTGTATGTATATTGCATTCTTTCAATGCGCTCGATTTAACTCTAACGGGACATAAGTAAGCAAGAAAAGATAAAGGAAAGATAACTTCAATTTTAACCTCCTTTTTATTTCAACAATTTTTAGACTATCTTGACTTCCTAATAACACGAGAAATATTATTACATGACCCTCAACCTCTCCTTTTTAAGAGGGGAAATATTCTTAACAAAAACGAGTACCAGGAACACATCCAATTGAAAAATCTATGTTCCCGTAACTGTACTATTTAACAAAAGGCAACACAATGCCGATAACAATCTACGGAGGTGTTCTTCAATAACAATAAATCCTTAACAACTACGTACAATCAAGCATGTGTACCCTACATATACATATATATATATATATATATATATATATATATATATATATATATATTGTGCATGGCTTTGAGGCTACTGCTTAAGGTGTTTCGGGGATATGACTTATTAAAGCGGGAAAAAGGGAAGAATTACATAAAATGAGCAATGTCATTTGACGAACACGATTTTAAACCGTTGCTTCCTATTTTTCAACCGGGTCTACACAGCAATTCCTTGCGTAAAGAAAACAAACTTATTTTCTTTTGTCATAATCGATTATTCAGTCTCCAAAAAGCATGAGAATAGACAGCTAATCGCTCTTTCTTTGGGATTGGACTGTTATACAAAATATTGGAGTAGAAAAGTCTAAGGTTTCGTGTTGGGCGTACTTTCACTTGGTATCATTATCAGTTCCAAAAGATGCACGCATAAATTAATTAGAGTTCGCTATCCAAAAGCACTGTACCAATATATTCGGCACGTTAATTTATATCCAAGAGTCAAAAAGAGGGGGGGGTGTAATGTGTTGGAGAAGAACTCCGAAACAAACAGCTCGCTGAATAATCACACAAAAGGGAAAGTAATTGTATAGTTCAAAAAGGGCAAGTCGGTAACAGGATCGAAATCTATAAACGTCCACTATACCTTAATGCAATCCTTCTGATGGTCCTTTTCACAATCGCAAGCACATGGTATGGATCGCGTAACTGCATTCGTGCGCCTCTTCACGAGTCTAGAAATCGTGGCTTCCAAAGTTGTATTCCCATCTCACCATTGCAATGCGTGGGCGAAGGAATTGCGTATAGGCAAGGCGATCCTGCTCCGCTGCTAGTCGACTGTATGTGGCTGTTTCGAAGACCGGATGCGAACTGTGATACTGACGATCGGGAATCGTGCAAGAAAAGGGGAAGGGGGGAGGAGAGTATAGTTTAGCTTATCTACGACAGATGGCAACACCATCTAAATGCCGTAGCGCTATCGTATTTTGCGGAGGAGAGTTTATTTTCTCCGAAATAAACTCTATAGACGTACCAAAAGTACGAGTAATATTCCCAAATTAAATATATAATATTTGGAATGTTACAAACTCCCGCGCCCTGGGAAAAGAAGGAAAAATTGCCCGCAAAATAAAGTAACGAGGAAATAATGGCCTAAACGACCAAGTAGCTTCAAAGTCTTACAAGCCAAGAATTGCACTTAAGTTATGAAAATATGCATAAAATAAACACCCTAATATATATAGTTTATAAAACGACCATTTTCTCAGCTTTAACGCAAAAATACAGGTATGAGCAGAGAAATACAATTAAAATAGAAACACACACCAACAATATACAATCCCCCAAAATAGACCTGCAGGGAAAAATTCCTAAGGGTTTACATATGATAAATAGAACCAAAACATAATATAAATATCAAACTCAGAGTATAACACCCAGAATAGTTAGATTAATATTAATAGTGGCAAAAAGAAATCCATCAAAGTATAATAACATACCGGTTGAAAATGCCTACATAAATATCAAGAAAGATGATATATCAAAGTCCACAAGACATATAAATTAACGTTGAACTCCATATTGGCCATCCCGGATCCAATATTGCAAAGAGATCATACACAGGCAAAAATTACCAATTTCATCACATTTAGATCAAATAGTAAAACAGATAGCAAAAATGTTTTCAAACTGAGCGACGCCAGAACACAGAATCACTACCAGGCAAAGGCCTACACAAGAATTAAAGCGATGCGCAACACTACGAAATGTTCCGAGGCGTAGTACACACTCGTCGCAAGATGGTCACACTAGCAAGGATGCAACGGAATTCTCCCATGGCGTAATTGTAGTATAGAAGTAGTCTCGTGAAAATATGAAAAAAAGGAAAGGAATCAAATCAAGAATAATAAAGGTAGAAGTTAGAAAGAGAAACAGGAAAGTTAAGACTACAACCTACGGAAGGAAGGAAGAGAAGGAAGTAGCATCATTACAGAGCGCATGCATTACAAATACTTGTGATTAACCAAAATACCCAAACTATAGACAATAATAATTTTACATAATATCACTCCATAAACATTGTATTGAAAAATAGACACATTTGTAAGGATAATAAACTTAATAACAATAATGCATATAAAAATTACCATAATACCCTTACATCTAAGACACTTCTTATGTTGACAATTTAAAGAATTGAAAAAAACAAACCCAAATGTTGATACATAAGTAGGTCTAGGGGGCAGCAGAATTATGTAGTGTCTGACCCACCTGTGTATGTGCCAAGACCACAGGTGACACAGGAGAGTCAAGGTTCCGTATAATATACGGTTTGAGATGAGTCACATGTGCCTTACGGATCAACTGTTGAGTATCGGGATCCACCAATAAGGCGGTCACCGGTGTTAACATTTTGAATATTTGTACGGGACCCGACCATCGTTCCTGAAGTTTAGATGAAGTTTTATTATAGGCGTTACTTAAGGGAAAAACACGGTATAGAACCATGTCCCCAGGTTTATAAGAAACCGGAACACGGGGATGGTACATCAATAGTCATTATGTCAAAAAAGAAAAAAAAATACAAGGATAATTAAGTAGGGAAAAAAATTGTGGGAGGGGGTTGTGTAAAAATTTCTTCTTTCTGCAAAGTTACTTGAAAAAGGTAAAGTAAATCACTAAACCTGCTCTGGTACCAAAACTTTATGACGCTTGTCTGGTTAAGGCAACTAACTAACCCGGTACGTTAATGTATAGTTAATGGAAGCGCGTGGTAAATATACCCTTGTTAGTGCCTGCTCCAAGCAAGGGTCACAAACACCTTCCGACGCTACGTTTTCGTTGAGCCAATATGTTCCAAACATGTAAACCATCAACAGAAAGGTAACGTCGCGTTCCGCTAAACGCAGGAATCCGAGAAACGGTCAAAAATCACGAAGATTCCGTTCCAATTACTACGTTGCTTATTTATGTTGTCAACAGAAATGTTCCTGTAACAAATGACAACACCAAAAATACTTATTCACAATTAACCCTCTTAATACTAAATGATCAAACAGGCATGCATAATTTAACATTCATCGTAATCTTCAAAGGAAGCAAAAAGGGGGGGGGGAGAGAACAGTCAAAAAGGTGTAAAATGACTTTAACCATTCAAGGACAGTATCCTGGATCTTATTCAAAAAACATATATTTGTATGTATATTGCATTCTTTCAATGCGCTCGATTTAACTCTAACGGGACATAAGTAAGCAAGAAAAGATAAAGGAAAGATAACTTCAATTTTAACCTCCTTTTTATTTCAACAATTTTTAGACTATCTTGACTTCCTAATAACACGAGAAATATTATTACATGACCCTCAACCTCTCCTTTTTAAGAGGGGAAATATTCTTAACAAAAACGAGTACCAGGAACACATCCAATTGAAAAATCTATGTTCCCGTAACTGTACTATTTAACAAAAGGCAACACAATGCCGATAACAATCTACGGAGGTGTTCTTCAATAACAATAAATCCTTAACAACTACGTACAATCAAGCATGTGTACCCTACATATACATATATATATATATATATATATATATATATAATATATATATATATATATATATATATATATATATATATATATATATTGTGCATGGCTTTGAGGCTACTGCTTAAGGTGTTTCGGGGATATGACTTATTAAAGCGGGAAAAAGGGAAGAATTACATAAAATGAGCAATGTCATTTGACGAACACGATTTTAAACCGTTGCTTCCTATTTTTCAACCGGGTCTACACAGCAATTCCTTGCGTAAAGAAAACAAACTTATTTTCTTTTGTCATAATCGATTATTCAGTCTCCAAAAAGCATGAGAATAGACAGCTAATCGCTCTTTCTTTGGGATTGGACTGTTATACAAAATATTGGAGTAGAAAAGTCTAAGGTTTCGTGTTGGGCGTACTTTCACTTGGTATCATTATCAGTTCCAAAAGATGCATGCATAAATTAATTAGAGTTCACTATCCAAAAGCACTGTACCAATATATTCGGCACGTTAATTTATATCCAAGAGTCAAAAAGAGGGGGGGGGTGTAATGTGTTGGAGAAGAACTCCGAAACAAACAGCTCGCTGAATAATCACACAAAAG